>NC_060123.1:459607187-459916829 GCF_021461395.2 Schistocerca americana
AGGATCACTGCTATCAGTTGCAGCAGGATATTTTGCGGAATCAGTGGTGATGAACCAAAATGTGTACCAGACCGGAATTTGAAAGCAGGATCTCCTGCTTACTAAGCAGGTGTGGTAACCACTGCGCCTTCTGAGACACAGGAATGGCCTTTCTGGGCAATGTATCCACTTTCTTCAGTGCAAATGCACAAATACATCCAACCTCAGGTGGAAATCTCTAAGTAGTGAACAGGAGTATAATGGACAGGGACTGCGGATAAGGTGGCGCTCAAAGGGAGTGAGGATCAGTGAAGAGACGTACCGAGATAGTCCGTGCAGTTGCGGAACAGCAGTGTCCCAGATCATGAGAGATGAGACATAACAAGAGACTGAAAACACCCGAAGATTACTGGCTTTTACAATTAAAAAAATTAACTGTTTGTGCAGTCCAAACAATGGAACAAACTTCATTTTACCTACAAAGAACTTGCAATGTGTTATCTGTGCCTGGGTGGAGGAAAGAGGGGAGAAAGGAGGGAAATGAGTGGATGACCTATGTCACATCCGTGATGGAATATAAATAATTAAAGGAGTAAAGGTAATAACTCCATGAAGAGTTGAGATGCTGAGTTGTTGACAGCATGCACACACACACACACACACACACACACACACACACACACACACACACACACTGAACAGTTACAATGTCCTGGCTAACTACATGTAGATTACAATCAACTCAGCCAGAAGGATCTAGCCTCCCTCTCAGACATATGACATATGAAACTACGTCCTTTACATGTCAGGGCAATAGACCAAAGAATTCATGTCTGAATGTCAATTCATCCCCCTACCCCTTTCCAATAC
Source organism: Schistocerca americana (assembly GCF_021461395.2). NCBI lineage: Eukaryota > Metazoa > Arthropoda > Insecta > Orthoptera > Acrididae > Schistocerca > Schistocerca americana. Next base: position 459,608,037 of record NC_060123.1, read on the forward strand.
TTTCTGGATTACTAATAAATATTAATTTGCCATCTGGTTCATGTTACATGTTAAAACAGCAAGAACCTACAGCCTGTCAGATGAGGTAGTCTGCGGACTAGGGGAACATTAGAGAATGTTATATTCCATGGTGGTAACAATCTGCCAGCTGTCATACAAACCTATATATGGTTTTCTAATTTGTTTATTCATGGCATAGGTGACAGTGAAGACAATATAATTTGTCATCAAAATAATGGGAACACCTATTTTCTGGAATACTATGTGTTTGTGCATTAGTAATGCTGATCATCTGTTCAATGTGTCTGACCTGTGCTATTGCAGTGCAGCAATTAAGATTGGAGCATGTTAAGCAGTATGTTACAATCCATGCGTAACTGGTCAGATGTAGCTGAGGCAAAAGTGATAACTCACTCTCAATATGAGTAAGGGGAGGATGTCACAGTGCAGTTAGTGACTTTATTGAACACGGCATGTAGGTCAAGTGTACCGATAACAACAAAGTCCTGATGTGGTGGCACACATAACTAGTGATGTGATCCAGGCAAATGTCCAGTGGGCAGAATATTTATAAATGGGAATTTGCCCACAGCAATTTTAAATGCTCAAAATCTGGGTATTTATTTAAAAAAGTACTTTTGAAAGTTTTTACAGCTACAATGTATAACTTACCAATTAAAATAAGGGATGGGACTATACTCGCGATATTATAAGTTAGTAAATGTTTATATTTGAACATACGTGTGCCATTCATTGCCTGTATTACCAAGAACAAAATGAAAGCAGTGATAAGCATTTTAATTTTCTTTATTCATTTTTATCACTAGCATTCCAACTTGCTGTACCAATGAAGGATGCTTTTTACTGACAGTTGATCATCATTTACAATGTCCTTTTATTTTTATTGGTTCTCCCCCCCCCCCCCCCCCCCCCCGCCCTTCTGCTCCCCCAACAAACAAACACTGCACTGAACAACTGTGTAGTGATAGTAGCCTGGTACAAAAGAACATTGTCCCTAGCTCACCACTTTGTAATGTAACACACTTTATAATCTGAGTCAAATCTCGGAATATTACTGAAGACTAATTATTGATAGCACAATTCTTACTGAATGTATTAAACAGCTGGCATGTGTTTCTTGATAATAAATGTTAAACTGTTTTCAGTGAGGGGGAGGGGAGCAAGCTTTATTGACAGATAAGCGACATAGCGAGATTTGAGGCAGACTATACTTTTCTAATCTATTCCTCTCTTTATATATTTCTGTATGATTGCATTGCTGCGAAGATGAAGTAAGAAAGGCAACATACAAGGGATTTAATAACAAAGAATCAATGCCCAAGATTCTGGAATCATTCAATTCCTAGAGAATTGGCAATTCTTGGACCCATGGAAGCTGAACTGGCACGACTCATCCCTAATTAAAATCATTATTCATAAACTTTTTTTACTCTCTTTTTTTGCAGTTGTATAGTGTATGTAAAAATACTATCAACAGGCTACCTACTTAATATAAACCGAACTTTATTCAAGAATTACTTTTCAACTTCAGTTTTGTTTTCTATTTTTTATTATGTACTATCCCAAGAACTGACCTCATTAAGAATGTATAGTTATGTTTACACTCCAATTTATTTCCCCTACTGACTCTTCCCTAACGCTCCTGCAGCTTTTTCAACTTTTTTACCCTACCAGTATTGCAAAAGACCTTTACCAATATAAAATATAAGTACTCTTCAAAATGCATAAATGCCCAGGCATTTTATATCACTACACACAATCCCCACTAAAACATCACCATACTGAATCAAGCTAATAGTTAGTTGTCACTAAAAAGAGAAAATGTCTGTCACAAGGAGCAACAAAGCTAATGTTTCACAACTGACCTAAGAACTCAATTACCAGTCAAATTCCATTACGACCTGCACAATGTAAGCATCTAGGATCAAGAGGCAATCTCTTAACCTCTTGTCAATACCAATAATGAAGTAACACTAACCAAATGACACCAAAATGAGATAACATTAGCTGCTGATGACTGGAAGACAGTAATTTGACTTGAGGAGGCATTTTTCGCTCTGTTTCCAATTCATATGGCTTCCCAGTGGTATTCCAATGGTTCCACTGTTACTTTAGAAAGATGAACTTGGACTAGGAATTTAAGTTACTTTAGATATAGAACCAAGAACATCACACAATGTTGTTATTTTACTGATAACCAGATTTGCAACTTTGTAGGCAGCATATTGAGATTGTAAATAACACCAGCTGGCAATATGCCACGGCAAATACACAGCAGTGTACCAGTTATCAACAAGATAATAGGAATCACAAGCATTAGCTTACAATATTTTCTTAGGACCATTAACATATTCAAAAAGTCATCTGTTTCTGTGGATGGTGACATAATTCATTGTGCAGTCTAAAACTGTATTGCTAGATTTTATGTGCGTTCCGTACAGAATCGTGCTCGCAAATGAAAGGGAGAATAGCCATCAGCTTTCTGACATTTGAATCTTCACAAATCTTATGAAAATGGTCTTATAAATAACCAATGAACTATCACTGTATCTCCATTAGCTAGACACTACCAGTCACTTTTTCCAATTTTTTATCTCCATTATGCATACTTGGACCAAATACACAAAAAAAACCTATGTGTAGCAATACCATATACTGTATTTTCAATATCATAAATCATATTTACCCAGTTACATAATGATGTAATTGTTTGTGTGTGCATTCCCCTTTTGCAATTATAAGATGAGGTTTTTTCTCAAATTCTTCATTACAAAAATACAGGTTCATCTTATATTCACAGATTAAACTATTGCAGCCGAGGTCAATATTTTTTAGCTTGACTGGTAGAGTATATAGGGTTAGTGTTACATTTATAGGAGTCTTTTACATTCAGAGATAAAGCTTTGGCTAATGAGGTTACGTGCAGACTTTTTTTGAAGAACTCCGAAAGGCAGGGCTCAGCAAATTTAGTGTTGTCTTATACTCGACTAAATATAGTAGTTCAAGCAAGATATGAAAGCTGCTTTTTGCATATACACCCCACATATTATGAAGAATGAGCAGCCACCTTTTGGATGTCACACAGGATACATCTACAAATTGTGGCTTATGGATTAATATTCACATAAGAATGAGTGACAGAAACGACAGAACATTTTAAGTGCCACATAGTTGCAAACAAACTAAGTTAAATCAGATCTGTCTGGTGCGGCTTGTCAAATACAGTATGTGTGAACACTTTCATCATAATGATATAGAACAAAACATAAAATCATCATCTGTCATAAATTATGACACTTTGCAAGCAGAGAATATTTTATGACTGGTTCAAATTTGCCCATAATGTAAAGGAAACAGTTTACAATGAATCACTTTTTGCCTAACTGCTAAGGCACATAAGGACAGCCAGCTACGAGGCATTTCCCCACATGGCATATAAGGGAATGTCTCCCAGATACAGCTGGAGGAGGGAAATGAAATAGCTCTTGGGGACCAACATGCAATGCAACATCTGACATATACCCCTATGACAGGGGGCAGCCTCCAGGATTAAGGAAGGTAATGGAATACTACTACAAATTACTTTCCCAGCAATACACAGTCACAATTTTCTATGCAAAATATGGCTTCCTTCATGTTAGGTTTATACCAGAATGTAAAATGCGCTGCCACTAAGATCTCAGGAAACTGGAAAATCTTGAAAGAGAGATGGCTAGAAATAAAATTAGCCCGGTAGAAGTTGCTGAGTTACTGTAGGATGGATACGAAGACTGAAATCAGAAGAATATGTAATTTACTACTCACAAGGGAACCTCCCCATCGCACCCCCCTCAGATTTAGTTATAAGTTATCACAGTGGATAGGCCTTGAAAAACTGAACACAGATCAATTGAGAAAACAGGAAGAAGTTGTGTGGAACTGTGAAAAAATAAGCAAAATATACAAACTGAGTAGTTCAAGGGAAGATAGGCAAAATCAAGGAGACCGAGAACGAAGGAGCGACGTGGTCTTGTGGTAACGTGAACAGCTGCGAATCGAAAGGTCCTTGGTTCAAATCTTCTATCTATTGAAAAGTTTAATTTTTTATTTTCAGTTTACGTGACAAACTCTTATGTTTTCATCACTTTTTTGGGAATGATTATCACATCCACAAGAAAACCTAAATCGGGAAAGGTAAAAGAATCTTTTTACCCATTCGCCAAGTGTACAAGTTTGGTGGGTCGACAACATATTCCTGTCATGTGACGCACATGCCGTCACCAGTGTCGTATAGAATATATCAGATGTTTTTTCCTGTGGAGGAATCGGTTGACCTATGACCTTGCGATCAAATGTTTTCGGTTCCCATTGGAGAGGCACGTCCTTTCGTCTACTAATCGCACGGTTTTGCGATGCGGTCGCAAAACACAGACAGTAAACTTATTACAGTGAACAGAGACGTCAATGAATGATCGGACAGATAATAACTATGCAAAAATAAAGAAAGTAAAATTTTCACTCGAAGGAATACTTGAACCAAGGACCTCTCGTTCTGCAGCTGCTCACGCTATCGCGGGACCACGCTGCTCCAGAGCTCCCGGTCTCTATAATGTTGTCTATGTGGCCCATGGACTACCCAGTTTGTATATTTTTCTTATTTTTTCACAGTTCCACACAACTTCTTCCTGTTTTCTCAATTGATCTGTGGTCAGTTTATCAAGGCCTATCCACTGTGCCAACTTATAACTAAATCTGAGGGGGGTGCGATGGGGAGGTTCCCTTGTCAGGAGGACAGTGTAATGGAAGAAACTAGAGAGGAGTGATTAAAGCATAAGAAATGATTAACTGTGTGGAAAATGTAGACAATGCAAATTACCAGCATACGACTCAAATGCATTGTGAAGGAAGTGTCTGGTCAGCAGCACAAAGTCAACAATATAAAGTCAGTTTGAAGTGAAAATATTTCTATTACTGATAAATCAGATATATGTACAGTATTTAACAATTATTTCTCAGCATTGCTGGCGAATTAAATAAAAATTTAGTTTCTACATGGAAACATATAACTCTCTTGGAAAATGCCTTTCTGAGATCGATGTTTGAAATAATCCTCTGTGATACTGACAAGGGGGAGATTGAGTCAATAATTAAATCACTAAAGACTAAGGACTCTCATGGATATGATGGAGTACCTAGCAGAATATTAAAGTATTGTGCTGCACATGTTAGCCCTGTACTTACCCATATCTGTATTTTCCCTTTAAGAATGGCCAGTTCCCTGAATGACTGAAGTACTCAGTAGTAAAGCTGCTTTATAAAAATGGAGAAAGGGATAATGTAGACAATTTTACACCTATTTCTATACCACGAGTATTTGCCGAAATTATTGAAAAGGCTGTGTATGTAAGGATAGCTGATCATTTTATATCACATAATTTGGTATCCAATGTACAATTTGGCTTTAGAAGTGGTTTAACAACTGAGAACGCTATATTCTCTTTTCTCTGTGAGGTACTGGAGGGATTAAACAAAAGGTTTCGAATGCCGGGCATCATTTTTGATTTAACTAAGGTTTTTGTTTGTGTTGATCACAAAATATTGCTCGTGAAGTTGGATCATTATGGAATACGGGGAATTGCTCACAATGGGTTCACCTCTTACTTTAACAACAGACAGCAAAAGGTCATTATTCACAGTTTTGAGAATGACTGATGTGGGGTCTGATTGGAGCACGGTCAAATAGGGTTTTCCCCAGGGATCAGTGCTGGGGCCACTTCTGTTCCTTATTTATATAAATGATTTGCCCTCTAGTATTACAGCTAATTCTAAAATATTTCTCTTTGTTGATAACACTAGCTTGGTAGTAAAGGATGTTGTGTGCAATGTTGGCCCTGTTTCAAATAGAGGAGTTCATGACGTAACTTCTTTGCTTGTATAAAATTAACTAACCCTAAATCACAGTATAACTCAGTTTTTAACATACAATTCAACAAAACCTAACATTTTAATTTCACAGAAAGGGCATATAATTAACGAAACTGAACAGTTCAAATTTCTACGTGTTCAGATAGATAGTAAATTGTTGTGGAAAGTCCATGTTTAGGCTTAGCGCTGCCATTTTTCCTACTCAAACAGTATCTGAAGTAAGTGATTATTCGACACGAGAAATAGTCTACTTTGCTTATTTTCATTCGCTTATGTCATATGGTATTATATTTTGGGGCAACTCTTCCCATTTCAATAGATATTTTTGGCTCAGAGACAGGCAGTTCGGGCAATAGATGGTGTAAGTTTGCGAACCTCTTGTCAACCCCTGTTCACTAGTCTGGTATTCTGACATTGCCCTCTCAATGTATATATTCTTTACTTTCAAGTCTTGTTAACAGTATCACCTTATTCCAAAGAATTAGCAGCTTTCACTCAGTTAGTACTATGCAGAAATCCAATCTGCAATTGGATCGCACTTCCTTGACTATTGTGCAGATAGGTGTGCAATATACTGCTGCATCCATTTTCAAGAAGTACCACAAGAATTCAAAAATCTTAGCAGTAATCCACACCCTTTCAAATTGAAACTGAAGAGTTTCCTCATGGGTCACTCCTTCTATTCTGCCAAGGAGTTCCTTGAAAAATTAAGTTGATTCCTATGTTATATTGTTGACTGCAGTTACTTAAACTTATGGCTTGTCTTTTTGTGGGTCCAAAATAAACAAACATATGAGTGAGTGAGAGAGAGAGAGAGAGAGAGAGAGAGAGAGAGAGAGAGAGAGAGAGAGAGAGCGCACATTTTTCTAATATGTAAGGGAACTGGATATACCTCCTAATCTCCTCCTCTCTGCTTTCTCTGCCCATCTCCTCCTCCCCCTCTCATTGTCCTTCTCCTCTTCCCCCCCTCACTCCATTTCCTCCCACCCCTCTCCCTCCATTTCCTCTCCTGCCCTCTCTCTTTGTTCTAGCACATGCAGATTCTGTAGCAGTATTTTAAACATAGCTGATAGGCAAAAAGTACAATTTTCCTGTTGGCTAACAACGTTTTACTATATCGAAAAATATAGAGCACTGTGTAGAAATTTAAACTAAATCGGTCAAGAAAAGTTCAATATTTTTGGTAATAATGTAATTTATACTCCCTTTCTCAAAAAAGTTCCAAGACAGATTTTTTTTTAAAAAAAATGGAAAGTAGCACTTACCCAGTAATAATCCCAGCTCCTACTTAAGTAGTCCACGCTTCTATCTATACACAGTTGCCAATGTTTCATGAGGTCTTGGAAGCAAGCAGGGAAATTTTCAATTGCAATACTTGTAAGCTAACTTGTCAAAGCCCATTGGATGTCTGTGATATTTCATGATGATGATGATGATTGGCACCCATACAAAGTCACAATTTTTACACAGTCCAATTTTTGTACACAGTCCAATCTAGCTATTATCAAGAATGAAGATGACATGATGAGGACAACACAAACACCTAGTCCCCGTCCAGAAAAAAAATTGCCAACCCAGCCGGGAATCGAACCCGGGACCCTGTGATCCGGAGGCAGCAGTGCTATCCACTAGACCCTGAGCTGCAGACACACAATATTTGATGAGCCTTCCCTTCAGTCGCCTTTTCATTTGCCGAAACAAGGGGAAAAAAATTGCAGGGCGAGATGTTGCATGAATATGTGGATGTAGAATGGCAATAATAAAATTGTCTGCCCAGATACTCGGTAACAGATGAAGCAATAAGAACCAGTCGTGAGAATGCCACAAATCAGCGCAATGATATCGAATTGCTTGTCACAAATGTCTCAAGACTTCGGTGTAAAGAGTCTGGTTCACTGTTTGAGCTGGAGGAACATACTTACAGTGAACTACTGCTTTACTATCAAAGAATACGATCAACATTGCCTCTGTTCTCAAAAGTTGTCGTTTGATTTTTTTTGAGGCTGGTGATCTGGCACAATGCCATTCAGCATTAGATGCTTTGTGTTACAGTCATACTTGTAGCACCAACTTTCATTACCAGCAATAATCTTTGACAGAAATGTGGGATCACATCTGGCTCTATCCAGTAGTTCAGCAGAAATTCTTTGCCTTTCCTCTTTCTGTTCGTGTGTTAGTGTCAGAGGGATGAGTTTCACGTTAAGTTTCTGTTTGCCTAAATCTTCGCATAAAATCTTATGATACATGTCACAATCCAAATTACGTTCTTCTGATGTTGCATGCACAGTTATATGACGATCTTCTTGCAATAACTGCCTTATATGCTTCACGTTGGTATGTCCTGTAGACAGGTGACCAGCTCTCGGATTGTCTTGCACTGAATCTATGCCTTCACAAAACCTTTCGCCTGAATATGCTTGCTTAGTCATTGTCCAGGTGTCACTAGGGGTTTTCCTGCATTTAAAGCAGAACTTAATGTTCACTCTTTGCTCACAATTAGCATCCATCACGTCCACATAACTAATGCGCCAAGAACCCATACAGTATGTTGCTCAGCACGGCCCTGCCACCTACTGAGCTTGCACAGAAACACGAGTAAGGTCATTTCAAGGATGCACACATACCAGGTAACATTAAAACATTTGTTCCTTTTTAGTACTGCAATAACAGCAATAAAAAAAAATGCTGTCCTATACTCCATACAGCGAGAGAAGAGCTCTTGACAGTTGATGCGGCCTTGGCACACGTGCTTTGCGCATTCACGACGGCCAATCAGATCGTGAGCTTTTGTTTACGTTACCATGGCAACGTCCCAGTGTTGCTGTAGTGCTGCGTGACTGCTGCTTTCAGCCACTTGTGCCACATGCTACGTTCGGGTTCGTGTGTATACATAGACATGTGCATTCCGCTACTTCTGCGAGCTTCTTGCTGTGTACAAGTGGAAAATGGCTGCCTGTTGCACAGAGAAGAGGGCTTTTGGGAAAGGAGCTACCCTGTAATCCCAAGCACGCGAATTTATACACAGATTGCATGTTTACTTTGAAAGGGAAAGGGACATTGGTGGGCCTTTGATATCAGTGAGTAAAGTGGTTAACAGAGTGGCAGAAGCATTGAACATCTCTACAGCGACAGTGAAGAGTATCACAAATGATAAAGAAGCTGTCAATTCAGCTGTGAGCCCTGTTATTGTGACACCTTGAAAGTCAAGGAAGAGATCACGTCGTGTGACTGAAACAGACAAATCTGACGAAAGTGCTATCAGGCAACACATATATGCGTACTACAGAAGTGTCCAACATTTAAAAAGGTGAGGGCATCACTGTCAGACAGTGGTTTGTTCGCAGGCAGAATGACAAGTCTCTCCACTGTTTTGAAAAAAATTGGCTTCTGTTGGAAAAAGTTCTCAGATCGAAAGGTATTAATGGAACATGGAAACATTGTAGCATGGAGATGTAATTTCTTGCGGGAGTTGCTAGCAGTGAATCCAGAAAATGTAATATGGATTGATGAAACATGGGTCAACGTGTGTCATGCACATTCCGTCGCATGGACAAACGATACATGCCATGGAACTATGACTATGCCAACTGGTAAGAGAGGGCGAATAATTATAGTTCACGCTGGCTCTATGAATGGTTTTTTGCCCGGTGCTACGATGATGTTTCAGTGGAAAAGAAATGTAGACTAACACGAGGAGATTAATGCAGATACACTCAAAGACTGATTTGTTACTCATTTGCTACCAAATGTCTGTTATGGTAGTGTTTTGTAATGGAAAATGCGCTGTACCATTCTGTACAACTAAATAAGGCACCAATGGCTGCTGCAAGGAGCGCTGGTTGAAAGAGAGTAAAACAGGCTTTGAACACAATATGCGGAAAGCGGAACTTCCGGAATTAGTGAAACAATACAAGCCATAGAAGACGCATTATGTGATTGATACATTAGCAGAGAACCACGGTCCCAAAGTTATACATCTTCCACTGCCATTACAACGCAATTGAACTCATCTGGGCTCAAATAAAAGCAGATTATACGGTGCGAAACAAAACAAAGAGGCTAGTAAATGAAGCTGTCACCTGAATAACACCAGGAAATTGGAAGAATATTGTGATCCAAGTGCGGAAGGAGATTACAAGGTCAAAAATAGAAGAAGGTGTAAGAGAAGAATCCGTTCATAATATTGTAATTTCTTTATCAGACGATGAGGACAGCAGCAGCAAAGATACCGAAGACTTTGTGGTCGTGACGAGATATGATCAATCAGATGATGATGATGATGATGATGATGATGATGATGATGATGATCTTGGGTTTTCTGTTCTCCCGCATGAAAAATTATTCGATATTTTACACATAACATTTTTGTAATTTGCTTCACCTTGTTAATGCTGAAAATCTGACTGTGTGTATTTTTTATTTTGGCTGGAACCATAGTCATGGTAATTTTTTAAATGATGTTATCCTCGTTTGACAGTATCAATTTTTATTTCATTGTTATACAGTCCAGAGTTCGGCTACAGGCCATTTTCAAGTACAGTAACTTACTTATATGTCAAAAGATATCAGACTGGTATGAAATACAGCAAAATCTGAACCGTATAACAACAAAATAAAAATTGTTGCAGTCAAATGTCTGCAACATCATTAAAGAAAATATTTGTGTGTGTGTGTGTGTGTGTGTGTGTGTGTGTGTGTGGTGACAAACAAACACTGGTAGCGCTTGTGAAAAAATATTCCATCAAGAAACACATCAGTCAGTACATTGCTGTCCCTACAGGAACGCTGCAATGAATGACATAGCATTGTTAGATTCTGATGGAGCCAAGTGTTGCCGTGGGTCGAAGGGTGGTGGGACGAGAAGGCCTGTCACCCCCCCCCCCTCCACCCCCCCCCTCTCTCGCTGCCTGTCTGTGTCGAATACTGGCAACTGTACTGCCAGCTGAGGGCCTCTACAGAGTATAGGAAGTTTTCTGATAAAGGGTGCATATGTATAAAAAAAGTGTGTATTTGAATGGACTGCTGTGTCTAAATTTCAAAACGATCAGTGAAAAACATTTGGAAATTCACAATTTTGTACAAAACAACATTGTCGCTTTTATTGATTTCACCTGTAATTATTACATACATTATATGTGGCATCCTAGCAGCTTCATAAAAAATGCATTTAAGTGTAACATTGTGTTAAAATTTCAAAGCAGTCTGTGAAGAAATTATTGAGATTTAAGATACTGGGCGCACAATCATTTACGTTTGTGTAGATTTAAATGTTCATTTGTACAAAATCATAAATCTCTTAAAATTCTTCACTGAAAGCTTTGAAATTTAGAAACAACATTGCACTGAAATACATGCATTTTCATATACTTGCTGAAGTGCCATATGTTATACATAATACATAAAGGGGATATATTGCGTCCCAGAACATATATTTAAAAAAAAAAAAAAAAAAAAAAAAAAAAAAAAAAAAAACCCCTCACTTATTCAATTGCAACGTTGTGTCAAAATCTCAAATCAATCAATGACGGACTTTCAGAGACATACGACTTTGAACAAACAAACACTAACATTTTTATTTATATAGGTGGTGAGTTTTATCGAAGGATGATGCACATCTTTAACATAGGACTACAACTGCAGTGACTTCACGAGAAGAAATACCTGCTTGCATGCAGCAACAAAAGTCCCATGGATTGCTGCCCTGCCTTGGAGATGCGCTGAGTTCCAAAACATAGGGAGAAATAACAGAATCTTGTTAAGAAGAGAGCAGTTAAAATAATCTTTGTTACTCTTTCTGATTCTGAGCTGGGACATGACACTGAACCAAGACAGTGAAATGTAAACTAAACTAGTTAATGTATGTTTTGTGAAGAGAACACAAATGTAGTTAATACTATTGAAATCTCTTGAGTTATCTGGAAAAGATTTAGAAATGTGGTGTAACAATTCATAACTGCAATGCAAGAGAAGACAGATCAGAAGTTGAATGTAAAAAGGTAGATTGATCAAGAATAAAGGTAAAGAAGGGCAAAATCATGTTAAACATTACACCTCATTTGTGACATACCAGTGAAGGGGACAGATGAAATTTATTGTTGGATGTGAATTAAAAACTGAAACTAACAAGAGACTACACATAAACCACAAAAGAAGATTAAAATGATGAACATTAAAGAAAAACTGATAAGGAAGATTAGTGGAGTTAGGTATATGAGAGGAAAAATCTGTAATCCACGAGAAATTATTATGAAAATGTGGTGTAGCCCTCAGCAACCGAAAAAATGACTGATCCATGAAAGAAGGTATACGTGCTAATCCAAGTGCCACAAACCAGTGATCAAGAAGGAACTTGGTGCTGCTGATATACAATTAGTGGTCACAGCATTGTACCACATAAATAAGTACTGCTAAAAGATGACTGAACAAAAGAAAAATGTTCAACTGCTTGGCAGACGGCAGCTGATTTCAGTGGGAAACGGGCAATCATGTAGCGATTTCCAGCATGAGAGACAGTTGTAATCCCACTTCACAGCTGCACCGTGTTACAGCAGTGCAGTGAAGCACGCTGCACAGAAAAGCCAGTGAGCTGCATAAACGCCAAAACATCTTTATTTTTCTTCCTTGTGTGACACTGTGTATTACAGCTGAGTCATGACAAGAAAAGGCTCCGATAAATAAAAAAATACAGGAATTAAAATACACTATATTAAATTTAAAAGGGAATTACATTCTGAGATAGTTAAGCTATGTGATATTGTTAGGAATGAAATAAATGAATAATTTAATGAAGTAAATACAGATACGAAACAAATTAAATTCTACAGAAAGTCAATTTGGTGAAGTGCAAAAGCAAACTTTTGACACCACCGTAAGACTGAGATGAAATAGGAGAAACATGAATGATATGACTGAACAAATCTTAACATTAAGAAGAGAGACTTATTTTAATTTCACTGTATGACACGGAGCTGTACACAACAACAGCTTGACTAGTGGGAGAAATACAGGAGGTGGACAAAAATATGGAAACACCAAAAATGCAACACATTAACATGCCTAATATGGTGTAGGAAACCCACTGGCATTTAGAACAGCTTTCTGTCACCTCATAACAGTTATTACAGGTCCTCTACGGTTTTCAAGGGAATCTTATACCATTCTCTGTGTAAAATAGAGGCAAGTTCAGGTAATGATTATGGAGGTGGATAACAATCATGCATCCTTCTCTCCAGAGTAGGCCACAATGGCTTTATAATTTTGAAATCTGATGACAGTTGTGACCAAGGGAGTTGCAACAGTTCATCCCTGTGTTACCAAAATCAGTCCTGGACATGAGCTGTTGAACAAGGGTCCTGTCGTCTCGGAAGACAGTGTCACCATTGGAGAACAAACATTTCACAATGGGATGGACTTGATCAGCCAAAATTGTGGCATAATCCTTGGCAGTAATGTGGTCTTGCTGCACAAACATGAGGCTTGGGAATATCATAATATGGATGCTCAAATCATCAAAATATTTCGTTCTTGGGATGTAAACTTGGACAGAAGTCAGAGACAGTATAAAACGGACTCATCCATCCACATTTCTTCCATTGCTCCACAGTCCAAGTTTTATGGCCTTGACACCAAGTTTTTCCTGTTACGGGCATTTGTGTCACTGACGAGTAGTTTTGCAATTCCAGCTTTCCCTGCAATTCCCTGCTTATGGATATTCCGTTAATGAGTATGAAATTTAGTTCTGTAGTGATTTTTCCTGCTGTCATCTTTTTTGGACTATCCTTTTCAATGACTGTTCATCACGATTACTCAACATACACTACACTTTTGTCCTCATTATAACTTTGTTTATGACATTTTTCCACTTTCCCTGCATGCAGTATAAATCTTCAAACTGGTTTCTCTTGAAACACTCATATTTTGGCTACCTTGGATATGGAAGCGCCTATCACACAAGCATCAACAATTTGCCCAGGTTTGAAATCACTTAGCTCCGACATAATGCACTCACAGCTATGCAGAACACCATTCTCCACATGAGTGACATTTGCATTGTATTGAGGACAATGCACAGGTGCCGTTTGTGGTCAAATACAACAGTGCAGCCTGTAGGCTTGGCTAGTATTGCATTTGAATTCAAGCACACTTTCCTCATGATATTTCCATATTTTTTTCCAGCTCCAGTATTGCGTGAATTTCATAAAGTTTAAAATTAATGAGAATGACTTTTGTTGTCATTAAATGATTGATTCTGATAGAAAACTAGGTAATCATTACATGACAGCAGCATTCACTGAAAGGACTACTTATGAGAGTTATGTCTGTTTATGGTTTTGATTTAAATTTAGAACTGAAAGAGAGAATGATTTCAAAACGTATAAATAGGATTATGTTTGGGATTAGAATCGTAGTGGAAAAAGTACCACAAGATGTATTAGTAAAGACCATCAAAAAGCCACCAGACATATTAATGCCTTTCCTCAAGGACAGCTGCTTCTTTGTGAATTTTTAGTTGAGACCTAATGGGTCTGAAGTTGATCATATTTTTTCGTATTTTATTTTCTGTGCAACAACCCTTCTCTCTTACTATTCTATAAACTCTATCTGTGGCTTCTTTTGATTATCAGCATCTATCTAAAAAAGATTAAATAAATATAATCATAATTATGAGTTTATCTCTTGTCTTTGCTGGAAGGATGATGTTAAATTTATAGTGAGAGTTGGTTTGGCTCGACTAGGAGCATTCTGTATCTATCTGAATGGCTATGCATTAAATATTTGAAACAAAAAACATCATGCACTCGCTATAAGAAATGCCTCTTGCAAGTGCAAATCGTATCCCTTCTTCAATTTTATTGACAAGACAACTGAGCCAGAGCCTACTAGATCGTTAAGTGTTAGCATTCTCACATTGTTATGGGGAAGAACAGCCAGACTAATGATCACAACATGTTATAGCACACTAACATGACCATTAAAACAAAAATTGTACTATGCTCACATGACAGATAAAACAATATTTATGGCTTACTCACACAATTTTCTAACAAGTAACTTAATGTCAAGGTTTGCTAGCTACTATTGAACGACATTTAGAGGGCGTATAATCGAGTGGTTTAATTTTTCTATTTGCAAGGTTGCAAGGTAGGGATGACAGTATCTCAAGAGGAGAGACGGAGATGGGGGAGAGGGGACTGGGGGGGAGGGGGGGGGGGGAAGATGGGGTGGAGAGAGGGGGAATGGGAAATGGGGAGGGGGGAGGGAGAGGGGGGGAGTTGTACCAAGGAAAGAGGACCTACGTCTGTGGCAAGACATGGGACAAATTGAAGGATACTGTATATCGTGCCATCATCACTGATTGTACACACCTGACAAAACCCACATAATGATAAAAGGTCAGGATACTGTATATCGTGCCATCATCACTGATTGTACACACCTGACAAAACCCACATAATGATAAAAGGTCAATAAATAAATATGTCAACATGAATATGAAAGATACAGCAAGGCTGAAGGCTTTTGAAGTGTTGACTTAGCAGAGAATGGAAAATGTTATGTTGGAAAGATAGGGTGGAAACTGATAAGATACTGCGAAAAGTGAGAGAACAGAGACAATTAGAATGACACAAAAAGAAACTGAATATGAAATGCATAAGGTCCAGATATTAATTCAGTATTATGTAAATAATTTGTATGGTTTGGTTCAATAAATTTTTACTAACAATTTCCAATTTTGCATGTCTGTTATCTATTTATCTCTTAAATTTTTTTATAGCTGTTGCAAGAGGAAGGGATCAATGATTCCGGAGATTTCATTTTATGAAGTTTCGAAACTTAATTTGAGTGTTCCTGATACATAAAGAGGCAGTGATAGTGACAACAACTTTGGCTTTTGTAATATGGCAAAAGAAGTGTTAACTACTGCCTCTCTTACTTGCTGCTCCAGTAACTGAAATACATGCTGGATCCATAACACCTTTCTAGCTGATGTACTACCTATCTTCCTCTTATTTTTCCCTTTTCATTTCTATAAGCTGAGTAATTTTAGTAAGGTTTATTACTTAAATGAGACTGTCATGATGTAGGATGTTTGTGAATAGAAGGACAAGTAGAATTCAGATAAGTCCCACATCCACCCTGATGTAAATATAAATCAAGTCAAAGTCGCTTTTGGGTAAAGAAATGCATCAGTAATTAACTGCCAACAAAAACAAGTTTTTGCAAACGTCTCAAACAAAGGAACCACTATCTAATCTATGTCTACATTTTTCAGATCTACTCCAAAGAAGATATTATTAATATTCAACAAGTATGCTAATAAGCTAAATAAAACTGGAATAATCTGTCACTAATTTTCATTCAAATTTCAACTATAATAGTTATTAGCTCATACTGATGTAAATACGGTAATTTGTAAGAATATTGCAAATCCTTTTTAAAAAACAAGGGCCAAAAATGAATAGCAGAAAACGAAGGCATCCATAAGTGTTGGGCATATTGCAATAATTACAAATTGCTTCGCACAGACAATAAAATCACCACCATGAATACAGCAACATTTGCAAATGAGAATGATGATGTATCTTCTTACAACTGTGAAGCCACAATTCAAGTGCTTAGTCAACAATCAATGCATGTGATGCAAGGTGTCAAGGGTGTACTTGCGTCACAGAGCAGCACCAAAATGACAAGGCTAAACACAAATGATGCAGTTACCTAATGCACAATGCATAAAACTGTGATTCTATTGTTGGCAGTCCCATTCATTTGACTTCAACCCACACACTGTATGTGGATGGTCTCATATATCTTGCACATACACCATGTCACTGTGATATAGTGAAGTTTTGTGCGCCTCATACTGATATTACCTTTTCAACCTTCATCAAGTGCTGATGTCCTGAGTAATGCTCCAACATGATATTCTGAGCAGTCTTTTACATTGCTGACTGACACACAGTACATGCATTACTGAAATATGAAGCGCAAGTGTATTATTGTGTTGATACAACTAATGGACATTCCAAATATTAAAAACAGTGGCAACTTAAATCATTAGAAGGAAAAAATACACTACCTACCATCATTCACCAATTTTTGATTGTGAATGTATGCAAAGATGAAAAATAACCTGTTGCACAGTGGCAAATAAGAAACTATTTTCCTAATAATTATTATGCTGCATTAAGTATCAACAGTGAGGTCAACAGAAATTACGGACTCAAATAATTTATAGACTGAGGTGCAAAACTTACAGACAGAAGTAACTTACACATAGCATGTCACTACCTAGTAACATAGTCTGACACTTGGGCCATAAGTAGTTAATGCAATTATCAATCTAGAGATCGTTTCCAACACTACAGTGCTTTACTAGGCATGGTCCTCCTGGAGGTGATATTCTGTTGCTTCCTCCAACCTTTGAACTGACTTACCTAGCTACTTACAGGGGGACCTACAGTTTAATATGGATTCTGAACAATGGTGTCACTCGGCATTTTTCACATAAACAGCCTGAGGCGAAAGATGTGATATGTGATGGATAAATATACTTGGATTGATCATGTGTCGAACCAGAGACTTTTTGATTTGTAGTCTGGTACTTACCACTGAGCCACACAGATAAAGAGAACTGCTACAGTACAGAAGGTAACTGAAATAAAAATCCAATGAGATGAACAGAAATGGCATTTGCATTCAAAGACAATAATTACACTAAAGTCACTGTGATTTATGATGGTCCCTTGGACATCACAACAGATGGGATACAGATCCCAATAGGGTATATGATCATTGCACTGCACACTTTGCAAACATGCTCGCACGTTGGCCACAAGATTTGTAAGGAGTTCTTGTGGTAGGATGTTCTATTTCTCCATAGCGTGGTTCACAGTTGCTAGATGGTCATTGGTGCATGTGGACACGCTGCAAGATGTCTCCCCGACGCATCCCACACGCGCTCGATGGTATTTAAATTTGGGGAACATGCATGCCCCTCCATTTGCTGAAAATCCTCTCATTCCAAGAGCTCCTCCATCGTAACACCTAGACCACCAAATAGATGATGTTTTACAATGCTGGGCCCTCATACGGCGAGTGGTGGGAAAACGTAATGCACCCAGGAACACTGTAGTACATTATTGTTTTGATGGTACAGGTGTTATGGTATTGGGAGGCATAAAGTTGTGAGGCATACTGACCTCCGAATCTTTGAACAAGGCACACTTTCAAAATTACTGTGACTGTAATCCTTCCCCATATATGTCTTTTTATGGATACATTCGGCCCCAAGTTCATTTTTATGGATGACAATGTGTGATCAAATTGAACTGCACAGGTGGAGCAGCTCTTGGAAAAACTCTTCAGCTAGGGGACTGCTGACCCCTCCCGACTTAAATCGCATTGAGCACGTGTAAGATGTGTTGGGGAGACGTATCATAGAACGTCCACATGCACAAATGAGTGAGATGCATTGGAGAGATGTATTGCAGCGCATCCAAATGCACAAATAACCATTAAGCAGTTTCAACTGCACTGATGGAGGAATGGAACATCCTATAACAAGATAACTTTACCAATCTTGTGGCCAGCATGGGTGGGTGTTGCAGAGCATGCACTGACATCCGTGGCGATCACACTTTTTATGAAGAACCATGTCCTGCCTTTTGTAATGGCCACAGGATCATCATAAATCACAGCAGCTTCAGTGCAATTTTTGTAATAAGAATTTCATTTCTGTTTGCATATTTCTTAGTTATGTTATGTACTATACTGTAGCAGTTCTTCCAATACATGGTCCAAGTGTCATCGAGCTATGTTACTTGGCAGTGACACAACATGCAAAAGTGGCCTTTTTTCTTAAATTTTTCTCAGCTCTGTAGGTCAATTATGGTAAGCATAAATAGGAAATGATATTCCAACTAGACACGGCCACATGAATGCAAAATTTCTTGGTCAATTAATGTACAGAGTGGCGCAATTAAAACAAGCCTTAGAAGTGTTTTTGGTGTTTTGTGAGAACAATCTAACAGCAAACAGAACTGTAAAAATTGATACAAGCAGTTCAAAAGTTGTCTCAGCACATAAACCAGGGTACTAATTCCACTGAAATGGTAATGCCATATTAATCCTCTTCTACTCTAACCCTACCTTATACTTTCTTAAACTGTGGGTCATAAATCTGTAGTTTGCTTTAATGGTGTTGTGAAATTTTGTAAATACAATTGGACAATGATATAGACTATGAAGGCTGGAAGTTCAAATAGTTGATTAAGAATAACAAACTTATTTTTTGTTATGCTGTTTCTTACATAAACACCAACAACTGTAAATACAAGATGTCTGAAAAATGCTTGTACGGCATGACTTTTGAGAAATTCTTCCACATTAAAATCATCATCTCTGTCACAAACTTTGACGTGACTAATTAAAGAATGCTACTGACCAGCTGCAACAACTCATTCAAATCTTACAAAATATCTTCTTTACACAGTGCAGCACAGCTTCAATGCATTTGTAAAACATGGCATCACAAACCCACCAAAAGCTGCTGCAATGTGCATTTATTTATCGACAACCAGTTTCGGTCAAGTGATCATCTTGAAGTCACAGACACCATTACCTCAAATTAAAGGAAGGCCCCTTAATGCAAAGAGCATTAATAAACCCAAAGAAAAGAAGTTTTTGGTAGGTTTTTTTTTTTTTTTCACCCAGTACGAACAACAATGATAAATCCTGAAACATTGTTGATACTGAAGACTTTTTTTTACCACTGAACACAGCTTAAACAACTGTTGACGCATAATTACTGCCACATGTCACCACTGGACAGAATAAAAAATATGCCAAAAAGTAACACAAGTAAAACAAGGATAAAGGATCATCACACTATGCAACTTATTTTAGGTTGGACTTACAAATATTCAACAAGCCAGTTTAATTTTGGCCATCCCGTATTTGTTATACAACTTGCAAGCAATGTTTACTTCATTTGAACATTTCAAGATTCACACTTTACATTCTACACAATGGAAAATTTGTGCCTCACAGTGTGTACTTCGAACACTGTCACCTGGTCTGACCAGCACATTTTCCAATTTATAATAATGTACAAAACAACATTGATGAAACTTACACAAGAAGACTGAACACTTCATAAAGTAATTTTAACTCCAAGCAACCAATTCAGAATTGCTTCCTGCTTACTTTCATAAAAACTCTAGCACAATATACTGTGCTAATACATTCTTCGAGTTACATTCTTCCATCACACTTAATCTCTCTCTCTCTCTCTCTCTCTCTCTCTCTCTCTCTCTCTCTCTCTCTCTCTGTGTGTGTGTGTGTGTGTGTGTGTGTGTGTGTGTGTGTGTGTTTAAAGAGTAAGTGCACTTTGTATTTTATTAAAGGAGCAGATATCAGTTTTGTGAATTCAATCTGTTGGTATGAGGTTTGTTGGAGATAGCCCAATATCTCTCGGTTTGGGACACCTGGCTCCTAGAATTCAACTGTTCAACATTAAAACATTGTTTTATTATCACAACTTCCAGTCGCGTAGCTCAGTCTGGGGAAAAGCCAAAGTCATCTATGCAACTTATCTGCAACATGTACAACCACTAACATATGACAAAACTGCCAGGAACAACAAGTGAAACAAAATTTTAAATTAATCATGTCAGCTTGTATAGCTGTATGAACAAGCAGTGGAAAATATAACTTTTTAGCTATGATACGAAATAACAATAATAAAAATCACTCTTCCATGACAGTGTTACAGAGCATTACATTAAATAATAATTATCTGCAGTTTTGATCAACTTTCCAAAATTCCAAATTCAACAGTGTTTCCTGATCACCAACCACCTGGACATAAAAACATGTTACACAGCTGTATGAAGTTGTATGACTAATCCAGAACAATTTCTTACAAATGTGACTCGTGAACCTGTGAAAGTACCAGGTGTTATCTGTACCTCTCGGTTGATTGAGATGTCCTGAGAAACATCCTCTTCACTTCTCAACTCTTCTCCACTAAGGCCACGTTCATCCACAGAGTTGGAATCCTCACAACAGTGAACTACTATTGAACTGCTTGGGGATTCATCACCCTATGCATAGAAAAGAAGCAAACATGTACAGTCACCCAGTAATTTCAAATTATATAAATTATTATAAATTAAGAAAATAATTATATAAATTATATAGCACTTTATCTCTGTCACTTCCACAATGTGTAGTGACGAATGCCAGACTAATTTACCCGTGGTCCCTTCTTTTTTATGTACCATTCACAGTTGGTATACATCTATATCTACATGACTACTCTGCAAATCACATCAGTTTGTCTGGTACAGGGTTCACAGACCCAATTTTATGCTATTTCTCAACCATTCCGCTCAAATAGCACACGGGTAAAATTAACACACAAATCTTTCTGTGCAAGCTCTGATTTATTTTATTGTGAAGCTAACTTCTCCCTATGTAGGTGGGTGATGCTCACAAACAATCTACTTTCACATTCAGAGGGGAAAATTAGTTATTTAATTTTTTTCCCAGAAATATTGTACACAGCCAATTTAACTTGTACAATGTATTCGAGTTTTTGTTCAGTAATTTATCAGCCACTTTCAAGCATAATGTACTGGAGAACTAACCACAATTAATAACACCCTTGTTTTCATGACTGCCACTCCAAATATCTTATCATATCTGTGACAAAGTCTCCCCTATAAAGAGCTACCTTCCTTTGCACTTTTTCAAGTCCTCTGTCAATCTCATTTTGTACTGTACAGCACAGCAATACCCCACAAGAGGACAGAAAAGTAATGTGCAGACAGCCTTTTCAGTAGATTTGTGGCATATGCTACGTGTTCTGCCAATAAAAAGCAGTCTTCAGTTTGCCTACCCCACAACATTTTCCATGTAATGGTTCCAATTTAAGTTTTTCATAATTGTAATGTCTATATATGTAGTTGAATGTACAATCTTTAAATTTGTGTGATTAATGGCTTAATCAAAAGTTTTTTAGTGCTCATCAGGAGGAGCTTACATTTTTTTATTGTTTAGTGAAAATTGCCCCATTTTGCACTATGCAGATAGCTTGACAAATAATTTTGCAAATTCTTTTTAATCTTCTGATAACTTCACTAGACTGTAAATTACAGCATCATCTGCAAACAATCTAAGAGGGCTCCTCAGAGTGTCTCTTCAGTCATTGATGTAGGTCAAGCACAGCAGAGGGCCTGTAACACTTCCTTGGGGGGGGGGGGGGGGGGGGGGGGCTAGACAGCACTTTTGCTTTACCAGATAACTTCCTAAAAATTACTATGAACTGCGATCTTCCTGACATGAAATCATAACTCCAGTCATACAATTGAGACAATATTCCATAGGCATCCAATTTAATTAGAAGCCGCTAGGGAGGAAGGGTATCAAAAGCCTTCTGAAAATCTAGAAATGTGGAATCAATTTGAGATCCCATTCGATAGCCTTCATTACTAAGTGTAAGTAAAGGAAATGTGGAATCAATTTGAAATCCCATTCGATAGCCTTCATTACTTCGTGTAAGTAAAGAGCTAGTTGTGTATCACAACAGCAATACTTTCTGAATTAGTAAATAGTCAATTTTCTTTGAGGTACTTTGTAATGTTAGAATACAGTATATGTTCCAAAATCCTACTGCAAATTGACGTCAATGATATCCGTCTATAATTCAGTGGATTACTTCTATTTCCTTTATTGCATATTGGTGTGACCCATGCAACTTTCCAGGTACAGATCTTCAATCAAGTGAGCAGTTTCCAGAATGAGATTTACACTCTGCAGCAGAGTGTGCACTGATATGAAACTTCCTGGCAGATTAAAACTGTGTGCCCGATCGAGACTCGAACTCGGAACCTTTGCCTTTCGCGGGCAAGTGCTCTACCATCTGAGCTGGCAGAAGTAGAGCTGTGAGGACCGGGCGTGAGTCGTGCTTCGGTAGCTCAGATGGTAGAGCACTTGCCCGCGAAAGGCAAAGGTTCCGAGTTCGAGTCTCGATCGGGCACACAGTTTTAATCTGCCAGGAAGTTTCAAGTGAGCAGTTGTGTATGATTGCTTAAAATGGAACTATTTCATCAACATACTTCCAAAGGAACCTAATTGGTAAGGATCTGAAAAATTCACATTTGCAATAAATGCAAATGTATATGTGAATGCTGCCTCAAAATCCAAAAACACAAAATTTCATAGTTACGCTATTTAATAGTGAATTGTATCCAGATTAACTATTTTATCATAGACACTTTGAAACAGGTTAATTTTCAGCACACAAGTATCAGAAAGGTAGCAAGATTTCAGTTATGGGTATTGCACAGCATCAGAGAAATTCCAGACAAGATAGATAATATGAATAAAAACATGTCCGGGAAGGGGGGATGGGATCGCGCAATGATACATAGGTGCGTTCAATTATCTGGTATCACATCAATTGTGGGCCGCTGAATAGTCTCTATAAGATCCATCTGGTGTAGTGGAACAGATAAGTCAGCCATCAGCCATGAGGTCCACCATCTTAGAATGAAGAAATGCATACCAAATGTTTGTCTGCTAGCTGAAGTTCAAAAGATAGTGTAATGCACTGCACTTTAAAGCGGCAGTTTTAGCTGATGAGAGTAAGTGAATGTGTTAAGTATCAGTAGAAGTCAGGCATGAACGACCTTGTTTACAACAATGCCAGTCTTAGCAAGTAACTGTGATGTAGCTGTTATTGAACACTGTGTGTTGTATATTGATCGTTGTTTTCCTGACTTATTTTGAAATAACTGATGAGAGTAATCCTGGTCCATCAATCAGTAATCAATATGACAAGTTCTGCTGTCACCGTTAGAAACCTTGCGAGAGGAAGGTGACTCTTGTTTCTCCTGTGTAACTCTACGCTAAAGCAGTCAAAATTCTTACGCTTGCAGTCAACCGTCGGAGTCTGCAATGTGCACAATAGCAACCAGAAAACAAAACCTGGCAACATATTTCAACCAGGTCAAAAGTCTTCCCCTAATCAAGTATTTTCAGTTCTACTGCTAAATTAAGTACCAAATCCATTCTATCTGTAGCATTATCAAGTATGGATCGGATAGCTATGAAAGACCACATAAGGTTGAAATCAATATTCTGCTGATTTTGTGGTTATTGAGCTGGGTAGGAAAAAGAAAAATAATAACAAGAAACACTTTAAATCAGAGCAGCACTCTATTCGTTGACAGGAAAATGCTGCTGCTTCTTTTTTTTTAAAAAAAAAAAAAAGAGAGACACTAATTTGTTGGAAGGTGGGGAAAATGGGAATGGCCATTCTAGAAAGAAAATATTCAAATTTTTGAAACAGCAAAAATTTCAGTCTAAAATCTCCCCAATAACCACTTTGTTTTTTTAACAGTCACAAGTAAGCTGATAACCTCCTTCATTTGTGTGTCCAAAAGAAGTGAATTTCTCCACAAACATATCCTACATTTTCCGGTCCCTACTAATATGTGCTACACAGTAATACAATTGGACCCAAAAGCTTGGCTTTCTAAAGTGACTTACATAGCTTCGGTACACAAAGTATCTACTACAAAATCACTGATGTTGGCAGCTGTTCTTAATTTGAATTTTGGACTATTTACTGCATCTTCTTTGGTGAATGAATTTCAGAAAACAGTATTTATTAATTCTGCTTTGGTGGCACTGCCAATGGTAGCATTATCATTGTTAATTATTTATTTCTAATTTCTGCTACCAGTAACTTTTTCATTTTATGTTTAATCCAACATAATAAAATACATTTCAAACATGTTCTGTTGATCTTCAGGCATTTATACATACATACAGTCTTAAACTAAAATAATCTAGAACTCTTTGTCCAATGTTTGTTACTGTAGCGGCTGGTGTAGCACTTTGAGTGGGGGAGGGGGGGGGGGGCAGTGGATGGCTAGAAACCAAAATCAGTGATGTCTTCTTCTGGTTTTCTTACTTGTGGTAGACTATGTATAATATCACAGCCTGTATAGGACTACAAATCTGTCAGTACCAATAATATCGATACAAAAACCTCGATAATCGATACAGACTCACATGCTACAGTCCGCCATCTTGTTTTGTGTGCATAACGTTTACATGTATGTCAAAGCAATTTGTGCAACAAATTACATTGGCCATCAGTGAGAAAATGCAATGTGCAATAGCGTAATATTAATTAACAGCTCCGCCATTACACCAGTGAGTGATACAAGTGAAGCAACAAGATGATGAAATTGTAAGTGATCAACTGTCATATAAAAGCCTTTCACACTATTTTCATAACACATAACTGATGCAAATCTATCTGCATCCTATACAGGTTGTGAATCATACATAGTCAACCACAAGGAAAAAAAAAACAGCAAAAGACATCACTGATTTCCATTTCTAGCCATCCACTGCCCCCCCCCCCCCCCCCCCGAAATTCCACACCAGCCGCTCCAGTAACAAACAATTAGATTAATCTAGTTTAAGACTGTTTATGTTTAAGTAACATTTCTCTGTATGTACATGTAAACACCTGAAGATGAACAGAACATGTTCAAAACATGTTTTATTATGTTGCATTAAACTAAAATAAAAAAGTGACTGGTAGCAGAAATTAGAAATAAATAATTATCCCACACAGTCACAGTTCACAAACATAGCCATTATGGCCGAGAATAATTACCATTGCTATCGGACAGTGAAGTCACTGATTGTCTCTTGCCTTTGGGGTGTACCTTACGTACAACCAGAATCTCTCTGGGTTTTTTGCCAGATTTTGAGTTGGTTTTGTTGTGAAGACTACTAAGAGCACCTTGCACTGAAATCCATATTTCTTTTTTTTTTTAGTTTATGTAAACTGCCATCCATGTTGGAGATACTGTGTTCCTGTAAATGTGGTATGCTTTTATTGCCGAATTTGCAGCTGTGCCCTGAACTGTTTTGCATACCATGGGGGACCTGTTCCGTCTTACTAATTTACTTGGTGAAAATCAAACAATGGAAAATCCAGGATAGAATGTAACAATATGAGAGAAGGAAAGTTGCCACTCACCATATAGCAGAGATGCCGAGTCGCGATAGGCACAATAAAAAGATTCACACAATCATAGTTTTCGGCCATTAAGGCCTTTGTCAACAGTAGACACACACACACACACACACACACACACACACACGTGCGCGCAAGTGCAACTTGCACACACGTGTGCAGTCTCAGAGAGCTGTGACTGTGTGTCTACTGATAATTTACTTGGTGTACTGTCATCACCACTATTCTTTGAAATGAAGCCATATTTGGCGGATGCTTGCACAGTTGGCATGGAAGACACGATGACTGTCCCTTAGGATGGAATAAGTGAACTTTTATGTGCTTCTTAATTAATTAAATATATATATTTTGCATTTATTTTTGGTGGCTTTCGATGTTACTGTAATGTCTCGCTATAATGCCCTCGTAGCCATTAATTCCTGTATTTGATGTGATACTCTCTGTTTGTTGCTAGAGGTCTGGTACATTATTGCAACAATATATGCTTTGCGTTGGCTCCTCAACTAATTGCTCAAAATAACTTTCAAAGAAAGCATTTAGTACAATTTCAGACTATCTTTCATGTTTACAATTACATTAAATTGTGTATTTTTGCCAACATAACAAGGGCACATTAAAATTACCACAAACTATAATTGTATGAGCCCAGTACTTATTTGAAAGGCTGATTTTCATAATCTGCAGCTGAGTGGATATCTGTTCTTTTGTGTATACACCACCACCACCACCACCACCACCACCACCACCCCCTCCTCCTCCTCCCCCTCCCCAACATAAATAATAAAATGCAGCCATATCATAGGCACAGCTGCCTCCATTTCTATCGTCTTGAATCTGGAGAAAGCTTACAAAGTTGAAAGGGCTTGCGGATAACTTACATGCGAAGAATTTTCATCTGTTGTCCTTGGTTTTTTGGGCAGTCCATCAAGTGACGAATCAGAAACACGTTTCTTGCCAGCTATGTTACCACTACCATCAGCAGGCACAGAAACATTATTAGCACCATTCCTTTGCTGTGGTGGAGTGCTGCCTGGTGTGCCACTTGCCTGAAAAAGTAGTTTACAGGTTGTTATGGTGTAAATCTCATTTCTGGACAGACAACTGAAACAAAATATACAAATTTTGAATGAGGAACACATTCAACTTTTAGATCTAATCCATTAATGAAAAGATACACTGCTATCAGTAAATGTTACAGTACTACAATCAATGCATCCATACCATTAAATATTTTGTACATATTGTATAGGCTAAGATAATCTAAGTTTCACTTTAATCTCAGAAAAGTAATTCTCCTCCGGCACCTCTATACACTTAGACAGATTGCTTCTTTCTATGTGAAATGGAACTAATGGTACAAGAGGCAAGATCACGAACTGTAGAGATCAGCAGTGACACTTAGCTGAGTGTTTTCAAGGGAAGCTCATTTCATATTTGTTAAGTGGTGAAATTAAAGTACTACCCACTGCAGACGATGAAGAAACTGATGAAATGCATGATGAGGTAAAAGAAATTATTCAGGTAGTGAAGGGAGACGAAAATTTAATAGTCATAGGTGACTGGAATTCGAGAGTAGGAAAAGGGAGAGAAGGAAAAATAGTAGATGAATATAGATTGGGGGTAAGAAATGAAAGAGAAAGCTGCTGGTAGAATTTTGTACGGAGCATAACTTAATCATAGTTAACACTTGGTTCAAGAATCATAAAAGAAGATTGTATACATGGAAGAATCATGGAGATACTAGAAGGTATCAGATAGATTATACAGGGCTATTACAAATGATTGAAGCGATTTCATAAATTCACTGTAGCTCCATTCATTGACATATGGTCACAACACACAACAGATACGTAGAAAAACTCATAAAGTTTTGATCGGCTGAAGCCGCACTTCAGGTTTCTGCCGCCAGAGTGCCCGAGAGCGCAGTGAGACAAAATGGCGACAGGAGCCGAGAAAGCGTATGTCGTGCTTCAAATGCACTCACATCAGTCAGTCATAACAGTGCAAGGACACTTCAGGACAAAGTTCAACAAAGATCCACAAACTGCTAACTCCATTCGGCGATGGTATGCGCAGTTTAAAGCTTCTGGATGCCTCTGTAAGGGGAAATCAACGGGTCGGCCTGCAGTGAGCGAAGAAACGGTTGAACGCGTGCGGGCAAGTTTCACGCATAGCCCGCGGAAGTCGACGAATAAAGCAAGCAAGGAGCTACACGTACCACAGCCGACGGTTTGGAAAATCTTACGGAAAAGGATAAAGCAGAAGCCTTGCCGTTTACAATTGCTACAAGCCCTGACACCCGATGACAAAGTCAAACGCTTTGAATTTTCGGCGCGGTTGGTGGTGGTTGTTGGGATGTTTAAGGGGGACTAAACAGCGAAGGTCATCAGTCCCCCACGGCGCGGTTGCAACAGCTCATGGAAGAGGATGCTTTCAGTGTGAAACTTGTTTTCAGTGATGAAGTAACATTTTTTCTTAATGGTGAAGTGAACAGAAACAATGTGCGAATCTTGGTGGTAGCGAATCCTCACGCATTCGTGCAGCAAATTTGCAATTTACCAAAAGTTAACGTGTTTTGTGCAATCTCACGGTTTAAAGTTTATGGCCCCTTTTTCTTCTGCGAAAAAAACGTTACAGGACACGTGTATCTTGACATGCTGGAAAATTGGCTCATGCCACAACTGGAGACCGACAGCGCCGACTTCATCTTTCAACAGGATGGTGCTCCACCGCACATCCATCATGATGTTCGGCATTTCTTAAACAGGAGATTGGAAATCCGATGGATTGGTTGTGGTGGAGATCATGATCAGCAATTCATGTCATGGCCTACACGCTCTCCCGACTGAACCCCATGCAATTTCTTTCTGTGGGGTTATGTGAAAGATTCAGTGTTTAAACCTCCTCTATCAAGAAACGTGCCAGAACTGCGAGCTCGCATCAACGATGCTTTCGAACTCATTGATGGGGACATGCTGCGCCGAGTGTGGAAAGAACTTGATTATCAGCTTGATGTCTGCCGAATCACTAAAGGGGTACATATCGAACATTTGTGAACGCCTAAAAAAACTTTTTGAGTTTTTGTATGTGTGTGCAAAGCATTGTGAAAATATCTCAAACAATAAAGTTATTGTAGAGCTATGAAATCGCTTCAATCATTTGTAATGACCCTGTATAATGGTAAGACAGAGATTTAGGAACCAGGTTTTAAATTGTAAGACATTTCCAGGGGCAGATGTGGACTCTGACCACAATCTATTGGTTATGAACTGCAGATTAAAACTGAAGAAACTGCAAAAAGGTGGGAATTTAAGGAGATGGGACCTAGATAAACTGACTAAACCAGAGGTTGTACAGAGTTTCAGGGAGAGCATAAGGGAACAGTTGACAGGAATGTGGGAAAGAAATACAGTAGAAGAAGAATGGGTAGCTCTGAGGGATGAAGTAGTGAAGGCAGCAGAGGGTCAAGTAGGTAAAAAGACGAGGGCTAGTAGAAATCCTTGGGTAACAGAAGAAATAATGAATTTAATTGATGAAAGGAGAAAATATAAAAATTCAGTAAATGAAGCAGGCAAAAAGGAATACAAACGCCTCAAAAATGAGATCGACAGGAAGTGTAAAATGGCTAAACAGGGATGGCTAGAGGACAAATGTAAGGATGTAGAGGATTGTATCACTAGGGGTAAGATAGATACTGCCTACAGGAAAATTAAAGAGGCCTTTGGAGAAATAGAGCCACTTATATGAATATCAAGAGCTCAGATGGAAACCCATTTCTAAGCAAAGAAGGGAAAGCAGAAAGGTGGAAGGAGTATACAGAGGGTCTACACACGGGCGATGTACTTGAGGATAATATTATGGAAATGGAAGAGGATGTAGATGAAGATGAAATGGGAGATATGATACTGCGTGAAGAGTTTGACGGAGCACTGAAAGACCTGAGTCGAAACAAGGCCCGGGAGTAGACAACATTCCATTAGAACTACTGACGGCCTTGGGAGAGCCAGTCCTGACAAAACTCTACCATCTGGTGAGCAAGATGTATGCAACAGGCAAAATACCCTCAGACTTCAAGAAGAATACAATAATTCCAATCCCAAAGAAAGCAGGTGTTGACAGATGTGAAAATTACCGAACTATCGGTTTAGTAAGTCACAGCTGCAAAATATTAATGCGAATTCTTTAGAGACGAATCGAAAAACTGGTAGAAGCCGACCTCGGTGAAGATCAGTTTGGATTCCATAGAAATGTTGGAAAACGTGAGGCAATACTGACCCTACGACTTATCTTGGAAAGTAGATTAAAGAAAGGCAAACCTACATTTCTAGCATTTTTAGACTTAGAGAAAGCTTTCGACATTGTTGACTGGAAAACTCTTTCTCAAATTCTAAAGGTGGCAGGGGTCAAATACAGGGAGCGAAAGGCTATTTACAATTTGTACAGAAACCAGATAGCAGTTATAAGAGTCAAGGGGCATGAAAGGGAAGCACTGGTTGGGAAGGGAGCGAGACAGGGTTGTAGCCTCTCCCCGACGTTATTCAATCTGTATATCGAACAAGCAGTAAAGGAAACAAAAGAAAAATTCGGAGTAGGTGTTTAGGTTAGAGGGACCCCCCCTTGGGCGAAACGATAAAATACCTGACGGCTTACCAGAGAGGACATTATCATCGTTGATAAAGAACGTCCGTCCTCAGAGACCAAAAACAGGAAAAGTTAACGTAATATTGGTAAACTGCAGGAGTATCCAGGGCAAGGTTCCTGAATTAGTATCTCTTATTGAAGGAAATAGTGCGCATATAGTATTAGGAACGGAAAGTTGGTTAAAACCGGAAGTGAACAGTAACGAAATCCTAGACACAGAATGGAATATATACCGCAAGGATAGGATAAACGCCAATGGTGGAGGAGTATTTATAGCAGTAAAGAATTCAATAATATCCAGTGAAGTTATTAGCGAATGCGAATGTGAAATAATCTGGGTTAAGTTAAGTATCAAAGGTGGGTCAGATATGATAGTCGGATGCTTCTATAGACCACCTGCATCAGCAACCGTAGTAGTTGAGCGCCTCAGAGAGAACCTGCAGAACGTCGTGAAGAAGTTTCGTGATCATACTATTGTAATAGGGGGAGACTTCAATCTACCAGGTATAGAATGGGATAGTCACACAATCAGAACTGGAGCCAGGGACAGAGACTCTTGTGACATTATCCTGACTGCCTTGTCCGAGAATTACTTCGAGCAGATAGTTAGAGAACCAACTCGTGAAGCTAACGTTTTAGACCTCATAGCAACAAATAGACCGGAACTTTTCGACTCCGTGAATGTAGAAGAGGGTATCAGTGATCATAAGTCAGTGGTTGCATCAATGACTACAAGTGTAATAAGAAATGCCAAGAAAGGAAGGAAAATATATTTGCTTAACAAGAGTGATAGGGCACAAATCGCAGAATATCTGAGTGACCACCATCAAACGTTCATTTCTGAGGAAGAGGATGTGGAACAAAAATGGAAAAAATTCAGAAACATCGTCCAGTACGCCTTAGATAAGTTCGTACCGACTAAGGTCCAAAGCGAGGGGAAAGATCCACCGTGGTATAACAATCAAGTACGAAAGGTACTACGGAAACAAAGAAAGCTTCATCATAGGTTTAAGAGTAGTCGAATCGTAGCTGATAAGGAAAAGCTGAACGAAGCGAAAAAGAGCGTAAAGAGAGCAATGAGAGAAGCATTCAACGAATTCGAACATATAACATTGGCAAACAATCTAAACAAGAACCCTAAAAAGTTTTGGTCATATGTAAAATCGGTAAGCGGATCTAAATCCCCTATTCAGTCACTCGTTGACCACGATGGCACCGAAACAGAGGACGACCGAAGAAAGGCAGAAATACTGAATTCAGTGTTCCGAAACTGTTTCACTGCGGAAAATCGTAACACGGTCCCTGACTTCAGCCGTCGCACGGACCCCAAAATGGAAAATATTGAAATAAACGATATCGGAATTGAAAAACAACTGCTATCACTTAGTAGCGGAAAAGCATCCAGACCAGACGAGATACCCTTAAGATTCTACAGTGATTATGCTAAAGAACTTGCCCCCTTTCTATCAGCAATTTATCGTAGATCGCTGGAAGAACGTAAAGTACCTAGCGACTGGAAGAAAGCGCAGGTCGTTCCCATTTTCAAGAAGGGTCATAAATCAGATGCGAATAATTATAGGCCTATTTCGCTTACGTCAATCTGTTGTAGAATAATGGAACATGTTTTGTGTTCTCGTATTATGACGTTCTTAGATAATACAAATCTCCTTCATCATAACCAACATGGATTCCGCAAACAGAAATCATGTGAAACTCAGCTCGCCCTATTTGCCCAAGAAATTCACAGTGCCGTAGACACTGGCGAGCAGATTGATGCCGTATTCCTGGACTTCAGGAAGGCATTTGATACGGTTCCGCACTTACGTTTAGTGAAAAAAATACGAGCTTACGGAATATCGGACCAGGTTTGTGATTGGATTCAGGATTTCCTAGAAGAAAGAACACAACATGTCATTCTTAACGGTTCAAAATCTGCAGATGTAGAGGTAATTTTGGGAGTACCGCAGGGAAACGTGATAGGACCTTTATTGTTTACAATATACATAAATGACTTAGTTGACAACATCGGTAGCTCCGTGAGGCTATTTGCAGATGACACGGTTGTCTACAAGAAAGTAGCAACATCAGAAGACTCGTACGTACTCCAGGAGGACCTGCAGAGGATTAATGCATGGTGCGACAGCTGGCAGCTTTCCCTAAACGTAGATAAATGTAATATAATGCGCATACATAGGGGCAGAAATCCATTCCAGTACGATTATGCCATAGGTGGTAAATCATTGGAAGCGGTAACGACCGTAAAATACTTAGGAGTTACTATCCGGAGTGATCTGAAGTGGAATGATCACATAAAACAAATAGTGGGAAAAGCAGGCGCCAGGTTGAGATTCATAGGAAGAATTCTAAGAAAATGTGACTCATCGACGAAAGAAGTAGCTTACAAAACGCTTGTTCGTCCGATTCTTGAGTGTTGCTCATCAGTATGGGACCCTTACCAGGTTGGATTAATAGAAGAGATAGACATGATCCAGCGAAAAGCAGCGCGATTCGTCATGGGGACATTTAGTCAGCGCGAGAGCGTTACGGAGATGCTGAACAAGCTCCAGTGGCGGACACTTCAAGAAAGGCGTTACGCAATACGGAGAGGTTTATTATCGAAATTACGAGAGAGCACATTCCGGGAAGAGATGGGCAACATATTACTACCGCCCACATATATCTCGCGTAATGATCACAACGAAAAGATCCGAGAAATTAGAGCAAATACGGAGACTTACAAGCAGTCGTTCTTCCCACGCACAATTCGTGAATGGAACAGGGAAGGGGGGATCAGATAGTGGTACAATAAGTACCCTCCGCCACACACCGCAAGGTGGCTCGCGTAGTATAGATGTAGATGTAGATGTAGATGTAAAATCCACGGAGAAGAAATAAAAACTTTGAGGTTCGCCGATGAGATTGTAATTCTGTTAGAGACAGCAAAGGACTTGGAAGAGCAGTTGAATGGAATGGATAGTGTCTTGAAAGGAGAATATAAGATGAACATCAACAAAAGCAAAACGAGGATAACTGAATGTAGTCGAATTAAATCGGGTGATGCTGCGGGAATTAGATTAGGAAATGAGACACTTAAAGTAGTAAAGGAATTTTGCTATTTGGGGAGCAAAATAACTGATGATGGTCGAAGTAGAGAGGATATAAATTGTTTGGACAAGAAGAGAATAGAAGCTTTCGAAATGTGGTGCTACAGAAAAATGCTGAAGATTAGATGGGTAGATCACATAACTAATGATGAGGTATTGAATAGAATTGAGGAGAAGAGGAATTTGTGGCACAACTTGACAAGAAGAAGGTACCGGTTGGTAGGACATGTTCTGAGTCATCAACAGATCACAAATTTAGCATTGGAGGGCACCGTGGAGGGTAAAAATTGTAGAGGGAGACCATGAGGTGAATACATTAAGCAGATTCAGAAGGATGTAGGTTGCAGTAAGTACTGGGAGACGAAGAAGCTTGCACAGGATAGAGTAGCATGGAGAGCTGTATCAAACCAGTCTCAGGACTGAAGTTTGTTGCAATGTACGATGCAGCTGAGTGGTTGTGTGGTTGTGAGGTGAAAAATGCATTTTTCTGTTTCACCTGTCTTCTTCAGATAGTACTGATAGTGCCTGGACTGAAACTGGTATCACTGACTTACAGAATGTTCACGCAAAGGTGAAAAAATGTAATTCCAGCGAAAAACATTTAAATGGTTTCATTGAGTTTTCAATGCTAGGGAAAGCGGACATTATGTGCCAATTAGACAGTGGTTACCACTGTAATATAAAGATATATAATGAAAATGTATCAAAAAAATTGGTATATTCTGGGTAAGCTCATAGACTGTATTATATTTTGCGGCAAATTCGAGCTTGCCTTAAGGGGCCACGACGAAACAGAAGATTCCAAAAACCCAGGAATTTTTCGAGGATTAGTCTGTCTTATGGCAGAACTGGACTGCGTCTTGAAGCAGCACATTGAGAAATCAGAAAACCATGTTTTCTTAGGCCTATCGAAGACAATTCAAAATGAACTCCTGGAATCAATTAATGAGGTATGGCTCAATCTCATCAGGAGTGAACTGTCGAAGGCAAACTTTCTCGCAATAGAAGTTGATGAAACTACTGACTGTGCAAATTTGTCACAATTGGTCCTAATAATTTGCTATGAGCTACTGGGACAAATAAATGAAAGATTTATCTCCTTTGTAAGCCCAAAAAGTCACAGTGCAGACGATGTAACTGCAGCTGTTCTCTGCGAGCTAGAGAAAATGAATGTACATGGAACACCTGAAAACTGATAGCTCAGTGTTACGACGGTGCTCCTGTTATGAGTGACTATAGAAGTGGAGTTCAAACTAGAATTAGAGAAATGTACAGGAATGCTCACTTTATTCACTGTTACACCCAGCAGTTAAATATAATTGTTGAATGTTGTGTGACGGGCAATAAACAAGTGCGGATCTTCTTTAGCAACTTGGAAGGAATTTCCACCTTTTTTTCCGGGTCTTCTAGCAGTACAGCCATTCTTGAAGAAGAGAATAAGCGTATTCCTACCTGTCCTCAGCCCATCAGATGGAATTTTAAATCACGGAGCGTAACCACTGTGTACAAATACCAAAAGGAAATTGAGTGCCTAGAAAGAATTATTGATGATGGTGCCAGTGATTACAAGACAATAAACAAGGCCACGGGACTTAAGGGTTTCCTGCAAGACGAAGATTTCCTCTTCTGGATAAATTTTTTTAATACAGTCATGCCTCATTGTGACATTCTCTTTAATCAACTGCAGCAGAGGAATACTGATGCAGTGAAAACTGTTGAATATGTATCGCACTTTGCAGATTATGTCCAGCAAATTAGGGCCTCACTTGAAACTGACGATCACTGGGAACAGGTAGAACCAACTGCAAAACGGGGATGTTTCACAGAATCAAGAATAGTGTGTGCACAAAACGTTTGCGACCTCATCACAACTCAGATCAGAGAACGATTCAGTTTCAATGATCACTTATCGATTGCACAGCTGTTTGATCCATTGTTGTTTGCAAAACATCAAACTATTTTTCCAGAAAAAGAGCTTAAAATAGCTGTTAATTTGTTCAATTTACAGTCTTCAGATCTATGTCGTGAGCTGAATGTGTTGTACAGCCGAAAAGATTTTATGAAGGCGTCAGGTGCTTTGACCTTGTTGTTGAACTTTGTTTACGATAACAATCTGGCTAAAGCTTTTCCTGAAAGTGTAAAACTTCTGCAAATAATAGTAACCTTCCCTATGACGACCGGAGAGGCAGAACACTGCTTCTCTACTTTAAAGCGAGTGAAAACATTCATGCGCAACACTATGAATGAGGACAGATTTTGTGCGCTTGCAATGTGTTCCCTAGAAAAAGAATTACTGAATCGGCCAAATTTCAATGAGAAGGTCATAGACCATTTTGCTGCGCAGAAGGGGAGACGTGCGCAGAAGGGGAGACGAGCTGACTTCATCTATAAACAAATGAATTGAGGTAAGCAAAAGTGCATTCATAGTTGATAAGAAGTCCTACTTAGCCTATTAAGCGAAGTGAGTAAAAAAGGGTAGTGTCATGTTTAGCCAGTCATAAACGTGATGACATTTTCCCAAACGAAGCACTTTTGGTACCAGTACAGTGCGTTGCGCTACAGTGTCACATTTTGTGTACTTAAGCACAACAAACCGTACTAAAAACAACGTATTTTGGAGAGATCTTTAGTGCGCTATTTCACATAAATGCATATTTTCATAATACACAATAAATACGAACTGTTCGCTTCTTAAACATGTGGATTAATATGGCAGTTGCGCGGATTGCTCATGCCACCTAATCATAGCACAAGACCTGTAACGTCACCAAAACATCACAGTATCGTCATGCGAACTCGTAAACTTCGAGCTTTGGAGATAAACCACAATAAATGCCTTAAGTTTAGAACTGAAAACACCAAAAATATTAAGCAGCCGCAAAGTTAACATTAAAGTTCTCTCCAAAACGCGTCTTTTCATATGATTTGCTGCAAAGTGTCAGAAAATGTAATGACGACGTATAAAAACACTAACCAAAGATTTCAACTCGAAGTTAGCTTCTAATGATATTTAATTCCTGATTATAGAAGATGCAGTACGTAAAATTATGGGTAGAGAGTGATCTGCCCACCCCCACCCCCTGAATTCTTAGTTGTTTATGTCAGACTAATCTGTAGCGTAACCCGAGGTCTATGTTGACTCCGATCAACAAATGCCGCAGCCTTCCCCAGTATAGAAACCACAAGCCGCGCCTGGTTAAACCTTTTCAATTTCTAAAGATGTTCCAATTTTATTAGAATACCAGATGGATGACAATGTTCAATACGAGACCACACAGGTGTCACACTTTCCACCAATGGTGTGACGAGCACCTTCCGATAGTCCTTGCAGCATTTGCATGTTGGCGGTGGTTTAGTCACTATATTTTTTCTGAATAGATCAACAGAGATACAATCAGATCTGGCTATGCAATGCCACATATTTGATGTGTTGTGTGCAAATAACACAGCATACAAGTCCACCTAACAAAATATGAATGAAAGGTTAACATAATCTATCTGTAACAACTACTGATTTATGCCAATCAATGCGTACAGTATGCTGACTATACAAATAAAGTGAATGGAGTATATACCTTCTTCTCTCTTTTGAGCAGGCTTGGTGACAGATACATATGTAATTGTTTCCTGGAAAAAGAAAGATAAAAGGCTTTAGTTTATAACATAAAAATTATAAATTCATAAATAACTGAAATTCATGTAGTAAGGACCTTTGTATGGAAGATTAATGAACAATATGAAAGAATGAATTCCTCGACATTGCACAGAAACTATTACCGAAAGAAATAAGAACCCAGTAAGAGTTACATTAATGTCATTTTATTTCTTTACCATCTTTTTACTTCAGAACATCAATCTTTGGCTGTACATTCCTAGTCAGGCAATTATGAGTGACCTTTGTTACATTGCAATTAAATACTAATTCTTTCATTTACATTTGCGCTCTCTCTTGCTTTCTTGGATTTTCTTAATAAATCATCATGTTAAATCTACATAGGCTGAAAATTAATTTAGCGTGCTTACACTTAAAGATTATGACCAGTAGTGTCAATTTTAAATTTCTTTGTGAAAGAG
Source organism: Schistocerca americana (assembly GCF_021461395.2). Classification (NCBI taxonomy): domain Eukaryota; kingdom Metazoa; phylum Arthropoda; class Insecta; order Orthoptera; family Acrididae; genus Schistocerca; species Schistocerca americana. The sequence goes on from NC_060123.1 coordinate 459,645,846, forward strand.
GCAGGGGGCGCAAATTTCTTCTCCAATAAAAGAAGAATAAGCTAAGAAAATAAATCCAAATTTATACGGAAATGGCAAGGGCCAGAAAACAACCAAAGAACTAAAAAGTGATGGATTAAGAAAGAAATTACTAAAATAAGCAAAATGAAACATATACAGGACAAACAGAGGACGAACATAAACTTAGGAACAAATGGTATTGTAGTTTTAAATTACGGTAGCAGTGTTGGGAAAGAACTGGAGCTCCAAGTGCTAATCAGAGGCTCTGAAGCTCAAGCCGTTATAGATACTGGAAGCTGGCTAAAGTTGGAGATAAGTTCAGCTGATATTTTCACAAAGGACGTAATGGTGTTCAGAAAGGATACAGTAAATACAGTTGGTAGTGAAGTGTTTACTGCTGTCAGAAGTAGTTTACCCCGTAGTGAAACTGAAGTAGATAGCTCCTGAGAGTTAGTATGGATAGAGATTATACCTGAAAATCAGAATAAATTAATAACTGCTTCCCTTTACTGATCCTGCTTAGCAGATACAGTTGCTGAACAAAGAAAACTGGAGTCTCAGTTCAAATAGGTACAGAATTCACACACTTACAGTTGGTGGTGACTTTAATCTACCATCATCCTGATCATATAGGGACCATCATGATCGATACAGGGATTAGTGACAACAAGGTTGTAGTATAAAGATGGAATATCATTCACACACTTATAGTTAGTGATCACTTCAATCTACCCTTTATACATTGGCGGAAATACATGCATAAAGTCAGTGGTTGACATACAACATTATCCGAAACCATATTGAACAGTTTCTCCAAAAATTATTTTGAACAATTAGTTTAGGAGCCCACTCAAAGTGTAAGTGGTTGTGGAAACATACTTAATCTTTTAGCAATAAATCATCCAGAGCAAATAGGGACCATCATAATGGATACAGGGATTAGTGGCCACAAGATCATTGTATAAAGACTGAATACCATAACATCCCAACCCACAAAAAGTAAAAGCAAAATATATCTATTCAAAAAAGCAAATAGTGATTTGCTTGGCACTTTTCTAAGAGAAATTCTCCACTTCTCCCAATCTGACTATGTAAGCATAGACAAGATGTGATTTCAATTCAAAGGAACAGTTTTGATGGCAATTGAGAAATATATATCAAATAAATTGATAAGAGGTGGTACTGATCCCCCATGTTACACAAAACAGTTCAAAGCACTGTTGCAGAAGCAACGATAAAAGCACCCCAAATTTTAAAAACTGCAAAATCTCCAAGATTGGCGATGTATTACTCATGCATGAAACTTAGTGCAGACTTCAATGCAAGACATTTTCAATAGTTTCCACAATGAATCTCTGTCTCAAAATCTCGTAGAAAATCCAGAGAAGTGCCAGTCATACATAAAGCACACAAACGGCAAGACCCAATCGATACCTTCACTGTGTGATATCAATGGCAATCTTATTGATAACAGTACCACTAAAGAAGTAGTACTAAACATGGTTTTCCAAAATCCCTTCACCGAAGAAGACAGAGTAAATATTCCAGAATTTGAATCATGAACAACCACCAGCATTAGCAACATGAATCCTTTGTGTAGTGAAGCACATTAAATCTGCTTAATAAAGGTAAGGCGTCCGGTCCAGATTGTATACCAGTCAGATTCCTTTCAGAGTACATTGATGCAATAGTCCGTACTTAGCAATCATATACAACTGCTCGCTCGACCAAAAATCCGTACCGAAAGACTCAAAAGTTACATAGGTAACATCAATATTCACGAAAGAGAAAATAGGACTCATACAGAGGCATATAGACAGTTGTTTGCCTCACTCTACACAGACATGACAAAAGACGTCAACAGTATCATGTACACTTGGCATAAAGGGGCAGCAGATATACAGTGTCAAGAGTCTGCTGAGAATACCAAATTTCAGTCATTATCTCTCACCATGCACAACATAGTGGCCGACGAACCTTCACTTAGCTACAAGTTGTGAGTGGCTAAAAAACAAGCTACACCACATAAAATAATTAATGTGGGACACACAACAAACATATCCATTATGACAGTGTTGCAAAATTTGGCATTAATGGGTTATGGCAGCTGATGACCAGTGTGAGTGGCTCTGCTAACAGCACGGCATCGCCTACAGCACCTCTCCTGGGCTTACGGCCATTAGGAGGGGAATGCGGAAAGAAACAAGAATCTGGTGTGAAGACTGAAACCTTGCGTGTGGATCCTTGCTTCAAGATATACCACACTCACAAGGAACCTCTTGAGTATGAGGTCGTAAAAGGCGAATGAGGTTTATGGCACATATCATCTGCCATGAAACCACAATACTGGCTGCTAATACCAATAGGGCGTGGGACTGGAGGTACCCAGTGGTAAGCACACCATAAGGTTATGGAGTGTAGTTGAATTGCTTAGTCGATAAGTAACTCACAACAGTACTAATGGTGCTGATACAAAACAGAGCAATGTTAACAATAAACAAAGCAAACTTTGCCTCATAAGTAGAACACCAGTTGCCAAAGTTGACATTTTGTCAAAAAGGAACCCACGGAATTTTGTAGAGTGAGAAAGAAGTGGCAGATGAAATATTGGCGTTTCTGCAAGATGAGTCAGTGTAATGTGCGGTGTCACATATGCTTGACTGTGCGGACAATGTACATGAGTAGTACACTGATGACGATACATGCTTAACAAGTGCAAGTGATAGTGAAACCTGTGTCGAGCCATGTGGTTCATCATCCTTGTCAGGCAGGAAGCCACAAATCCCATCTCCAACAAAACATAGTAAGGAACAATCACTGACCAAAGAGTGGATACTCAATATAATTATGTGCATGGAAAATCATCCACAGCATAGTAAAAAAAATCAATAGTTATGAACAGATTTCTAATAAATTTGCAGCATTATGACCATGTAGTGCATAAGAAAAACAAGAATATTCTAGGGAGGACAAGGTGCACTTGTTAAAAAATTGGTGCTTGCACGTATCAAGGATGCTCGATGCAAGTTATAGGACGTGCATCATAGTGACCTACCACGTTATGCACATCAAAATTGTGTGTGACACATTACAGTGATTTCAATGAAAGTAGTGGATATAACTTCAAACACTGCTACAGAACTTGAAGATGTAATATAATGCAATTTAAAGCAAACCATCAACTTGATGGTGCACAGCAAACGGCGGAATTGGCCTGAAAATTTGTAGATGAGATAAACTTATCCCATTGTTCAGTAAGGAATTTGTGTTAACTTTGACCAAACAGAATTTGAAGAGGAAATGCATATAAAAGGAGCCCTGGAAATTTGAGGTACCAAGAGAGTTGTATCGAGATCAACTAACATCAAGGTCTTAATGCATTAGTATATGATTAAGTGGACTGTCAATCTGGATGTTAGAGTGGCTGGAAAGTTATTTATTGTGCTGCGAGAAGTTGGAGGTGCTCTGCTCCCTATGATTTTTTCTCATGTGCGTGATCTTGCAAGGACAGCAGGTGATGTTTACGTCACAGCAACATAGAGCAAGAAAATGGGCATAAGAGAACTACAACTGTGGTATGACCTCCACATTACTGGTCTGCGCATACAAATCAGAGCAAGCCATCTCTCCTGAAACAGGTGAACAAATTCAGCCTCTGGATGTTTGTTTTTTCCATGACTATACAACATATTATCACACTATCTGCAGCTATGCCTTAAAGGATAGCCAGTTTCACGGTAAGTTCAACAGACTGTTTCACATTCAGTTTCATGCCATCGCATTCCATTAGTTCTCATCACCCCGTTACCCCAATATAATTCTATACATAATCCTTAAGAGTGGATAAATAGCTGAATGTTCTGCTATGTTTGCAACTCCCAAGGAATTTGCCCCCGATCTTGATGGTGCAAGCTTTTGTGATCACTGTGGCATGTTATTTTTCACTCTGTGTTCATGGTGCAACTTAATGGTTTGTTTTGAACATTTCTTAAATGTCGACGCTGTCAACTTTGTGAAGTGTAAACATGAATCCCATAGAATATTGATTTCTGTAACTCCCAGACACTTTCTGTCACCCTCCTTATGCACATGGTGAGTCATTAGCAGCTAATGTGTTTCCTCTCATGACTGTTAACACCACACTTTCAAATGAGCCTTACTAAAGATTGAACTTGTGATGTAGCAACCAAGCTGTTACTTGTCAGAAGAATTTTTAGTAAGTTTCTCCTGTGTTTACAACATCGAAAGCAATTTTAACATTTTCTGCATCATGTACATTAACTGTCCATTAAAGATCACTTCTAAATTAAGTTTTTGGTTTTCGTGTGACACTCCTTTAGTACAATTCTTACAACTAGTCTATTTCTTGGACAAAAATGGTTTATGATTTTAGGAGTAGAAAATACATTCAAGTATGTCTCATAGTAAAAATTATATTGCACAGAGAGTCTGAATGACTACACTGTAGAAATGTTTCTATTTAGAAGAGTGTTCTCACATTACTCTACCATCTTCTGATGCCACAGAGGAATCTTCAGCCAACAATAATTCCTGTTGGCTCACATTTCTTCAAGGATCACTGGAGCAAATGTTGTTGCTAAAGGGAATCCTGGGGTGCGAGATAGATGTGTGTCTCATAAGAAGACACAAGAGAAATTGGGACACACTATTCTATTAACTCGTACAACTTCACAAAAATACATCAAATGGATAGAGCAGCATATGGGACATTAAGTCTTGTGGTGCACACAAATAATCAAAAAATTCAAAATGACTCATCTTTTAATGCAAAATCTATGTGAGTAACTTCCAAAATTTTTGAACATTGATCTTCATCACAGGATTCAATGTCTCATACACACTAAAGAGCCAAAGAAACTGGTACACCTGCCTAATATCGTGTAGGGCCCCTGCGAGCACGCAGAAGTGTCGCAACACAACATGGCATGGACTTGACTTATGTCTGAAGTAGTGCTGAAGGGAACTGACACCATGAATCCTGCAGGGCTGTCCATAAATCCGTTAAAGTATGGGGGAAGGAGGGGGTGGAGATCTCATCTGAACAGCACGTTGAAAGGCATCCCGGATGTGCTCAATAATGTTCATGTCTGGGGAGTTTGGTGGCCAACGGAAGTGGTCAGAGGGGTGTTCCTGGAGCCACTGTAGCAATTCTGGACATGTGGAGTGCTGCATTGTCCCGCTGAAATTGCCCGAGTCCACTGGAATATACAATGGACATGAATGGAAACAGTTGATCAGACAGGATGGTTACATGTGTGTCACCTGTCAGAGTCTTATCTAGACGTATCAGGGGTCCTATATCACTCCAACTGCACACTATTACAGAGCCTCCACCAGCTTGAACAGTCCCCTGCTGACATGCAGGGTCCATGGATTCATGAAGTTGTCTCCATACCCATACATATCCATCTGCTCGTCCGACCAGGCAACATGTTTCCAGTCATCAACAGTCAGTGTTGACAGGCCCAGGCGAGGTGTAAAGCTTTGTGTCATGCAGCCATCTAGGGCATATGAGTGGGCCTTTGGCTCCGAAAGCCAATATCAATGATGTTTCATTGAATGGTTCGCACACTAACACTTCCTGATGGCCCAGCATTGAAATCTGTAGCAATTTGCGGAAGGGTTGCGCTTCTCTCACTGTTGGTCCTGTTCTTGCAAGATCTTTTTCCGGCTCCAGCAATGTCGGAGATTTGATGTTTTACCAGATTCCCGACATTCACGATACATTTGTGAAATGGTCGTACAGGAAAATCCCCACTTCATCACTACCTTGAAGATGCTCTGTCCCATTGTTTGTGCGCTGATTTTAACACTACGTTCAAACTCACTCAGATCTTGATAAGCTGCCATTGTAGCAGCAGTAATCGACCTAACAACTGCGTCAGACACTTGTCTTGTATAGGCGTTGCCGACCACAGCACTGTATTCTGCCTGTTTACGTATCTCTGAATTTGAATACGCATGCCTATGCCAGTTTCTTTGGCGCTTCGGTGTACTTCCCTGTGAAGTGGTACCCAAATTCACTTACACTCCCTCTATTTAATGTATTTTTGCACAAATATTTGTATGTGGTTTGTAAGGAAACAATGACGGGCTCTTTCTTCATCATACTTGAAATTCTGAACTGACTTTGATGGCAGCTGCTGGTGAAACAATGATAATTTTATGTTACAAGAATATTTACAAGCATCTTCTGAAGTTTAGGGCTTAACAGTTAATTCTTTCATTGAGATAATGACCCACTATCTCAGTTAAAACTTAAGTGTTCACTGGTTAGCTGCAGAGGTATCACACTCCTTAAAGATCCTCCATACACCCCTGACCTTCCTGCCTTTCATTTACCTTATTTCCATATATGAACAAAATGTTGAAGCACTACTGATTTTACCAAAAGCCACTTGAAAGAAATAGTGTTATTACAGATTTTGAAAGATAGCAAGATACTTTCAGAGTAGGAAAATTCTCTAGACAAAATAAACGAAGCTATACTGCAAAGCTTTCCTAGTACCCTTTCTTTCAGTTCTGTATTTTTATGTATTTCTTGTTTTCATTACACTACAGCTTGTTCACGAGTTCTTCACATATTTAGCTTTGAACTTTTTTACTTCATTATATGCCAAGCAACAGTCTTTTGCATGTTTCTTTATTTCTACTTTTGAGGACTCATGTCCATAAAAGACAAATTTTGAGCTTCCATAATTAAATACAACCAACACATCTTTATATGGAATTGTATGTTTGTGAAGACTGATTTTCAATAAGTGATATTGCTATTTTTGTTGGCGAGTTAAGCCGCACTTTTTTTCCTGTTTTTGTAATCCAAAAAACCGCCTGCGGCTTAGAATCGAGTGCAGAGTAAACGGAAGTTCTGCAAAATGTTGGAAGGTACCGCCACAAACTACTGCCGTCGAATATATGTAGTGCTACACAGGCAGGTTTTGCAGGCACAAAGATAAATACTGGTGTCAAAACCTCTGCATCAGTAAATAAATTAAAAAAAGGTGGAAGACTAACTTTTTTTCTCCGCCCCGAGCTTCGACCACTGCATTTCCTACATTATCCAACGAAGTAAATACAAATTCCATATTGTTCATCTTCGAATGTAGCAGCATATCAATGAACTACGAAAATCCGACTGGCAAGACTGTTTGGGTTGTTTGTCAACATGGCCAACTCTATGTTCTGAATTTTTTCCTTCCTGTGAGAAGAGATGGTTACTAATAGGGACTCTTATGAATTGTGAATCACATGCAGTATTCTCTTCACCATAAGAATAACGCGAATATAAACATTTTGCTATGTATTCTTTCGTGTTTGCTGCTATTTCATTTAAATCCTGTCTGCCTAACAAACTACGGAACTAGAGTGAGACAACAGCAAACCGCGGAAGGATATACATATAATGTCATGTTTATATTCGTATTATTCTTATGCCTAATAGTGATACAGTCAGAAATGAAGCACGGCAACTGACTAAATTTTTAAATCTAAGATGACTCTAATTTCTGTGCAGAATATAATGTACTAAAGAGGCGTCTGCAAAGATTTTCAAACGGAGAAAAATTTTCGCTAAACTCTCGTTCAGATCATCATCTATCATCCGCAGTCTATTATTTGGTTCTTGTTGATCATTATCAAAGAAAGCAGCAGTGTAAGTAACAACAAATAGTGGTCTCTTGCCATTGTTTCGCTAATGAGACGATTCCTTTTTTTTTAGTCGGCGACAGGCCGTAAACACCCAGTATCAGAATGCGACAAGCAATACATGACACAGTACAGTAATGCATTTTCAGCTTAGAATGATGTAAACACCTGTAACAAAGAGAACCACACTTATCAGATCAAAGAAAAATAAGCAATCAATTGAAACCAGACAATGCACGTGAAAAAGGAACGGTACCCTTATACATACAAACGAAGCGCCTGACGCATAGCAATGGCAACCTGGTAAAGCTTAACTGCTAAGCTTATGGCTCGAACTAAACTACTGTGGCAGTATCGTCATTCATTCGACCTAAATTGTGTCTCATATTACAATGGACCAACTCTGTTTCGATTTGGAGGTGCGGCCTACAACTTTTCTCTCCCCTTGAGTTTCGAGTCTCAAATTTCAGGTGCAGCTTAGATTCGGGGAAAAATTTTTTCCTTGATTTCGAGTCTCATTTTTCAGGTGCGGCTTAGATTTGAGTGCAGCTTAGATTCAAGTAAATACGGTATTCCTGTGGGCTAACACTTTTATGCAGCATCAGAGTGATACAATTAAAGTTTATTTTATCACAGTTTAATTAAACTAAGATTAAACTGTGATTTTGTTCATACATGTATACTTTGGTAACAAAGACAGCTATTCTTTATCTGTGTACAAAGTACACCACATGCCCGCTTATGTTATAAAAGGCAGCACACCTGCAGGAAGGTTAAAGAAAGTCGCCCCCTCCCTCCCCCTCCTCCTCTCTTCAACCTGAACTTGTCACAGCTAAACTCAGCATAGAAATTTCTAAGCAGTTAAGCACATAGAACACGTTTCCTTTTACATGTACATTCCATCTGCTTATAATGAACTCCAATAATTGTAGAACATATTTGTTTTTTTTAAAAAAAATCTTATGTGACTTATAATATATTTGTACAATACTCCGTAATATGTCATTATTATGCTCCAATACTTCCCCGTGTAACTGAAATTTCTTTTCTGTAGTGAAGTTCTGATCTTCCTTTCCATACATTTCCCCACTTTCCATCACCCATTATTTACACTTCTTTGGCTGCAATCCCACAGGATAAGGAAACTATTAAGTTTTATTTCCATAATACGAGGTTGTACTGTACAAATAACCCCTTACCTTTTTACATGGCGTGCTTCTATTTTCATCCCATCCTTCAACATCTTTATCTGTGCTGCTTGTCTGTGAACTGAAATTAGATCCCAAATGCACATCAAAACACAAAATCAAAATATGGGCACAAAATATTTTAACACTGAAACATTACAATTTGAGGTGCAATACAACTTACACAAGGTCTGATATGTCTATTCCCAACACAAGCCAGTAAATGGTAATGAAGATTACAAGAAACGTCTGCAAACAAATTAAGTATAAAAACTACATAAAAATTATTACACTGTGATTACACATTTTTATCAAGACTTAATGCTTTAGTTGCCATTAAAAATTTAACTAAAGTGCATGAATTACTACACATACACTGTTACTAAATGTGAATGTTGCTACCATAAAACAAATGATTTGAGATTATGGGATGAAGCTTGCTTCTGTTGCCACAAAGCTTGTCAAACAGTATTACTAAAGTGAATCAGTCTTTGCCCGTATTATTTTTTACCCAAACTATGGCTGTAAATATGATATCACCGTATCCCTTCCCAGCAATGGACCTTTCTTGGACTGGCCTGGCCTTATCTACCACTAGCTCAACAGTGTGGCACTGTTGTCATCTGCTGAAGCTCGCACCCACGTATACGAACAATGAAATGTGATTCATTTTCTATGGAGCAAGGGATGAATGTCCATCAAAATAAACGGGAAATGCAATGCAACCCATGTTTGGGGAAAAGTACCTCGCTTTGAGAAACGTGAGGTGCTGGTGTTGAGAGTGTGCAAAATGCCATGAAGAATTGCATGAAAATAAGCATTCGCTGAGGCCACATTCATCGTTCATTGATGGCAACATTTTCCATGTGGATGCAATGGTGAAAGCAGATCAGTGTGTCCACCTCAAGGCATTTCCCAGGAGCTTGGCATTTCATATGGGAGTGTTTATGACATAGTTCACATGTGCTTCAGGTACTGGAAGGTTTCATATTGGTCGGTGCCTAAGCAGTTGGATGACACGATGAAAGGCAAGTGAACAATTGCTTCACTAATCAGCTGTGGCCAGAGACAGTGTTCATGTATTTATAGTTTACCAATATTCTTAAATACAAGGAACTCAATACAAAGCAAGCACTCTTTTCGGATTTTTGTTGTTCTGCTTCATGTTGAGCAACAGAACAGTACGTTTGAAATAACTGGGGGAACTGTTGAACAAGGTGTACTGCTGGAATAACTGAATCTGCACTTGCTTGATGATGATGATGATGAAACCAATCATGAGGGCACGGGATGATATCACTTAAATTAATGATCGATGACAGTAAAATAACATCAAATATTAATTTTTCTGCAATGCACCAATGAACACCATTCAGTTCTCGTAGTTATAGGCCAACCACCACCCATATATCTCATCTACTGCCCCTTCCCCCCATCCAGCTGAAAGCAATGACTGTGCCATGTCAAATTTTCCTGTTTTCTTATGCTATCTGTAGCATGTCTTTCCCTGCATGTAACATGACCTGTTTGTTCATCTGGGTTTCATATACCTGCAAATGTTTTCAGTATCTCTGCAAGGATTTGTAGTGCCCATTTTCTGGCATCCTTGTTGCAATACAAGCATTTGAAGTCTTATAGAATTCTAAGAACTCCACAATGACTCATCGCTAAATAGCGACAGTCACCATTGTGATGCACATACACATGACCTTTTTGTGGTGACGTCCAAAGCACAACTGAAGAGCACTACAGACAGTCCGGTGTGGTCAGGTAGTGCAACCACCTGACAAGGACCCGACAATAAACCTGTCAGCTGACACGGCAACACACGGCCCGAAAACATCTCACCAAGTCCGTCCAACCAACTGTCCAAAACAAATCATCTGTAGGCCACTTAAGGTACATAAAATTAAACTTGTATCTGTAGTTACCTCTATGTACACCTTATTTTGGTTAATAAAAAATAGTAGCATACAAATTCTGATTTGCCCTTGTATAATCCCAGACAATCATCCTTAAATACCAAGATTCTCAACTTCACTGTCATTGCTATTGTACAACCTGCCATCTGCAGCATGTGAACTACTAATTCCAGTACCACTACTTGCAAATCATCTATCAAAGGCAGAGTGATATATGGAACTATTCAGTAACTAAAATGTATGTGCTGCATGGCTTCTTGTCCTAGAATGATGACCATAAATCTGGCCAAATGCATGAATATATATAAAAGAATTTTGACAAATGTTTCTGTTTCTTGATGTGTCCAACACGATTTCTGTTTCATTCTAGAATGAAGCACAGAACATCAAAGCCACATTAAATCAGACAATTTTGAAAAATTTGTTGTTGGTGTACACGGCCTCATAAAGAAACATATGATTATGTTTGATGAAACAAAAATCTTATGCCTTGCACCTACCTACTGCAATTCTGTCATCAAAGCAGCCATTCTGATCTGAATGTGCAACAATAACTTTCACTGGGATAGCAGTTGTACTCTTAGGGCCCTACTGCACTGGGACATCATGGGACATCTGCTAGCAGATCTCCGGTCCACCAGCTTTAGATACCAGGGAAATTCTTTCAATTTAAGCTCAGTATCAAAATACACACAGAAGAACTAGTAGCTCCACTTTGTGTGTGATATCCAAATAAAAAGAGAATGCAGAAGTAGTAGTTTTTGGTACAATCCTTCACTGCTGACTGACAAAGAGATTACTTCGCACACTATACAATGATTTAACAAATTACTGTGATACATTTTTCAGTGCCACGAAAATGTCTGTACGTTATTTGAGATCTGCCAATATGAACTGAAAAATAAGAACACTGATTTAAGAAAAGCGTTCTAATAGGAAAAAAAGATTTTCTTAAATTAAGGTCTAATAAGAAGCCAGTTATTTGTCACTTGCACAGATTTCGACAATTATAGTTGTAACTGTTATTGTATACACAGAAGAGATTTTTTCAGTTTTTATTTCAAAAGCGCTTCTTAATAAACTCAAATTCTATACCACAATAATTGAGACAAAAATTATGTGATCTGTATCATTTGTTTACAAGTCTTATTTCTTAAAATAATTCTCTTGCATCTGATGTATCAGACCCATTAATGACATTCACTGCAGCACAAGACGTAGGGACGCTATTTCGAACAGGTAGAACATTTTGAGGAAAGCCTCCATATCCCAGCTAGTAATGTGCTTTGTCTATGGTGTAAAGTTCTTGTGACTGGAGTAGAAGAACAGGAACAGGTTAAAGCACATTGTTATAAGTAGTTTGAATGTTTTGGTAATGTAGAGGCGCATATTCCACAATCTTTTCTTCACTTATGACACTCATGATTCTAATTTTAGTGGTAATTTTCTTTTCTTTGGGAATACTTTGAAGTGAGTTCAACAGAGACAGTAAAATCATCTTGTCTTTGTCCTCTTCGGCTTGCCACACTCTTAACTCTCAAATGCATACTTGCATTAAGCATCTTAATTAAAAGGTCATCATCATCATAATGAGGTCTCATGAGGTAAGGCAGTTTTTTCACCTCTGAGAGCAGCTTTGACTTGTTCTTGTTTCCTTATGCCAGCAACAACCTGGAAACACACCATCTGACTGAAATACATATATTCACTCTTCTTTAAGAATGCACCTGATCTTGGCTTTACAGATTCCCTGCAGTGCAGTTCATAAGCAAAAGAACTCCTGAAATCTTCCTCCTCCTCTGTAACTAATAATGAAAGCATTAGGTATTAAGGCAGAGGAGAGTGATCTGTGACTGTAGTGAGAGAGAGAGAGAGAGAGAGAGAGAGAGAGAGAGAGATATTTTTGCTGAGTGTTTTGTTAAACATGATACCCTTATGTTGCAAAATACTAATGTTCACTAAAATGAAGTAAAATAAAATTAGGTGTTTTTGAAACACCCAGTTCTTTTATGTCTTCCAAACTTGCTTCCAAAACTTTCCAGATTTTGTTTCAACACACTTTTTTCAGTTCGCGGTTTGAATAGTACCGAAATAAAGTATCTCAAATTGCTGGTCTCTTCTGAAAATCACAGACAAAAGATTTGGCATCAATGCCATCCACAGCACACGTGAAATTTGAAGAAAACTATGAGGGGCAGTCAAATGAAAACCGAACACCTGCCTTAACAGAACCACGGAATGGTTCCATTTAAAAGTAATCACCACATCATGTGTTATGATATTCAGCCCACTGGGAAATGAGGTGATTAATTCGTTTCACAGAACACCGTCAGCTGACGACAGATCCACAACAGCACACACTCTTGCACTTTTTCATCCAACTAAAACCAACATCCACGCATGTCTTTCTTCAGGTTAGCAAAGATGTGAAAATCAGACAGTGACAGATCTGGGTTGTTTGGAGTGCTGCCACAGGGTTTATTAACCAAGTCATTATAGACTCTGTCTGATTGACAGTGTGGGGTAGGCATTATCACGCAACAGGATGATACCGTCTGACAGCCCGAGTGCGAATGGTAAAGCCAACAAAGGAAACATCATACATCTTCCCCCCTCCCCCCCAAATCAAAGAAATCCAAAGCTGTTCACACAAGTTCCAGTAGGGTCACGACAACCTCCTTCGATTGCAGGGTCCCTCTGCGCATCAATTTCCTCAAGTGTGGAACCACAATCAATGCACTGCACTATTAAGACACTTTTGCAGAAAATGCAGCACGCTGTTAAGTCAAAATGCCCAAAAATACTGTCGGACATTATCATACTGTTGCACGATAACGTCCGGCTTCGCAGTGGCAATCGAACAAAGGGTACACTTCAGAACTTTTGCTGGGAAACACTGAAACATCCTCCCTATAGCTAAGGTCTGTCACCACGTGATTTTCACATCTTTGGTTACATGAAGAAAGAGAGACATGGAAGTCACTTTCAGTCAGGCAATGAAGTGCAAGAGTGGGTACGGGTGCAGATCTGTCACCGGCCAATGACGTTCTACGACACAGGAATCAACCATTTTCTCTCCCAGTGGGATAAATGTTTTTATGCGTGTGGTGATTACTTTTGAATGTAACCATTCCATGGTCTCATTGTGGTGGGTATTCGCTTTTCATTTGACTGCCCCTTATATGTCTTAGTGAATGACAAGTAGTGTGAGGTGGCTCTAATGGTGTCCTGGTTGGAGTGACCCTAAGCTGCCGTGTGTTCGACTGGCAACGCTGCCAAGCTAGCAGCCCCGGCAGCAGAACCTCGAGGTGGCAGCTCTGTTGGCAGAGCTGCCACACTCAAGTTGATACCAGGTGTGGCGGCTGCACAGGGTTCCACACATTGTGCCTGGCATCTCTGGCAGCAGACTGGCTGCGGCACCCCACTGCAGTAGGGTCCTTAGTGGCCACGGAAACAGACGATTGATGTAGAAAGGCTACAGAGAAATAATCAGTGTTATCCAGCGTCAGTACTAATGTTCCTTCGTCATAAATGTAGACATAATCTCTGGTAGTATACGAGAGCACCGTGACTTTGTAGCATCTCGATGATACAATTTAGCCATTTACATACGAAGATACGTCACAGTCTAGACAGTCAACTCCCAACAATGATGACAGAGAAAGCTGTTGAAAATTTGAGTTTACTAAAACAACTGACATGTCAAAAACACATGAAACTTGCAGCCAATAATATCACTGAGCTATGTTCTTATATGAAGAATAACAATTGCTTGGGCATCTGGTGTCCACTTGCCAAGAATGGTGTACTGGATCCTCACACCTAGTACTCAAACTAACCTGTTTTTAGCATAGCTTCCATTTTCTTATATCGTAGAATTTCCTTTCAGTTACTTACTTGTTTTCATCCAACGCCCCCCCCCTCTCTCTCTCTCTCTCTCTCTCTCTCTCTCTCTCTCTCTCTCTCTCTCTCTCTCTCGCTTACCACCCCCTACTCTCTTTCTCACATTTAAATTAATCTCTCCCTCTCTCTTCTTTTCACCCTTAACTGCTTTGTTTCTTTGAGTTTACACTTTCTTTTTCTCATATTATCCATCCATCTTTACTTCTCACTCAGCAGTTCCCATCACATCTGAACTAAAACTGGGAAACTGGTTTATTATCTTTGACCTCCTACTCTCTCTGAAGTCATTCTCCTTTGTTTTTGCCTCCCACCCTCATCCCCCACAGCTGCTGAGCTGTTCTCAACTTAGGGTCTCTGTAATCTGTTCTGCCCCACCTTCCATTTAATCTCTTTCTTCTTCTTCTTCTTCTTCTTCTTCAACTCACGGAGTAAGCCTACAGCCTGTACCCTATCTATCCATACTCTATTTTCTTGTTTATATAGTATGTATTAAATTCTTCTATTAATCTCTTTCTGCTTCCTAAAGAGGGGTGTTAGGAATATTATTTTCTACTCTGAGCACTTGTACCTTCAGTTCTTGCAATTGTATTTCCAGAAGGTGTGTAATGGCTAATCTCCTCCACCGGTTCCCAGTTTTAACAGATGATTCTTGTTTACTGAACACTGCCAAATCGTCGAACACATCTGAATGTAGCTAACTAACAGTTTCAAGAGGAATAATGAATTACACACAAAAATAAAAGAGATTTATTTATTTATTCATTCATTCCAATCCACGTTCTTGGTGACAAAAATGGATCATTACATATAAAATTAAATTAATGTGAATCTTTATGGTATTTTTCCCTATTCTGAATACTGAGTTAGGTTTACAGTGTCTATCACGCTATTTTTCCTTATTTCTGTTTGTTTCTACTACTACTGCTCTAAAATTTAGATTACAAAATGCTGAAGTTGTTAAGCTTTCAGAACTCTACAACAAGTTCTCTTGGCATCTCATAAAGTATGGATAGGACTGGTATACAGGCACTAATAGAAGAAAAAGCAGTACTCTGCAATGAAGAGGGCAATTACAGAATATGACAAAAGAGTCACAAACAACACTCTTCTCCTTTGAGTATACCACAACCGTATGTTTACTGAATGAACACGGCATTTTTTCCCCACTTGTTCTGTTGCTCACTTAAACTTTTCCTTTGTTTTACAATTAATATTCTTGAAGAAACTGAAATTTTTAGTCATTTCAAATTCAACCAAGTACAATTAACAAACAAAGTTAACTACCAAACAGAAGATAGCTCAGCAATTTTACTGGAATTATGCATACTGCTAATCACAAGCAAAATAGTAATTCTATTTGTAGTTTCCATACTAAAAGATAGGATTATTAATTCGTAGTTTCCATGCTAACTGATTGCTCTTTTGCTACTGTATCATTTGCATACTAACAAGGAACCCCTTGAGTGAAAGGTCACAAAAGGTGGTGATGTTTATGCATTCGATGCCCTACATATTGTCTACCATGCAACCACAATATTCGCTGCTAATGGCAACAGGGTACAGGACTGGAGGTACCCAATGGTTAGCACAGCATGAGGCTACGGAGTGTAGTTGAGCTGTTTAGTCAACGAGCAATTCACAACAGTGCTAGTGGTGTTGATGCAAAGCATAGCAATGGCAATGATAAACAAAGCAAACATTGCATTACAGCTATAACAACATTTCCTCAGAAAGGAATCCAAGGAATCTTGCAGAGTGAGAGAGAAGTGGCTGCTGAAATGTTAGTGTTTCTGCAAGATGAGTCAGTGTAATGTATGGTGTCATATACATCTGACATCTAGTAATCACACAAAGAAACACTCATAAATATACTCAAACTAACTTTCTGTATAATGTTTGGTGTTGTCAAGTATCTGAAATGTATCGAAAATTGGAACAGAAGGATTTTTTTTATACAAGTATAATTTTGTCACTTTGACACAACTCTTTCAAAACTGTGCCAAACATGAATACAGCTGACAACTATGTCAATGGTGATACTGATTCTCAGAAGCAACAGCAACTTGTTTCTGAACTGTTTGTCTGTAGAGTACCACCTGCCAATATTTTAATTAAAAAGAGAGAGAGACAATAATTGCACTATGTGGGATTTTATTACTGGTAATGGATCAGCAACCATACTGTTGAACTGAGTGTAACTTCTTTCTTTAACAGAAACCTTCACAGAGACTAAATGTACAGTGCAGAAAATTCAAAATGGTATGTTGTACCATGACTAGTCATTCCTTTCCTTGTTCCACTTGCAAATGGCGTGAGGGATTCCCATTTGAATTGAAGGAGGATTTCCTTAATATTTGCTTGTTAATCAAACCTACCAGTAACAAATTTAGCAGCAAGCCTCTGAATTGCTTCATTTCCTTCTTTTAATCATATGTAGTGGGAATCCCAAACACTTGAGCAGTACTCAAGAATGGGTTACACTAGAAGAGGTACTGTTTATTACCTAATGCACTAAGGGTATAATTAAACAATGGAAAACACAGGATGGAATGTAACAATATTATGAGAGGGAAAGCTGCTACTCACCATACAGCGAAGATGCTGAGTCGCAGGTAGGCACAACAAAAAGACTCTCACAGTTAAAGCTTTCGGCCATTGGCCTTCATCAATAATAGACACACATAAGCTCACACACAAAAACACAACTCACACACATGACTGCAGTCCCGGGCAACTGTGTGTGTGTGTGTGTGTGTGTGTGTGTGTGTGTGTGTGTGTGTGTGCGCGCGCGCCTTTTTGTTGCGCCTATCTGCAACTCAGCATCTCCACTATATTGTGAGTAGCAACTTCCCTTCTCATAACAAGGATATAATTAACATAAGTAATGGTCAACAAAAAGATCAAAACTTTCAAATGTCAGGAAATTCAGATGCAGAATCTTCACCTAGCATAACAAAAATGATCTGATGAAATGCAACTACTCATTCCTGAAAGTAATAATATGGAAATTCTATTTAATACACATAAAAAATCAAACTTACTATCAGTAGTAAAAGATCATGTTTCTTGTAGCTACTGTAAAAAAAGGGCCCAATTCTCAAGAAGGTATTTGAAAGTGGAACTAGAAATACACATGAAAAATTGTGCTCTGACATTAACATAACAGAAGGAGTGCAAATGACTGCAGAAGAAATTATAAACATGAAAATATATTGACAAACAGAACTAACAATAAAAACACAAACAAAAAGCTAAATCATGTACAGTGTTGCATGCATTTTTGTTGTGTGCAAATAAATAATACTATGAGGAATTAATGTGTTTTCCACACACGTTTTTGTTTTTCACCAGACACTGTCCAGGAAAATGGATAAGACAAAACCTGAAACTGCACTCACATTAGAATGTATGAAGACTAAAAGGAATGATTGGAGGTAGATATTTACTATACTCTATTTGCATATACACAAAATTTGTTCAAATAATTACTGACCACTTCAATCAAGTCCTAATACAATTAAATAAATTTTAAGTATTTAAGGCCAAAAGAACGAAGAATAGCCCATGACTTTCAGAGTTGTTACTTCAGCAATAATGTGAATCATTCCTTAAAATTCAGAGACTTTGTTAATTAACTAATTACTTGTAACTTCCATTAAATTACTTCTCTGTTTTACAGAACACACTAACATAAGTAGCACACTCAAAAAGTTTACCTATCAACCACAACGGACACTTAATATTGACATTATTTACTAACTCCTGAACATAAGCAACACGTGTCTTCTCCTTTTTTAGGAGAACGGATGTACAGTGAATTACTGTTATCATCATCATCATCATCATTTTGTATTTTTGTTTTTAAGGGAATTCTTCCTAGTTCGAATTGAGGTAATCTCTATATGTACATGGAAAAAGATATGCCTAGCATTGCACAGACATATATACAAATGATAAAAATTCACACAAAGCCAATGTTCAAATACAATGAAAATGCTAAAGCTGTTTGGAAGACTTATAGCATTGGTAAACTTACCGGAGTTAGTGAATGACTGAATGTCGTATGTGAGATCAACATTTAAATTCTCAGTTTTGGCAAAAACAAGTCCAATGAACCACATGGAACAGAATACACCGGGTTCAGCATCAAGAGGAGGGAAGCACTCTGGGTTCACATGTGCTAATGTTATATGCTGATTGCGTTCCAAATTGCCTATAAGGTGCCTCACTTTAGATTCAACTAGTCCACACCACTCTAACTGATCCTCCGCTGAAGCTGAACTTGCCAGAAGAACTATGAAATGCCTATGAATTAAGTAAAAGTTAGATTAAATTTATGTCAACTACACTCGGAAGACAACACAGTCTAAATTCACACACACACACACACACACACACACACACACACACACACACACACACACAGAGAGAGAGAGAGAGAGAGAGAGAGAGAGAGAGAGAGAGAGAGCAAACTTTATTAAAATGTGTTAAGAGTATTTTGTGAAATGTACTCTGCAAGCCACATAGTTATCTAACAGACTGTATTTTTTTGTCATAAGTAGTTTCTGCATCTGATGTCCGACAAGATCGCTTATATATTAGGTAGTGGATATGTACAGATAAAGGTAAGATGATAGTATATAAAACATTTATTGTTTATTCTATTCCATATTTCTACACACACAAATTTAAATTACAAAACTAAATTTAGAAGCTATACATGCAGGGTGTTTCCTTAAGAGCATGCAAAAGTGTAAGAGCACATAGGGAATGCTCCACTGACAATTTAATGTAGGGAACCTGGGGTCAGAGACACCAACTTAAGGAGATATGGAAGTGAACTTGTCTATCGCTTTGTCTAGCATTACTGTTTTCCAGCATATTTAAACCAATATGTGTAAAAGTTGATACGTACTGTGGTGTTTACTCTTCAATTGCTGCAAGGAAACAAGGAGGACAAGCCTGATTACTAGGAAGTCACAGTGCAGGTTTTGTTTACTTTAGTTGTCCATATAATGGCTCTGTTGCATCGTATTTACATTGGCCCATGATAGAATGTGCTATGAATCAATGACAGATCCATTCATTACTCAGTGATAGAGATGTACAGTACAACAGGACGGAGCGGTACCGGTATAGTTTCGCAGAACTCACTGAACATGTAGAAGAAATCAAAACAAGAAAGCAGATTACCAGGGCTGGCTGACCATGAGAATAAAAAGGAGAAGCCAGCCACTCTGCAACACATTAAAACCTCCACCATAAAAGCACTAGGGTGGAGGACACAGAGGGACAAAGGACATGAGCTACAACTTAGATCAAATGATAAAACCCACCCTCACAAATAAAACATAAAACTAAAGCTGCTGTTGAGACATTGTTGCCCAACACTGAAGGTAGGGTGCTGGGAAAGTTAAAAGTCCACCAAAGTGTGGCTAAAAGTGGGCAGTCCAGCAAGAAATGGATGACCGTCATTTGTGAGCCACAGTGACACTGAGGTGGCCCCCCCGTGACGGAGGAGGTAACCACGCGTTAGCCACATATGGCCAAGGTGGAGCCAGCAGAAGACAACTGATTTCCTGCAAGAGGACCGCATGGAAGAGTTCCATACATTCATAGTTTCCTTAATGACACACAGTTTGTTGTGCTTACTGTTATACCATTCCATCCCCCAAAGCCGAAAAACCCTGTGGCATAAGACCTACACTTCTCCGGCTGAGAAGTGGGGACTGTCCCCAATGATTGGAGGGGTGTTGCTCCTGA
This sequence comes from Schistocerca americana, assembly GCF_021461395.2. Taxonomy (NCBI): domain Eukaryota; kingdom Metazoa; phylum Arthropoda; class Insecta; order Orthoptera; family Acrididae; genus Schistocerca; species Schistocerca americana. The sequence goes on from NC_060123.1 coordinate 459,666,286, forward strand.
AGTATGTGGTGCAGGAGCAACAGAGAGGGAAGTGTTCCCCACCATCCAGGGGCAGGTAAAGGCTGACGGCTCTGAGAGCCAACTGTATGTGGCGGAACGGAAGACGGTAGAGCCGTTGTCGTAGTGGCGGCATAGGTTGACGTCATATGCACAGGATGTAGGCTCTCATATTCTCTCTTAGCCTCAGTGTAGGTCAGTTAGTCTATGGTCTTGTATTGCATTATTTTTCTTTCTTTCTGGAGAATCCTGCAGTCTGGCGAGCAAGGCGAATGTTGTTCTCTGCAGTTGACACAGATGGGAGGCAGCGCACAGGGAGTATTGGGATGTAAAGTACATCCACAATCCCAAAAGTTGACGCTGGAAGTACAGCAGAAAGACATACAGCCAAACTTCCAGCACTTAAAGCACTGCATCCGGGGAGGGATATACGGCTTTACGTCACAGTGGTAGAATATCATCTTGACTTTCTCGGGTAATGAGTCACCCTCGGGTAATGGGTCACCCGCGAAGACGAAGATGAAGGCACCGGTGGCAACCTGATTATTCCTCAGAACCCAGCGGACACGCTGGACGAAATGGACACCTCGCCGCTCTAAATTGGCGTGCAGCTCATCATCTGACTGCAAAACAAAGTCCCTGCGATATATGATACCCTGGACCATATTTCAGCTCTTATGAGGTGTGATGGAAACAGAAACATCCCCCAGCTTGTCACAGGCGAGTAGTGCCCGTGACTGGGCAGAGGATGCTGTTTTGATCAAGACTGACCCTGACCGCATTTTGGACAAGCCATCCACCTCCAAAAACTTGTGCTCTAAATGCTCCACAAAAAACTTAGGTTTCACTGACACGAAAGATTCCCCATCAACTCTTGTACATGTGAGGTACCGGGTTCTGCCATCCTTGGCCTGGTGCTCCTCTCATGGTGTGGCCGGGGGAGGGGAGGAAGGGGGGGGGGCATTTGGAGTCTTATTTCTTATTAGCATTGAAGTTAGAGCTTGATCGCTTAGAGACTGCTGGTGTTGGACCACTAGCAAGAGATGATGTACTATGCTTCATGGCATGTCATCCAGCCTGATGCCACCCACTCTGACCAGGGGGCCTCGCCATGGGTGCCACCCAGCCGCAGCAAAGGCCACCTGGTAGGATGGCCATTGCCGGGAGTCCTGATGCCCTAGGGTGACAGGCATCTACTCCTTGGGGAGTTAACGGTGCAGGCATCAGCTTAGTGATCCCTGTGTGGTCAGGGGGTTACAACCAACAGGGAACATAGCGGCCCCACCACAATGGACTGGCTACCATGCTGGATATCAGGCGCAAATGAGCTAAGAAGTCAATTATCGTCGACAATGCAGAAAGCAATAATGCACAGAGGATAGTTGGAGAATGAGCGAAGTGAAGATACACATTGACAAAGAATGTGAGAGGTCTCAGCGCATGATGGACTCCATGCACCATGTAAGGTACCCTTCCCCAATTGGCTCACTCTTCGGGAAAATTTTGAAAAATGGAGGTCAAACCCTACAGGGGAACATCACATAAAGGCTGAAACGTGTGAGGCTCTTTTTAGTCGCCTCTTACAACAGGCAGGAATACCTTGAGCCTATTCTAACCCTCGGATCCGCAGTGTGAGACATACACCTTGTGTAAGTGGAAGTATGTTACAATGCTCTCACTGCTGAAAGAAAGGCTGTACAGGGAACGATTTCCTAACAGGCATCATCCATCACGATGATTTTTTATTTCTCTTGATCAATGAATGAGGGACATTGGTTCATTGTAAAGAAAAAATGGGAGACCTGGCAACGTAAGAACCACTTCGCACATCCAACTGTGAAAAGCAGGTGCTGGAACATGTTGCAGCAGAGAAGTAGTATTGCATGTGAAATGGGCGCTCCACACACTAGCATATGGCAAGTACTCCATGAACAACAATTACACCCATATCATCCACAATGGGTCCATGCAATGCTTGTGGCTGAGTTTGCACCAAGGGTTGCATTGAGTCAGTGGTTGCTCCAACAAAGAAATGATTGACCAGATCTCATCCAAATCATGCTGTTTACTGACAAGGCAGCACTTGATCATGATAGTATTTCCAACAGCAGGAATAGCCATGTGTGGGATGAGGAAAACCCTCACACTGTAATAGAGTCACACCATCAAGTATGCTTTGCTGTGAATATCTGAGCTGGCACTGTAGGCGACAATATCATTGGGCCATATCATCTACCTGGCTGTCTGAATAGCCACCTGTACTTGAGATTCGTGCAACAAGTTCTTCCTGAGCTGTTGGAGAACATACCCTTGGCTGTTCGTGAGAGGATATGGATACATCATGTCAGTGCACCACCTCACTTCAATGTGGATGTCCACAACCATCTCAATGGTGTATTTCCTGGTCACTGGATTGGAAGTGGAGGTCATATTCCATGGATATGAAGAAGGAATTAGTTGCCAGAATTGTAGCTGCCTGTGATGTGATGTGATTTGAAAAACACCCTTGGTATTTGTCTGGGTGCATCAGAATCGTGTTCGCTGACGTCATGCTTGCACTGAGAGTGATGACTGTCAGTTTCTGCACATTTTGTGAGATACAGTACAAATGGTAGATTCATTGTGTCAACGATGGTATTTGCAGTTAACTGTAACTAATGTAAATAAAAAAAAAAAACAGTAATGTGATTTTATTCCAATTATCTCCTTAAGCTGGCTTCTCCAACTCCAGGTTTCCTACCTCAAATTGTTCAGTGGTGCATCCTCTACGTCCCACTACATTTTTGCACACTCTCACTAAAACACCCTGTATAAAATCTAAATTTTTATTCTCTTTGCAACAGCAGAGGGAGATAATCAGAATGAGCATATGTATTCAATTACAGAAGTTGTTAAGTAATACACTTTATACATTTAAATTTTCTTCAATGGAGCAAAAGTACTGATGCTGTAAATATAATATACTTGACCATAAAGTTAAAATCGGGGCACTATTAAGATCCATAGTTTGCTTACAACGGATCACTAACTGATTTGCTTCATGAACACTTCAACTTTTTGCAGACACAAAATGTGTAGTGAACTGATGTTTGGAATTCTCTTTGAAGTTCAGTCATTTAGGATGATTAGGTCAGTGTGTTAAGAAACACATTTATACAAGTTATAGGGCTATTACATTTCATATACAATAAACAGATTCCTGATAACCATACAACATGGGAAGATAAGAAGCAACTTCTTTCCACAAATCCTATACTAATCACGAACATGAATACTATCATTACATTAAGTCATAAAAGAGAACCAGAAGTTACGGAAAGATATTCATGATATTAACAAAAACTATTCGCATATGAAAACAAAATCCCAGAATACACTAAGCTATAACTGACTAAAAAATGCTCGATTGCCTATGAAAAAACAGAATGTGTGCCAAAAATGCAAAAACTTAATTGAGAAAACTGCAGTAGAAATCAAACGTGTGTGTGAAACGATGCAAGAAACAGTCAGAATCTATAACTTGAAATAATGAACAAGCACGTAAGCAATGGCAAAATACAAACATAAGCAGTACATAAAAAGATATTTTATCATGCACATTGACTGAAATAACATACACACCATTTCATATTTATAGATAATCGGTCACACAATGTGTAGTAACATGAAACAAAATTTTAAAAATATAGGAACAGGTTTGTCAACAGAGTACTACTCACCATGTGAAAGAACAACAGTGCAGCAGATAATACACATAAAAAAGGGGTCAATTGCTCTTACTCAATTACTGAACTTGCCTTCTTACAACAACATGCCCCCCCCCCCCCCCCCCCCCCAGATTCAAGTCATCACTTGTCCACTATTCACTTCATATGTTATGTGATTGATAGTCTGTTTACATATATATAAAACTCCCAGCATCCTTGTCTGGAATTTTATGTTTCTATATTTAAGCTAGATGAAAATATTCACGGAATTTAACAGTATGAAGCTTACTATTATCAAGGTACTTGTCCTAAAAGATTACCTAAAACAAGTATTTCTTTCACATCTGTCTAACAATCAAGAACTGGCCACTATTAATTCCTTGTTATCTCAAAAGGAAAATAATATTTGGGCATTGTTCTTCAACACACAAATAATCCGCTTTGCCTACATAATGTGCTAACATTCCTTAAGAAGGTTGCGAATTACGGAATGCCCATGTAAGTGGTTCATGAGGAAGCAGCAACACATACAATTAGAATCAAGTCACTACGAGAAAATGGAAATTTCCTCTACTTTCTTCACTCTTAAGGGTGAGCCTAACAAAATCTTTACAATCACACTTGGGGCCTCAATATGAACTTAGGAATACCCTGCTGCATCAAATATTGTTACATCATGTTTCACTTTGCAGGAAATGCTCTTCCAGCTCATTAATCACATGTGTTCTGTTGAGGCAACATGTCCTTTTAGGAATCTTCAAAATAAATAGTAAGAAATATAAACTGAATAAGCAGGTGAAAAAATGTTGGCACACTCGCATACAAGATGTCAATGAAACCTCTGAGAGACTGCTGCCACTAAAGCCCTAGATGTGTGTGCAGTTTCACAACTCATCACATTCAAATGCCAAATTGTAATTATCACAATCCTTGATTTCAGTCAAAGCTATTGAGTAAGAATATCAGCGTATGCATTCATAACTATGACATATTTGTACAGCCAAAAATCAAACAATGGAAAATCCAGGATGGAACGTAACAATATTATGAAAAGGAAAGTTTCTTCTCTCCATATAGAGGAGATGCTGAGTCACAGAGAGGCACAACAAAAAGACTGTCACGGATAAAGCTTTCGGCCATTAAGGCCTTCGTCATCACCACACACACACACACACACACACACACACACACACACACACAGCTGCAGTCTCAGGCAACTGAAACCAACTGCCTGAGACTGCAGTCGTGTGTGTGTGTGGGCACGCGCGCGTCGTCATCTACTGTTGACGAAGGGTTTAATGGTCAAAAACTTTATTTGTGACAGTCTTCTCGTTGTGCCTATCTGCGACTCAGCATCTCGGCTATATTTGTACAGCCTGTATTTAAAAAGTGTGGATTTTGACATGTGGTGTACAGCTTTTCTTGATCAGAAGTATTTTGGATTACTGAATGGTGAAGACTGACCTGAAAACCATGTCTCATTATTTGCTTTCATTATCCCATATAAATGATGATCAAACAATATTACTCAGACACAATGAACACTGAAGTTCTGTGAAAAGAAGGAATACAGTATCTTTCAAAAACCTTAAAGGACGAAACCTGTCAGAAGTTAACATTGGTTGTGATCAAGATGGTTTTTAAATAATTGTATGACAACAAAGATCGCTGTTCTCCAAGAAAGGTATATAAACCTAAAAAATTAACTGGTTTACTCCTATATTGCCTATATTGCCGAAGTTTTTCCAAAGGAGTCAGGTATAAGGTAATAATTCTTTTTTTCTACAGCGTTTCTATTGTGCGCACAAAATGCCATGGCCGTTAGATGTGCAGACGGCAGGGAACGTATGGGGAGAGCGGTAGTGGTGGAATTTACGGGCAGGCGCTGTAGGGGGAGTGCCATTCTGAACTGAAGCCCATGCTCACATTTTCTGTCAATATTAAGTGGGAACCCTCCACACCCACATTTGCATGGTGGCCATTCAAAAAGATCTATTGTCACCTCTGCTTTGGTTAGTATCCGAAAAGAATTTTGGCAAAAATGCAGTGATTTATTTTTGCCTGGCTTCTTAACCATTTGTAACTTTCAGAGAAGCATCACGAGTGGCAAATTTTGAGTAAAACCTACACATTTCTCTGGTTGCCACATTAAGATTTGCTTCTTTTACCAAAACATAGTGGAGTTCACACAATCGCACCTCACTAACATGTTGTGCAGACACAGTTGCAAAAGAATTCTGAAAATGCAGTTTATTAAATTTATCACACACAGTACAAATGCCTGCATTCACTCAGTTTTCCCTCAACTCAAACGCAATTTCCATTAGTAATTAGATACATAAAAATTAGTATATATTTTATGAGTAGTAGATTTAAATGACATAGATATTCTAATTTGGGGGGGGGGGGGGGGGGGGGGGGGGAGAACACAATATAATGACTGAAATGAGACACTAATCACCAATCTTTTCCCTATCTTTCTGTATTTTACACTTAACAAAATTTCTTGTACAACACACATATTTGTTTAAGAACATGAGTTGGCTGGGAACTGAACTGGGACCACCCACGTGACAGCCAAGCATTTTACAATAGAGCCACACAGCCCATCAAAAAATTATACTCACTTTAATCGATTAAAGACGCTCCAAAAACCTCAAACTCAATTTTCTTGAGAATTTTTGAGAGTTGTATAGAACTGCTTTGGGAAATTGATATCTGAGGTCTGAATTTCACATACCATAAATACAAAAATCCAACTGCTATGTAGTCTTCTTGTTACGTCCTAAACAGCATTATTTGGTTTTTCTCAAAGTTTAGTCATTTAGATGAAATTTGCTAACTGAGTTATTTAGAGTGTTTATGATATAAGTGAATAATACTGAATTATAGATAAATCATTTACATAAAAGTGGTAAGGAATTCATCGAGAATTGTATCTTGTGGGACTCCATTGTGGAACTGATTTCCACCGCGAGAAATGCTTTGTTGTTGTTTGATGCTACACTGAATCTTTGTTTTCAGTTAGAGAGATATTACATGAACCACACCAAAGCATTCTCTGATCTTTTTTTTCTAATTTATGGAACATAAGAGTATGGTTCAGGTTACTGAATACCTTTGTAGGGTTGTAGAAAATTCCTTGGACATTTTTGATTTATACAAAGAGTACCAGTAGCTAATGTTCTTCACGAAATCAACAAACCACACACACACACACACACACACACACGAAATCAACATTGATTTTTTTTGTTACAATGACACTGAACTATTATATCTGTCAAGCAACTTTTCGGTACACTTAAGAATATAGGAATAATGGAGATCCAATGGTAATTATGGTCTCAAGTCCTCTTTTGAACCTTCTTTTATACAGTGGTTTCATCTCTGCACATTTTTCTCAATATCGGGGAAACATCTTACATCTAAGAGGGTTTGTTATTTCTTTAGAAACTGCTTTTACTCCTATAGCAGGTACTCTATACATCACCCCCCCCCCCCCTTTTTTCCTATTTTTTCAGCATAGTATTGGTTTTCCTTTACCTTTTGACACAACTTGCTTAAACCTGTCTAAATATTATTTTTCTTGCAGGTCTAAACAACTGTACTTTGCCAGAGTAACCAAACACATCAAGTAATGATTCAGGAACTGTTTTAATAAATTGATTGAACTGTTCTGATATTGAAGTATCACTTACAATAGTTTTGTTTCATGACTTAAATTTTGGGAACTTCTCGGCTACTAACAGTAATATCTAGCTCAGGTTTAATAAGTCACACCACCTTTGAGTTCTGGCAATGTTTCAGGATGGAATTTTGATTTTTCATTTTATCCTTTGTTGCAATTTTTTCAAATTGGTTTCTAAGTATTAAAGCATTCAACTTAGCTAGTAAAATCAGAATTTTTATTGCATTTTACTTCATAGCAAAATTTTATTTCTGTGGTAATCTAGTTTATAAATTTTTTTAAGGAATATTCTGAGTGGAAATTTTTTTTCTATAGAAAGTTAAGCCAATTTTCTGAGTATGAAATAGTGTGCTGTACTGAGCAGTTTCTCATTCAGCATATGACCAAAACAGGCCAAATTTTCTATGCTTAAGTGCCTTCTTTTGTAGGTATTTCTGATGTTGGGATCATTTATTTCTGGCACTTCATTACATAGGGCATAAGGATCTGAAATTCCTAAATCTGGATGCAGCTTGTATTCGCCATCAAATTTTTATTTGTGACAATTCTGTGTTTTTAGTTGCTGTATTCTCATTTTTTCTACTGAAAACTCAGACATTTACTTTACTCCCTATTTTCTGACCAAGTCAATAAATTCTGCTCATTCACAAGGTTCACTTCTTGTACCTGTCTAAAGCTTGGCAGCTATCTAACCTTTCTTCTTACTGACTTCTTTTAGTTTTTATATGACACTCTGAAGTTTTTACCTAGACAATCAAGGACATTTCCCTATTTGGAATTCTAAGTAAGGGTATCATTATGATACTGTTTCTAATTCACACGGCATCTTTCAAACATGCATTCTTTCACTATAAATTTAAAATTATTTCTAACTGTGGATTTGAGGGTTTATTATTATTATTATTAGAATGAAATTTTCACTCTACAGCGGAGTGTGCACTCATATGAAACTTCCTGGCAGATTAAAACTGTGTGCTGGACCGAGGCTCGAACTCCGGACCTTTGCCTTTCGCTGGCAAGTGCTCTACCGACTGAGCTACCCAAGCACGACTCATACCCTGTCCTCACAGCTTTAAATCTGCCAGTACCTCGTTTCCTACCTTCCAAACTTCACAGAAGCTCTCCTGCGAACCTTGCAGAACTAGCACTCCTGGAAGAAAAGTTATTGCGGAGACATGGCATAGCCACAGCCTGGGGGTTGTTTCTAGAATGAAATTTTCACTATACAGTGGAGTGTGTGGTCTGGCACACAGTTTTAATCTGCCAGGAAGTTTCATATCAGCTATCACTCCACTGTAGAGTGAAAATTTCAATCTAGAAACAACCCCCAGGCTGTGGCTAAGCCATGTCTCCCCAATATCTTTTCCTCCAGGAGTGCTAGTTCTGCAAGGTTCGCAGGAGAGCTTCTGTGAAATTTGGAAGGTGGTAAACGAGGTACTGGCGGATTTAAAGCTGTGAGGACAGGGCGTGAGTCATGCGAGCACTTGCCCGCGAAAGGCAAAGGTCCCGAGTTCGAGTCTCGGTCCGGCACACAGTTTTAATCTGCCAGGAAGTTTCATTATTATTATTATTATTATTATTATTCTATAATGTAGGTAACTCCATGGACTACGTTGCTTCTACAGAAGCAACTGCCAGCTGTGAAACTTGCTCATTTATTTTCAGACTGCTACTCAGATCGCTTTACTGTCCGTTGCATTTAACATTTTACTGTCCGTTGCATTTAACAAATTGAGAAATTCACTGGACACGGCAATCATGCAAATTGGAAGTTCTTCGTACAAGTGTATTTAGAACAGGATTGTATGTGTGTAGTACAAACAATAAGCCAAAGAAAGATGTCAAAGCACGGTTGAATTTCATTTCATTATTAGTTCCAATGAATTACATGCACATACAAGATGCACCAACAGCTAAGAAGGTCTGCAGGAACTGTAAAAAGCTTTTGATAACAATGGTTTAAACACACGAATGGCATTATATATATGCCTTGTTACCATACTGTGGAATTGTCTAGGTGTGTTAAGCTTACGTGGACAAAACCATGTCAACTGCTCAAGTGCTCATAACTCCTTGTTGTTGTGGTCTTCAGTCCTGAGACTGGTTTGATGCAGCTCTCCATGCTACTCTACCCTGTGCAAGCTTTTCCATCTCCCAGCACTTACTGCAACCTACATCCTTCTGAACCTGCTTAGTGTATTCATCTCTTGGTCTCCCTCTACGATTACCCTCCACGCTGCCCTCCAATGCTAAATTTGTGATTCTTTGATGCCTCAGAACATGTCCTACCAACCGATCCCTTCTTCTTGTCAAGTTGTGCCACGAACTCCTCTTCTCCCCAATTCTATTCAATATCTCCTCATTAGTTATGTGATCTACCCATCCAATCTTCAGCATTCTTCTGTAGCACCACATTTCGAAAGCTTCTATTCTCTTCTTGTCCAAACTATTTATCGTTCACGTTTCACTTCCATACGTGGCTACACTCCATACAAATACTTTCAGAAACGACTTCCTGACACTTAAATCTATACTCGATGTTAACAAATTTCTCTTCTTCAGAAACGATTTCCTTGCCATTGCCAGTCTACATTTTATATCCTCTCTGCTTCGATCATAATCAGTTATTTTGCTCCCCAAATAGCAAAACCCTTTTACTACTTTAAGAGTCTCATTTCCTAATCTAATTCCCTCATCATCACCCGACTTAATTCGACTACATTCCATTATCCTCGTTTTGCTTTTGTTGATGTTCATCATATATCCTCCTTTCAAGACACTGTCCATTCCATTCAACTGCTCTTCCAAGTCCTTTGCTGTCACTGACAGAATTACTATGTCATTGGTGAACCTCAAAGTTTTTATTTCTTCTCCACGGATTTTAATACCTACTCCGAATTTTTCTTTTGTTTCCTTCACTGCTTGCTCAATATACAGATTAAATAACATTGGGGAGAGGCTACAACCCTGTCTCACTCCCTTCCCAACCAGTGCTTCCCTTTCATACCCCTTGACTCTTATAACTGCCATCTGGTTTCTGTACAAATTGTAAATAGCCTTTTGCTCCCTGTATTTTACCCCTGCCACCTTTAGAATTTGAAAGAGAGTATTCCAGTCAACATTGTCAAACGCTTTCTCTAAGTCTACAAATGCTAGAAACGTCGGTTTGCCTTTCCTTAATCTATTTTCTAAGATAAGTTGTAGGGTCAGTATTGCCTCACGTGTTCCACCATTTCTATGGAATCCAAACTGATCTTCTCCGAGGTTGGCTTCTACCAGATTTTCCATTCGTCTGTAAAGAATTCGCGTTAGTATTTTGCACCTATGACTTATTAAACTGATAGTTCGGTAATTTTCACATCTGACAACACCTGCTTTCTTTGGGATTGGAATTATTATATTCTTCTTAAAGTCTGAGGGTATTTCGCCTCATACATCTTGCTCAGCAGATGGTAGAGTTTTGTCAGGACTGGCTCTCCCAAGGCCATCAGTAGTTCTAATGGAATGTTGTCTACTCCCGGGGCCTTGTTTCGACTCAGGTCTTTCAGTGCTCTGTCAAACTCTTCACGCAGCATTGTATCTCCCATTTCATCTTCATCTACATCCTCTTCCATTTCCATAATATTGTCCTCAAGCACATAGCCCTTGTATAGACCCTCTATATACTCCTTCCACCTTTCTCCTTTCCCTTCTTTGCTTAGAACTGGGTTTCCATCTGAGCTCTTGATATTCATACAAGTGGCTCTCTTTTCTCCAAAGGTCTCTCTTTAATTTTCCTGTAGGCAGTATCTATCTTACCCCTAGCGAGATAAGCCTCTACATCCTTACATTTGTCCTCTAGCCATCCCTGCTTAGCCATTTTGCACTTCCTGTCGAAGTCATTTTTGAGGCGTTTGTATTCCTTTTTGCCTGCTTCACTTACTGCATTTTTATATTTTCTCCTTTCATCAATTAAATTCAATATTTCTTCTGTTACCCAAGGATTTCTACTAGCCCTCGTCTTTTTATCTACTTGATCCTCTGCTGCCTTCACTACTTCATCCCTCAGAGCTACCCATTCTTCTTCTACTGTATTTCTTTCCCACATTCCTGTCAACTGTTCCTTTATGCTCTCCCTGAAACTCTGTACAACCTCTGGTTCTTTCAGTTTATCTAGGTCCCATCTCCTTAAATTTCCACCTTTTTGCAGTTTCTTCAGTTTTAATCTGCAGTTCATAACCAATAGATTGTGGTCAGAGTCCACATCTGCCCCTGGAAATGTCTTCCAATTTAAAACCTGGTTCCTAAATCTCTGTCTTCCCATTACATAATCTATCTGAAACCTTCTAGTATCTCCAGGATTCTTCCATGTATACAACCTTCTTTTATGATTCTGGAACCAAGTGTTAGCTATGATTAAGTTATGCTCTGTGCAAAATTCTACCAGACGGCTTCCTCTTTCATTTCTTACCCCCAATCCTAATATTTTTCCTTCTCTCCCTTTTCCTACTCTCGAATTCCAGTCACCCATGACTATTAAATTTTCGTCTCCCATCACTACCTGAATAATTTCTTTTATCTCATCATACATTTCTTTGTCATCTGCAGAGCTAGTCGGCATATAAAGTTGTACTACTGTAGTAGGCACGGGCTTCGTGTCTATCTTAGCCACAATAATGCGTTGACTATGCTGTTTGTAGTAGCTAACCCGCACTCCTATTTTTTTTATTCATTATTAAACCTACTCCTGCATTACCCCTATTTGACTTTGTGTTTATAACCCTGTAGTCACCTGACCAGAAGTCTTGTTCCTCCTGCCACCGAACTTCACTAATTCCCACTATATCTAACTGTAACCTATCCATTTCCCTTTTTAAATTTTCTAACCTACCTGCCCAATTAAGGGATCTGACATTCCACGCTCTGATCTGTAGAATGCCAGGTTTCTTTCTCCTGGTAACGATGTCCTCTTGAGTAGTCCCCCGTCCAGAGATCAGATGGGGGACTATTTTACCTCCGGAATATTTTACCCAAGAGGACGCCATCATCATTTAACCATACAGTAAAGCTGCATGCCCTCGGGAAAAATTACGGCTGTAGTTTCCCTTTGCTTTCAGCCGTTCGCAGTACCAACACTGCAAGGCCGTTTTGGTTTGTGTTACAAGGCCAGATCAGTCAATCATCCAGACTGTTGCCCTGCAACTACTGAAAAGGCTGCTGCCCCTCTTCAGGAACCACATGTTTGTCTGGCCTCTCAACAGATACTCCTCCGTTGTGGTTGCACCTACGGCCATCTGTATCACTGAGGCACGCAAACCTCCCCACCAACGGCAAGGTCCATGGTTCATTGGGAGGGGGGGGGGGGGGGGGGGGGGGGCGGCTCATAACTTACAATCTTTAAATTTCTGTGAATTACAAGTAGTTTGGAACACCAATATTGGCTGGTTTGCCTAAGACATACAAACCAATCATAATTGTAACTGGACCTTTTAAAAACATAGCTTTTACAAAAGTAGCGGACTCAGTGAGTTCAGAATCCTTCACAGACAAAGAGGCATGTTCAAAGAGAACACAAATACAACACACAAAAAGTCAGTATGAGGCCAAGGTATTTCAAAAGCAATTAATAGAATCACTTAGCTAGACAGTGCCACAATATGCAGACAAAGACATGTAATTCAGAAGCTCATAAAGCTTTCATTGCATGTTTTACAGCTTCCTCACATTCAATAATCCAGACGTATGATTTGTGGACTCAGGTGTCTCAACACAGAGGACATATCGATCTGACTGGATGTATGATGTTCGAAGCTCAGCAATACCTACCATAATTGTTGGCAGCACATCATCACTACCTCTAGAAAATATGGTAAGTTTCAATTTGATACCAAATGGTGGCAAAAACAGAAGAATTCAGATTAAGAAGGGTATTGCGTGTACCAAAACTTGCTGTTAATCTTTTGTCACTTATTACTATGGTCAAAAACAGTTGGCAAATGAATTTTAGGCGTGATGATTGCAATATATAACAGGGAGGAAACGTTTGCATGTTCAGGGACATAAATAAATTTGTATTTACTAACAGCACAAAGAGAAGTTGATGTTGATTTAACGTGCCCCCGTAATTTGAATTCTGTTATGCCACGGCAGTAATGCATGGGAAGTTTAAATTTTAATGGTGTAAATAAATTACCAGACTGTATCAAAGGTGAGAGTTTGAAGAAAAACACCTTTGGAGGTATGGTCAGGCACGAAACCCAGTTTATAATATACAAAAAATTTTAGCTCAGAAATTACTACTTTAATTCATAAGGAAAAATGCCAAAATGGAACTCAAAAGTTAAAGCTCCCATTTTTCAGGTATTGTGAGTCTACCAAAGGATATCTTCTGGTTTTTTTTTTTTGTGGTAAACCGTGGTAAAATGTATGAGTACTTACAGAAAGAAGGGTATGACATAAGCTTTATTGCCTACTTATGGTGATCAGTGGAAGAAAGTGTTGGATAAAGAATGTGCCTACTTGACAAAAAATAAAATTTGGTCATTGGTGCAGCCTCCACAAGAAAAAAAAAAGTTTTACTTCTTAAGTGGGTATTTGAAACAAAGACAAGTGAGACAAAAAAATAATGTAGTGTACGGCAAGATTAACGGTAAAAGAATGTTTTCAAAGAAAAGATGGTTATTGTGATGAAGTCTAATCACCAGTTGTAAGGTCTATTTCTGTTCATTACCTATTATCTTTCACTGATAAAATACAACTTAGATGTGGATCGAACGTATGTAGTGCATTCTGCAGCAGACACTGACATCAAAGTTTGTGTGTTACAACCAGAGATATACTCAGAAGGTGCCCAATTATGTCTGTTACATAAGTCTGAGCATGCTTTGAAGTGGGTTAACCTACACTGGAATCTCAAGTGAAATAATATATTGTTTGAAATAGGACTAAAAAAGGTTTCTGTTGACAAATCAATAACACTATTACTTACAGTGTGGGTAGACGATATAGTAATTTTTGCTAGCCATCAGAGAAGCAAATTAGAAATCAAAAACAAACGAAAAAACAAATTTTGCCTGTTTGGTTCCCTTCCCAAAATCAATCAGTCAACAAATTTTGCACAGAAGATATTGGTGAAGTGAAGCAATATATTGGTATGAACATTAGTACAAACAGTGAACATGTGTGACTGACCTAAATCAAAAGAAGTATACCAAAGAAGTACTGATTTTTTAATTTTTTTTTAATGTTGTGTCTACAGACCTGATTGAACTCATATTGAAGTGAATGCAAAATTTGATAAAAATTCTACTGAAAGAAGACACAATATACTCTACAGACTTGTGTAATATACTGTATTACACAAGTAACAAGACCAGATATTTTGCATGCTGTGACAAGTCAAGTCAATACCGCAATTATCTATAGAATGAACACTGGCTTGGATTGAAACAAGTTCTCAGGTATATTCAGGAAACCGAAAGTCTGGAACTATGTTTCACTAAAGAAGGCTGCACAAAAATAACGATATTGTGATGCAGACTGAGCCAACGATCATAGACGTCCTGTACTGGATAAATTTTTTGGTTCCAGAAAGCCAGTACTGCACGGAATTCATGAAAACAGCGAACTATAGGCTCAGGAAGTTCTATGGCTTTAACAGGTATAATATGAACTTGGTCAAAGAGAAAATGATGCACTAGTCATATGCCATGATTATCAAAGCATAATAATGCACTAGTCATATACTGTGATTATGAAAACATAATAAGCTGCTATCATCTGAGGAAAAAACTTACACATCTACATCTACATCTTCACTCTGCAAATCACTGTGAGGTGCATGGCAGAGGGTATACTCCCATTGTACCAGTTATTAGGGTTCTTCCTATTCCATTTGCATATGGAGCATGGGAAGAATGATCGTTTGCATGTCTCTGTGAATGCAGTAATTATTCTAATTGTATCCCCACAGTCCCTATGTGAGCGATAATAGCGGGTTGTAGCATAGCCCTAGATTAATAATTCAAAGCCGGTTCTTGAAACTTTGTTAATAGACTTTCTGGGGATAGTGACTTTAATTTCGCGGACTTTATACACCCAATTTATCTTGTTGATACACTTGTTCCTAATGTCTATCTGCATGTCAGCATATCCTCTTTGCCTCATGCCAAGCAATTTTTTCAGATGTTTTGGACATGAAACATACATCAGAAAACTTTGTTCTGAAATTGTTGGATTTTGACCAAAAACGATGTCAGGTAGCCATTGCTCACGAACTGCTGAATGAAGTAATCAATGATCCAAAACTTCTAAAGGAGGTTATAACAGGTGACAAAAAATGGTTGTGACTTCAAAACTATGGCCCAATTGTCCCAACAGAAACTGCCTAAAGAGTCAACACAAAAAAATTTAGCAAGTTCAGTCACATGTTAATGTTGTGCTCACTGTTTTCTTCGCTTACAATGGAATAGTGCCTTATGGTCATACGGTCAGTAAGGAATACTATCTGGAAGTTACGCACTGTTTGCATGAAGCAATACAAAGAAAACTACCAAAATTGTGACAAAACCACTCATGGAAGACGCATCACAATAATGCTCCCACTTACATTTAAATGTTTGTTCATGATTTTTTTTGCAAAAAAACAAAACATCTATGTCACTTCAGCCACTTTATTGGTCGTTTTGGCCTGCTGCAACGCTTTCCTAATCCTGAGGTTGAAGGGAGCCATGGAAGGACATTGTTTTGGCACCAATGTTGAGATAAAAACATAATCGCTGAAGAAGCTGAACGCCATAACAAAAAGTGTGCTCCAGAAGTGCTTCTGAGATTCAAAAAAGTGCTTTTTTGATCAAACTTATACATCTCCACTTTCTCAGGGAAAATGTTACGAGGACATGACTCAAGTTTATGTTCATCAAAGGGTGTGATATGGTGGCTGACATTTTCACTAAAGGAACAATGTACAAAAAACATTTGTATTATGTTAGTAAAATAGGTTTGTTTTCTGGTGGGGATCTTATGCTATTAAAATCTAAATTACTGTAAGCTCTCACAGTTGTATGAAATTACAGAGCATATATAAATATTCACTGACTGTCAGGTTTACGTTCTGTGGTATGTATGGCCTTTGGAGTTAATGAAGTTATATTTTTCTGTCTGTTACATTTAAAAGTTAAAGAATGCTTTTTTTTTAGGGCAAATAACAACATAAAATGTTCCTCACATTCAACTTCTGCCTTTTTGGGAGTATCATGTCAACACACAGTTCTACGAGCACTACCTTGCTGCACATATGCATTCTATCCCAGATTTTTCCATCAATTTACTTGGGCTGCCACTTACAGATCATTAAAATTGTGAAGAGTAGAATTAAAACTGCAGATTCGAACTCTTTCGGACTCTTGAACTGTACATACACTCATTATTTACTGGAAGAAATAAGCAGCTCAGTATTTCTTTCAAAAAATATTGCTTTTGAAATAAAATCTGTCATTATGCCTTCAAGTGAACTGACTTTAAAACTGTGCTTAAGATCAAAATTAAACAAATATCAGAAGCATTGAGTCAGCTTATACAATGCCTGATACGATAGCTCATGTGAAACACTTTCTATTGTTTACGTTTGTCATCTGAATTTAAAAACTGACAGTAGCCATTTTGCAATCCTTGTAGATCTGAGCAGGAAAGTATTTTGTTTCAAGTGCTGGTCCAGCACAGTGTTTTATTGTGGCACAAAGGCGTACAGTCACTATTTTAACAGGAAATTCTTTAAATGTATTGAATCACAAAACAATTACCGAATTACATGGCTCGTCACACAGGTAAAAGTATACACCAGCCCTTATACACTAATGAGCCAAAATATTATCACTTGCCTCAAAGTGTGCTAGTCAACTTCTGAAATATAATACAGCAAGGATTCTATCCAGCACAGTTTCAACAAGTCCTTAATAGGTTTCTGGAGGTATGTGGCATCAGATGTTAAAGCACATCATGCAATCCCCATATATATATATATATATATATATATATATATATATATATAATAGAGGGAAACATTCCACGTGGGAAAAATATATCTAAAAAGAAAGATGATGAAACTTACCAAACAAAAGCGCTGGCAGGTCGATAGACACACAAACAAACACAAACATACACACAAAATTCTAGCTTTCGCAACCAATGGTTGCCTCGTCAGGAAAGAGGGAAGGAGAAGGAAAGACAAAAGGATATGGGTTTTAAGGGAGAGGGTAAGGAGTCATTCCAATCCCGGGAGCGGAAAGACTTACCTTAGGGGGAAAAAAGGACAGGTATACACTCGCACACACACACACATATCCATCCACACATACACAGACACAAGCAGACATATATATATATATATAAACAAAGATGATGTGACTTACCAAATGACAGTGCTGGCAGATATATTTCCTACGTGGAATGTTTCCCTCTAATATATATATATATATATATATATATATATATATATATATATATATATATATATATATATATATATATATAATGGAAGGAAACATTCCACGTGGGAAAAATTATATGTAAAAAACAAAGATGAGGTGACTTACCGAACAAAAGCGCTGGCAGGTCGATAGACACACAAACAAACACAAACATACACACAAAATTCAAGCTTTCGCAACAAACTGTTGCCTCGTCAGGAAAGAGGGAAGGAGAGGGGAAGACGAAAGGAAGTGGGTTTTAAGGGAGAGGGTAAGGAGTCATTCCAATCCCGGGAGCGGAAAGACTTACCTTAGGGGGAAAAAAGGACAGGTATACACTCGCACACACGCACATATCCATCCACACATACAGACACAAGCAGACATATTTAAAGACAAAGAGGCGGTTAGTAGACCCGCAACCGAGCGCCTCCCCAGGTGGCGGATAGGGGAATGCCTCCTAGATATAGGTGGTACCGAGGAAATGAAATACTCGGGGCGGACCAAAACTACTAGTAGCGTCTGTTCCCACAGTGGGCGGCTACAAAAGGCGTCTGCTCCACATGTCAGTGGCGGCCTCAACCAACCTCCTGATCTGGAAAGTCAGGTTGTACTCGGCAGCATGCCATACATCCAACTACTAAACATCATGATGGTACAACGAGAAAAATCTCATTACCCCGGGCCCCAGTCAATAGACTGGGATTGTCGTGAGCATCGGATTCCGGGGGCTCACGGACATCATGAGAAGAATCGGAGCTTCTCAAACTCCCTCAAGACCAAACGCAAACACTACATCGGCACACTCAACGTGAACACACTGATGAAGACAGGAAAGATGAAACAACTGACAGACACTCTCGAAAAATTTCAAATCAAAATATGTGCACTGCAAGAAACACGATTCACAGACGAAGACCATTTCAACACGGAGAATTTCAGAATATACAAAGGAAAACCATCGAGACAACTGAAAAACCTAAGGCTTTTTGGCACAGGATTTGCAGTACACAGGTCCATCACGGACAACATAATCGACTTTTCGTCACCAAGCGAAAGAATCAGCACCATCACAGTGAAATCAGCCAATAAATCCTACACAATAATCAACGCACATGCACCAACTAATGACTACAACAGGAAAAACCCGGACGAAATTGATGACTTCTGGACGACAATGGAAGAAACTATCAGAAAAATTCCTGCACATAGAGTCAAAATAATACTGGGAGACTTCAACGCCAAACTCGGAAAAGAAAAGATGTACAGACATATCACAGGAAAACATACTCCACACAAGGACACCAACAAAAACGGAAAACATCTGATAGACTTTTGCAAAAGCCACGACCTCGCCATTATGTCAACAAAATTCAAGAAACCAACACGAAAACTTACCACATGGAAATTCCCCAGCGGAAAGCAAGAACTACAAATCGACCACGTAATAGTGCAGAAAGACTCACAAAAAGAAATTTTGAACATAGACACCCGTAAAGGCTACTTCGACTCAGACCACCACCTACTACAGATCAGGATTCGTCTTTTGCCCAAGAAAAAGCTCCAGAAGAACAAAATTGTTAGACCAGATCCAGAATACGTTACTTTAAACCAGACACAAATATTACACAAAATTAAAATGGAGAAAACGACAGACTGGACACAACTTTCACGAAGAATCCGAGAGGCCATGAAACTAGCACAAGCACCACGAACACGGAAACACCGTTGGTGGAACCACACATGTGACCAAGCTATTGACCAACGAATCAGTGCATGGAAAAAATTTAGTTGCCATAAATCCCAAGAGAATTGGATGAACTTCTTGAAAACACAGAAGCAATCAAGCAAAATCATTCGCAGTGAAAAACGACAGTATGACAAACGGCGACTGACAGAGATCGAATCGGACTTCATGAAGAACAATACAAGAAACTTCTACAGAGCGTTCAGAGAAAATATGACTGGATATCAACCACCCAACTTGTGCTTCAGAAGACCGGATGGAACCCTAGAAACCAATACCAAAAACAATTGTGACATTCTGGCAAAGTACTTTGAAAAACTGCTCAACACGGACCCCCCCATGGAAGAAATGATGACAGAAATGAGCACATACAATCCAGATAGTGAACCTCCAACTCTAGAAGAAGTTAAAGAAATAATAAAGTCACTCAAGAATCGTAGAGCACCAGGAGAAGATGGCATCATCGCGGAAATCTGGAAGTTACAAGACCCAGAACTCACCAAAGACATCCACAGGATCTTGGAAGACATCTGGAAGACCATGAAAATTCCTGACGACTGGAAAACTGCCCTGATACACCCACTACACAAAAAAGGTGACAAGACTAACCCGAACAACTACAGAGGAATATCCCTACTACCGGTCACATACAAGATCCTCTCTAAAGCTTTACTGAACAGACTAGAATGCCAAACCGACCACTTGATTGGGGAATACCAAGCAGGCTTCCGTAAAGGGCGGTCTTGTGCGGAACAAATTTGGAACCTGAAAATGATTTTACAACACAAACAGAACCTGATCATTACCTTTGTTGACTTCAAAAAGGCGTACGACTCTATCGACCGGAAAACTCTCTTCAAAATTCTAGCAGAATACAAAGTAGACAACAAAACACGGGCTATCATAGAGCAAACTTTAACTAACACGACCTCCAAAGTAAAGTTCTGTGGGGAACTATCAGAGCCCTTCGAAATTCGCACAGGTGTCCGACAAGGCGATGGCCTCTCACCTCTCCTTTTCAATCTGGTGTTAGATAAGGTCATAAAAGAATGGGAAACATCACAACAGGGGATAACCTTAGGAAATCTACAGATTAAATGCCTGGCTTTTGCAGACGATTTGGCGATTGTCACGAAAGGTATAAAGGAAACAAAAGACGCTATTGAAAAACTGCACGAAATCGCTTCCAAAACTGGACTACAGATCTCTTACGAAAAGACACAGTTTATGAGCACAAAGAAACTCTCATCTCTGAACACAAAGTATGGCACGATTTACAAAACAGCAAACTTCAAATACCTCGGTGAAACACTACAAATGATTGGACATAACAGAGACTCAAATGAAGAAAGAAAGACTAAACTGGACAAGGCATACAAAGTAGTGTGGAATCATTACAACAAGAAGTCTGTCTCACAAAAAGCCAAATTACGCCATTACGACACGGTGGTGCTCCCCGAGGCACTATATGCAGCAGAGACCACACTAATCGGAGGGCATACACGTATCAGACAATTAGAAAAAGTAGAACGGAAAATACTTAGGAAAATATTTGGCGCAACTAACAACAATGGAATATGGATCAAGAAACCTACAGAGGAACTGTACAAACATACGGAGACAATCACAGAAAAGATTAGAAAACGCAGACTACAATTCTATGGACACCTATACAGAATGCCATCACACAGGCTGACCAAACAGATCTTTGACTGGGTAACCACTAGAAACAACAAATGGGTGTCAGAGGTAGAAAACGACCTGAACCAGCTCAACATAACAGCAGACACAATAAACGACAGAATAAAGTTCAGAAACATCATTAAGAAAAGTAAACTACATGAGATACAATGCGACAAACGAACAGGCATAAAATGGACCGAAGAACGAAAGCAAGATCACAGCCAGAAGATGAAAGAAATATGGGCAACCAAAAAGGCAATCAAGATGAAGCCGAAGACACGAAGCCGACAAGAAGCATGGACAGAGGACCGGAAACAGAAACACAGCGAGCGAATGAGGGAAGTTTGGGCAGCAAGGAAGGCAGCAAAAGGAACTGGCCATGTAGTTTAGTCCAAATGCGCTCTTTAAGGGCAAAACATATATATATATATAACAAAAACAAAGATGATGAGACTTACCAAATGAAAGTGCTGGCAGGTCGACAGACACACAAACATACACACAAAATTCAAGCTTTCGCAACAAACTGTTGCCTCATCAGGAAAGAAGGAAGGAGAGGGAAAGACGAAAGGATGTGGGTTTTAAGGGGGAGGGTAAGGAGTCATTCCAATCCCGGGAGCGGAAAGACTTACCTTAGGGGGAAAAAAGGACGGGTATACACTCGCACACACACACATATCCATCCACACATATATATATATATATATATATATATATATATGTGTGTGTGTGTGTGTGTGTGTGTGTGTGTGTGTGTGTGTGTGTGTGCGCGCGAGTGTATACCCGTCCTTTTTTCCCCCTAAGGTAAGTCTTTCCACTCCCGGGATTGGAATGACTCCTTACCCTCTCCCTTAAAACCCACATCCTTTCGTCTTTCCCTCTCCTTCCCTCTTTCCTGATGAGGCAACAGTTTGTTGCGAAAGCTTGAATTTTGTGTGTATGTTTGTGTTTGTTTGTGTGTCTGTCGACCTGCCAGCACTTTCATTTGGTAAGTCACATCATCTTTGTTTTTAGGTATATATAGTTATAATAGAGGGAAACATTCCACGTAGGAAAAATACATCTAAAAACAAAGATGATGTGACTTACCAAATGAAAGTGCTGGCAGGTCGACAGACACACAAACATACACACAAAATTCAAGCTTTCGCAACAAACTGTTGCCTCATCAGGAAAGAAGGAAGGAGAGGGAAAGACGAAAGGATGTGGGTTTTAAGGGGGAGGGTAAGGAGTCATTCCAATCCCGGGAGCGGAAAGACTTACCTTAGGGGGAAAAAAGGACGGGTATACACTCGCACACACACACATATCCATCCACACATATACAGACACAAGCAGACATATTTAAAGACAAAGAGTTTGGGCAGAGATGTCAGTCGAGGCGGAAGTGCAGAGGCAAAGATGTTGTTGAATGACAGGTGAGGCAACTCGAAATTAGCGGAGATTGAGGCCTGGTGGGTAACGGGAAGAGAGGATATATTGAAGAGCAAGTTCCCATCTCCGGAGTTCGGATAGGTTGGTGTTGGTGGGAAGCATCCAGATAACCCGGACGGTGGAACACTGTGCCAAGATGTGCTGGCCGTGCACCAAGGCATGTTTAGCCACAGGGTGATCCTCATTATCAACAAACACTGTCTTCCTGTGTCCATTCTTGCGAATGGACAGTTTGTTGCTGGTCATTCCCACATTGAATGCATCACAGTGTAGGCAGGTCAGTTGGTAAATCATGTGGGTGCTTTCACACGTGGCTCTGCCTTTGATCGTGTACACCTTCCGGGTTACAGGACTGAAGTAGGTGGTGGTGGGAGGGTGCATGGGACAGGTTTTACACGGGGGGCGGTTACAAGGATAGGAGCCAGAGGGTAGGGAAGAAGGTTTGGGGATTTCATAGGGATGAACTAACAGGTTACGTAGGTTAGGTGGACGGCGGAAAGACACTCTTGGTGGAGTGGGGAGGATTTCATGAAGGATGGATCTCATTTCACGGCAGGATTTGAGGAAGTCGTATCCCTGCTGGAGAGCCACATTCAGAGTCTGGTCCAGTCCCGGAAAGTATCCTGTCACAAGTGGGGCACTTTTGTGGTTCTTCTGTGGGGGATTCTGGGCTTGAGGGGATGAGGAAGTGGCTCTGGTTATTTGCTTCTGTACCAGGTCGGGAGGATAGTTGCGGGATGCGAAAGCTGTTGTCAGGTTGTTGGTGTAATGGTTCAGGGATTCCGGACTGGAGCAGATTTGTTTGCCACGAAGACCTAGGCTGTAGGGAAGGGACCATTTGATGTGGAATGGGTGGCAGCTGTCATAATGGAGGTACTGTTGCTTGTTGGTGGGTTTGATGTGGACCGACGTGTGAAGCTGGCCATTGGACAGGTGGAGGTCAACGTCAAGGAAAGTGGCATGGAATTTGGAGTAGGACCAGGTGAATCTGATGGAAGCAAAGGAGTTGAGATTGGAGAGGAAGTTCTGGAGTTCTTCTTCACTGTGAGTCCAGATCATGAAGATGTCATCAATAAATCTGTACCAAACTTTGGGTTGGCAGGCCTGGGTAACCAAGAAGGCTTCCTCTAAGCGACCCATGAATAGGTTGGCGTACGAGGGGGCCATCCTGGTACCCATGGCTGTTCCCTTTAGTTGTTGGTATGTCTGGCCTTCAAAAGTGAAGAAGTTGTGGGTCAGGATGAAGCTGGCTAAGGTGATGAGGAAAGAGGTTTTAGGTAGGGTGGCAGGTGATCGGCGTGAAAGGAAATGCTCCATCGCAGCGAGGCCCTGGACATGCGGAATATTTGTGTATAAGGAAGTGGCATCAATGGTTACAAGGATGGTTTCCGGGGGTAACACATTGGGTAAGGATTCCAGGCGTTCGAGAAAGTGGTTGGTGTCTTTGATGAAGGATGGGAGACTGCATGTAATGGGTTGAAGGTCTTGATCTACGTAGGGAGAGATACGTTCTGTGGGGGCTTGGTAACCAGCTACAATGGGGTGGCCGGGATGATTGGGTTTGTGGATTTTAGGAAGAAGGTAGAAGGTAGGGGTGCGGGGTGTCGGTGGGGTCAGGAGGTTGATGGAGTCAGGTGAAAGGTTTTCCAGGGGGCCTAAGGTTCTGAGGATTCCTTGAAGCTCCACCTGGACATCGGGAATGGGGTTACCTTGGCAAACTTTGTATGTGGTGTTGTCTGAAAGCTGACGCAGTCCCTCAGCCACATACTCCCGACGATCAAGTGTCACGGTCGTGGAACCCTTGTCCGCTGGAAGAATGACGATGGATCGGTCAGCCTTCAGATCACGGATAGCCTGGGCTTCAGCAGTGGTGATGTTGGGAGTAGGATTAAGGTTTTTTTAAGAAGGATTGAGATGCAAGGCTGGAAGTCAAAAATTCCTGGAAGGTTTGGAGAGGGTGATTTTGAGGAAGAGGAGGTGGGTCCCGCTGCGACGGAGGACGGAACTGTTCCAGGCAGGGTTCAATTTGGACGGTGTCTTGGGGAGTTGGATCATTAGGAGTAGGATTAGGATCATTTTTCTTCGTGGCAAAGTTATATTTCCAGCAGAGAGTACGAGTGTAGGACAGTAAATCTTTGACGAGGGCTGTTTGGTTGAATCTGGGAGTGGGGCTGAAGGTGAAGCCTTTGGATAGGACAGAGGTTTCGGATTGGGAGAGAGGTTTGGAGGAAAGGTTAACTACTGAATTAGGGTGTTGTGGTTCCAGATTGTGTTGATCGGAATTTTGAGGTTTTGGAGGGAGTGGAGCTGGAAGTGGGAGATTGAGTAGATGGGAGAGACTGGGTTTGTGTGCAATGAGAGGAGGTTGAGGTTTGCTGGAAAGGTTGTTCAAAACTCTGAATGTGGCTCTCCAGCAGGGATACGACTTCCTCAAATCCTGCCCTGAAATGAGATCCATCCTTCATGAAATCCTCCCCACTCCACCAAGAGTGTCTTTCCGCCGTCCACGTAACTTACGTAACCTGTTAGTTCGTCCCTATGAAATCCCCAAACCACCTTCCCTACCCTCTGGCTCCTATCCTTGTAACCGCCCCCCGTGTAAAACCTGTCCCATGCACCCTCCCACCACCACCTACTCCAGTCCCGTAACCCGGAAGGTGTACACGATCAAAGGCAGAGCCACATGTGAAAGCACTCACGTGATTTACCAACTGACCTGCCTACACTGTGATGCATTCTATGTGGGAATGACCAGCAACAAACTATCCATTCGCATGAATGGACACAGGCAGACTGTGTTTGTTGGTAATGAGGATCACCCTGTAGCTAATCATGCCTTGGTGCACGGCCAGCATATCTTGGCACAGTGTTCCACCGTCCGGGTTATCTGGATACTTCCCACCAACACCAACCTATCCGAACTCCGGAGATGGGAACTTGCTCTTCAATATATCCTCTCTTCCCGTTACCCACCAGGCCTCAATCTCCGCTAATTTCAAGTTGCCGCCACTCATACCTCACCTGTCATTCAACATCATCTTTGCCTCTGCACTTCCGCCTCGACTGACATCTCTGCCCAAACTCTTTATCTTTAAATATGTCTGCTTGTGTCTGTATATGTGTGGATGGATATGTGTGTGTGCGCGAGTGTATACCCGTCCTTTTTTCCCCCTAAGGTAAGTCTTTCCGCTCCCGGGATTGGAATGACTCCTTACCCTCTCCCTTAAAACCCACTTCCTTTCGTCTTACCCTCTACTTCCCTCTTTCCTGATGAGGCAACAGTTTGTTGCGAAAGCTTGAATTTTGTGTGTATGTTTGTGTGTCTATCGACCTGCCAGCGCTTTCGTTCGGTAAGTCACCTCATATATAAACAAAGATGATGTGACTTACCAAATGAAAGTGCTGGCAGGTCGACAGACACACAAACAAACACAAACATACACACAAAATTCAAGCTTTCGCAACAAACTGTTGCCTCATGAGGAAAGAGGGAAGGAGAGGGAAAGACGAAAGGATGTGGGTTTTAAGGGTTTCGTCTTTCCCTCTCCTTCCCTCTTTCCTGATGAGGCAACAGTTTGTTGCGAAAGCTTGAATTTTGTGTGTATGTCGACCTGCCAGCACTTTCATTTGGTAAGTCACAGCATCTTTGTTTTTAGATATATATTTCCTACGTGGAATGTTTCCCTCTATTTTTATATATATATATATATATATATATATATATATATATATATATATATATATATATATATATATATATATATATATGTGTGTGTGTGTGTGTGTGTGTGTGTGAAATGATTGTGTGGCATTAATGGACAGGAGGCCCCGTCTGAGGAAGTCTGACTGCTGACTGCAAGTCGTATTTCGGGTGGTTGCACATTGGATGACTTGCGTGCTGGTGATGATGACAACACAACACCCAGTCCATGAGCGGAGAAGATCTCCAACCTGACTGGGAATTAAACCCAGGCCTGCTGCATGGTAGGCAAACACGTTACCACTCAGCTAAGCAGGAGGATTCAATTCCCGTAAATTACATGCCAGTAGTTTGTGGGCACAGACTTGGTGTGTGATAGCTTCCCAGATGTGTACCATCGGGTAGCGAAGACTACAAAGTGAGTTCATATCATGCTCTTCAAACCACAATAGCATTATTCTAACATGGCAGTGATGTCACCTCTGTCAGTGAAGACAGCAGGAAGGGATGCAGGTGATATGCAGTTATGATCATACAGTTGACAGCTACCATGGTGCCTTTGGTAACTACCATAGCTCCAATGGAGTCCAGCTCCATGTCACTTGGAGCTTAACACTCCTGCATCCACGGCAGCGTGCATCTTTAGAGCAGCTGTTTACCAGAATGATGGTGTATCCCGAGATGACCACTGACATGGTGTAAAAACAAATGTGATTCATCTGACCAAGTGACATGTTTCCCTTGATTGAGTGTTCAGTCTTGAAGATGGTGTACCCACTGCTATAGTAACTTACCATGCTGTTTTGTCCACATGGGAACACACAGAGGTTGCCTGCTGCAGAGACCCATGTCCAAAAATGTGCACTGAACAGTGCTCTGAAAACACTTGTGCCTGCACCGTCGCTGTACTCTCTACTTGTGGCACATATAATCACAAGGATCCCTCATTATCTCTGCTTTTCTTACACAGTGAACCTCACTTTTACACTTTGTGAGAGACTTGAAAAAATGGTGTAAAATGAAAGAAAACATAAAATGTGGGAAATAATGTTTTAAGAAGTAAAAGTTACGTATATTATCTTTCTTTGCATTTTTGCACTTTATGTATGATGTATGTATGTAATAGGGATCAAAATACTTGTCAAGAGGCTTGTTTATTATTTAATAACAGTTTGTTATCTAATAAAAACCACTAATGTAACTGGAACTACCTACTGTCTGGGAAGTAGAAACATTTAACTCAATTTCATACATCATAATCAATGTTTTCCTCCCCCGATGAACCATGGACCTTGCCGTTGGTGGGGAGGCTTGCGTGCCTCAGCGATACAGATGGCCCTACCGTAGGTGCAACCACAACGGAGGGGTATCTGTTGAGAGGCCAGACAAACATGTGGTTCCTGAAGAGGGGCAGCAGCCTTTTCAGTAGTTGCAGGGGCAACAGTCTGGATAATTGACTGATCTGGCCTTGTAACATTAACCAAAACGGCCTTGCTGTGCTGGTACTGCGAACAGCTGAAAGCAAGGGGAAACTACAGCCGAAATTCTTCCCGAGGACATGCAGCTTTACTGAATGATTAAATGATGATGGCGTCCTCTTGGGTAAAATATTCCGGAGGTAAAATAGTCCCCCATTCGGATCTCCGGGCGGGGACTACTCAAGAGGACGTCGTTATCAGGAGAAAGAAAATTGGCAGTCTACGGATCGGAGCGTGGAATGTCAGATCCCTTAATCGGGCAGGTAGGTTAGAAAATTTAAAAAGGGAAATGGATAGGTTAAAGATAGATATAGTGGGAATTAGTGAAGTTCGGTGGCAGGAGGAACAAAACTTCTGGTCAGGTGACTACAGGGTTATAAACACAAAGTCAAATAGGGGTAATGCAGGAGTAGGTTTAATAATGAATAAAAAAAATAGGAGTGCGGGTTAGCTACTACAAACAGCATAGTGAACGCATTATTGTGGCCAACATAGACACAAAGCCAATGCCTACTACAGTAGTACAAGTTTATATGCCAACTAGCTCTGCAGATGATGAAGAAATTGATGAAATGTATGACGAGATAAAAGAAATTATTCAGGTAGTGAAGGGAGACGACAATTTAATAGTCATGGGTGACTGGAATTCGTCAGTAGGAAAAGGGAGAGAAGGAAACATAGTAGGTGAATATGGATTGGGGGGAAGAAAAAATGGTTCAAATGGCTCTGAGCACTATGGGACTCAACATCTTAGGTTATAAGTCCCCTAGAACTTAGAACTACTTAAACCTAACTAACCTAACGACATCACACACACCCATGCCCGAGGCAGGATTCGAACCTGCGACCGTAGCAGTCCCGCGGTTCCGGACTGCAGCGCCAGAACCGCTAGACCACCGCGGCCGGCTGGGGGGAAGAAATGAAAGAGGAAGCCGCCTTGTAGAATTTTGCACAGAGCATAACTTAATCATAGCTAACACTTGGTTCAAGAATCATGAAAGAAGGTTGTATACCTGGAAGAATCCTGGAGATACTAAAAGGCATCAGATAGATTACATAATGGTAAGACAGAGATTTAGGAACCAGGTTTTAAATTGTAAGACATTTCCAGGGGCAGATGTGGATTCTGACCACAATCTATTGGTTATGAACTGCAGATTGAAACTGCAAAAAGGCGGGAATTTAAGGAGATGGGACCTGGATAAACTAAAAGAACCAGAGGTTGTACAGAGTTTCAGGGAGAGCATAAGGGAACAATTGACAGGAATGGGGGAAAGAAATACAGTAGAAGAAGAATGGGTAGCTTTGAGGGATGAAGTAGTGAAGGCAGCAGAGGATCAAGTAGGTAAAAAGACGAGGGCTAATAGAAATCCTTGGGTAACAGAAGAAATATTGAATTTAACTGACGAAAGGTGAAAATATAAAAATGCAGTAAATGAAGCAGGCAAAAAGGAATACAAACGTCTCAAAAATGAGATCGACAGGAAGTGCAAAATGGCTAAGCAGGAATGGCTAGAGGACAAATGTAAGGATGTAGAGGCTTATCTCACTAGGGGTAAGATAGATACTGCCTACAGGAAAATTAAAGAGACCTTTGGAGAGAAGAGAACCACTTGTATGAATATCAAGAGCTCAGATGGCAAACCAGTTCAAAGCAAAGAAGGGAAGGCAGAAAGGTGGAAGGAGTATATAGAGGGTTTATACAAGGGCGATGTACTTGAGGACAATATTATGGAAATGGAAGAGGATGTAGATGAAGAAGAAATGGGAGATAAGATACTGCGTGAAGAGTTTGACAAAGCACTGAAAGACCTGAGTCGAAACAAGGCCCCGGGAGTAGACAACATTCCATTAGAACTACTGATGGCCTTGGGAGAGCCAGTCATGACAAAACTCTACCATCTGGTGAGCAAGATGTATGAGACAGGCGAAATACCCACAGACTTCAAGAAGAATATAATAATTCCAATCCCAAAGAAAGCAGTTGTTGACAGATGTGAAAATTACCGAACTATCAGTTTAATAAGTCACAGCTGCAAATTACAAACGCGAATTCTTTACAGACGAATGGAAAAACTGGTAGAAGCGGACCTCGGGGAAGATCAGTTTGGATTCCATAGAAATGTTGGAACACGTGAGGCAATACTAACCTTACGACTTATCTTAGAAGAAAGATTAAGAAAAGGCAAACCTATGTTTCCAGCATTTGTAGACTTAGAGAAAGCTTTTGACAATGTTGTCTGGAATACTCTCTTTCAAATTCTGAAGGTGGCAGGGGTAAAATACAGGGAGCAAAAGGCTATTTACAATTTGTACAGAAACCAGATGGCAGTTATAAGAGTCGAGGGGCATGAAAGGGAAGCAGTGGTTGGGAAAGGAGTGATACAGGGTTGTAGCCTCTCCCCGATGTTATTCAATCTGTATATGGAGCAAGCAGTAAAGGAAACAAAAGAAAAATTCGGAGTAGGTATTAAAATTCATGGAGAAGAAGTAAAAACTTTGAGGTTCGCCGATGACATTGTAATTCTGTCAGAGACAGCAAAGGACTTGGAAGACCAGTTGAACGGAATGGACAGTGTCTTGAAAGGAGGATATAAGATGAACATCAACAAAAGCAAAACGAGGATAATGGAATGTAGTCAAATTAAATCGGGTGATGCTGAGGAGATTAGATTAGGAAATGAGACACTTAAAGTAGTAAAGGCGTTTTGCTATTTAGGGAGTAAAATAACTGATGGTCGAAGTAGAGAGGATATAAAATGTAGACTGGCAATGGCAAGGAAATCGTTTCTGAAGAAGAGAAATTTGTTAACATCGAATATAGATTTAAGTGTCAGGAAGTCGTTTCTGAAAGTATTTGTGTGGAGTGTGGCCATGTATGGAAGTGAAACATGGACGATAACTAGTTTGGACAAGAAGAGAATAGAAGCTTTCGAAATGTGGTGCTACAGAAGAATGCTGAAGATAAGGTGGGTAGATCACGTAACTAATGAGGAGGTATTGAATAGGATTGGGGAGAAGAGAAGTTTGTGGCACAACTTGACTAGAAGAAGGGATCGGTTGGTAGGACATGTTTTGAGGCATCAAGGGATCACAAATTTAGCATTGGAGGGCAGCGTGGAGGGTAAAAAACGTAGAGGGAGACCAAGAGATCAATACACTAAGCAGATTCAGAAGGATGTAGGTTGCAGTAGGTACTGGGAGATGAAGAAGCTTGCACAGGATAGAGTAGCATGGAGAGCTGCATCAAACCAGTCTCAGGACTGAAGACCACCACAACAACAACAATCAATGTTTCTGGAAAGTCTGCAACTATCATTCGTTACATAAATAACAAAACAATGCACCAGTTACATGTTTTTTCACACTTAGCATGACAACTTTTGAGAATTTGTTCTTGTTGTCAAGTGCAAATATTCACATAAGTATATCACGTGGTGTTTGCATATGTGTTGTTCTGCGTCTCTTGCACCGTAATCATCTTTTTGAAGTTATCAGGTACTGTGCCTGTAAATATTTGCACTTCACAACGAGAATCAATTCTTGAAACACATCTTGCTAAGCATTAAAAAATATGAACTTAGTGCTGTGTTTCAAACAAAAATATTTGAACAAAGCAAAGCGAGCAAAGGTGTCAACTAGCTCTACATGTAGCCAAACTAACAAAAACACACTAAATATGGTTTCAATAACACAAAGTTTTCAAGACGACAGCAACAATCTTGAAGCTGCGCATGCGCAGTACAGAAATTTTTGACATAGTTGTGTTTTGTCATAATACCTTTATTCAAACAAACCACGTCAGCCACCATGCCGAGTGGCACTTGGCAGTGGTAGGAGATAAAGCATGAATTGTTTTGACTTTTATCCGTTTACCAGTTCAGATCTTCTGAGTAGAGGGCTCTGGTGTCAAGAAGCTTAAGGGGAGCCAGAAATGGTCGAATCCAAAAAATTACAATTTTTTTTTTTGCTACCGAAAATTAATTGGAACATTCCTCTTTAATGTAAACTTTGAATTATTGTTCTACTCGCCCTGGAAGTGGAGTTATTACCATTTTCCCCCACTCCTGCAGAGGAAATGGGCGGGCGCTGAATGCATCTAACACCCTCTCGTGACTTCCTGGCGAACTGCTTGGGATTTTCTCGGCCTGTTACGCATACAGCGCCTTATGTTACACATACGGCGAGTGTGCAAGGGTTGGCTACATTGTTTTCTGTGACAAACGAAGCGCTAAGAGCGCGGAATATCGTCTCTTTGCTGTTTACCTTTTCGAATTAGTTCAGTGTTGCGCCTGTTGTTGGTAGTATTATACTTCTTGTGTAAAGCGTTGTTCTGGTTACGATGCCACGTTTTAGTAACCGTGTATATAAGAAGACTAAGAACGTAGGGAAAAGAAAATTAACACTAATATCAAGTTGCGATACTACAATTACTGAAACAGTGCGTTCTTCTGCTAAGCAACACATGGCCGGCCATTGCCCTGTGACATCTTCTAGCAAGAAGCTGACTGGTGGAAGTGACAGATTTCGTGAATATGTTAGTGACAGTGCTGATATTTTTCATGACCTAGCACAGCCAGAATTTTTACACAAATGTCTACACGGAAAGACGCAGAATCCTAATGAGAGCGTAAACAATTTGATTTGGAAAGTGATTCCTAAAAGGGTGTTTGTAAGCATAAAAACACTGCACTTTGGCATTTATGATGCAATAGCAACCTACAACCAAGGGAACAGTGTGAAGTGTGAAGTTCTGAAGGCATTAGGATTTACAGCTGGGGAGAACACTGTACGAGCACTAAGAAATATTGACAGAGAAAGGATAAGAGGAGCAGAAAGAAGAGAAAGTCATATGAAGTATGATGGAACAACAGGCCGGAAAAGAAGACAGAAGAGGAAGCTTTTGGAGGATGAAGAAGAAGACCCTGATAATCCATCCTATAGTGCAGGAATGTATTGAGAAATTTTGATAGCCATTTCTCGTAAATTAGAATTTTTCGAATATAAGGAACATTTTCTCAAAATCCACTCAAGCTAGAGAGATGAAATTTTTATACAACACTCCTAGTGGTCAAACTTACATTGTAATACAGCCATTTGGCAATATGTTCAGTAGTTTCATTTCAGTTTAATTATAAAGCAATTATTTGTAAAAAAAATTTGGGTCATTAATAAAAAAAAAATAATTGGAAGGTAACTAGAAAAGATACTCCAAAATCCCTCTGTCATAACTGCAATACTAAACCACTCTATATGTAAAAAAAAAAATTCAAATTTTTCTATTTGGTAGTTTATTCATAAATGTTCCTCAAACTTAGTGATTTTAACATGGGCAGCATAGGCACTTCCGGCTCCCCTTAACCACGTAACATTTGTAAACATTATTTGACAATCAACGTCCATTTACTTTAGTTCTTTACTCCATGAATATTTTTTCATGTGTAAATTGTGGGAAAATAATAGATACGTTACCATCAAACTGGGTGTGAATTAACACAGGTGATGAATGACAAAAAATTTCATAAACATCAGGAAAATGTTAGTTCCGGAAACATGAGAGTGGGGTTATGCAGTATATTTTCCTCACCGCACAACATGCCTGCATCACCATCAGATGGCATTTAATCTCACAGTGGGAGGGGGGTCATAATGTTTTGCCTAATCAGTGTACTCTGTAAAAGCAGTAACATTATTTCTACAAGCCCAAAAAAAAAGAAAGACTTTTAACTTCTCTAGTAAAATAATATTTTGATCAGATGTGTTTCCAAAATCTTAAACACACAGAAGTGAGTTTAAACTTCCACTATCAGTGCATTACTGGAATAGAAATATTTCAATAAATATATAAGCTGTACGTATAATATTCTTACTTGTATTTGGAGAAAAAATTAGGAGGCTCGAATAATTTGTTCCAAGTGCATTTTCCAACCATTATATCTTCCGTTATTGCTAGGCCCTGTTTAAATTCTTCTTGCATTATTGTTCTGGTTGATATAGATACATTGAAAGTAGAATTTTGTTGTGGATATGCTGGGGTGATAATAGGCATCAAATGATATCTATCTGCAGCATTTATCTGAAAAATAATTTATAAGATACATAAAATATCACATACGAACAAAATATTTTGTTCAATAATGGTATTGAAGGCAAGAAGAATAAGTACTTCCACTAGAAACAAAAACTCACAGCGCAGATACAATAATCTTAAGTTTGGACAATCAAACAATAGAAAATTCAGGATGAAATGTAACAATATTATGCAACTCACCCACACATGATCACAGTCTGTGGCAGCTGAAGCCACAGACTGGTTCATGTGTGCGTCCTCTATTTTTGACAAAGGCCTCATTGGCCAAAAGCTTATTTTGTGACAGTCTTTTTGTTGTGCCTTTCTGCAACCCAGCACCTCCGCTACATGGTGAATAGCAACTATCCTTTTCCATAATATGGTTAAGTTTGCACAATGTCACTCATCTTTGTCACATGGTCAGGAGAGTAATTAACAGATATCTGCTGGTTTCTAAACACCGACCAAACAGATCTTTCTGAAAGTATATATCCTGAGAATTGGACAACATGAAGACGAAATTTAAAAAGCAAGACAACCCTAGAAGAAGAAGTATCTGAAATGCAATGTAGTGGGCGATGTTACTATACAAGGAGTGAAATCAAAATAGCAACAGTGCTGAGTTAAACTTGCCAATGCATGCAGTGAAAATGAGCAGCTCGCTGGCAGGAGAAAAAGGCAAATGAACATTTTGTAAGGCACACAAAACAATGAGATAGCAAAAGATATGGGAAAACATAGCAAAAGTCAAAACCAGCAGAAAACTTAATGACTTTAAGACTAAATGAATTTTCTTTTGATATCTCATTACATTAGTAGATTTTTAATGCCAAGTCTAACGATGGTAGTTCATGCTGTGGAAATTTCTGTGTGTGATAAGGTACAATCAGAATTATGGAGATGACAACAAGACATAAACCAGAAATATATCCAATACTAAGGAATATTAGTACACTCACTGCACAATAAAATGGGATAGAAGAAATGTAGAAAAGCACTGACCAATATAATTACTTCACACACATTTTTCTCAATTATTTGCCCAGTTATCATCAGTCTTTTCAACTAAATGTCCTCCTCAATCCAATTCTACTTTCCCTCTCTTTAAAGAAATAACAATATGTTCCCACTAATAAGGCTTAAATTTTCTTTCCATTCAAAGTATATCTCCTCCTTTTTACTTCACATCAGCTTAAAGTGAGAATTTCAAGTTTACTATTCTAGAATCTACAAAGGTATACAGCAGCATAAAATATATTTTCAAGACAACTGTACAACAAACCATGAACTAATCTTTTTTTTTGTACAATAATCTTATAATGAATCTTTAGCTTACCCTTGGATCCCACACAGGGAATCCCAAGTTAACAGTGTCCGGTGGTTTCAGCAAGACAGGTTGGGGCCACTTCCACTGAGAAAAAACGAGGAAGAACTTGTGCACCAAGGTCGCAGCGACGGCATTTGGATACAGCTGGCAAGTTCGTGCAACTAACATTGCCCATGAGACACCTCCAAGATATCCCAGTGCATTGCTGTAAATCCCATGCTCTGGATACAAGCAATTACATGAATAGTCATTTCATAACCAATTGCAATACATGGCAATGAATTTATGCAGTAAACAAACATATTGG
Source organism: Schistocerca americana (assembly GCF_021461395.2). Lineage (NCBI taxonomy): Eukaryota > Metazoa > Arthropoda > Insecta > Orthoptera > Acrididae > Schistocerca > Schistocerca americana. The sequence continues at coordinate 459,701,872 of NC_060123.1, forward strand.
ACAAATATGGTACAAATAACAGCTTCCCTAAATGCTGGTGCAAAACTAGTATCTTGTATGACTAAAAAATAACAATATCAAAACATTTTTTGAGAAGTATGCAGTCCACAAAATAATTAGCACTTAATAAAGTTTCAACTTAATTCAGACTTTTTTCGTCCTGCATACAAGAAATTACAGAGAAAGTTTCATAAGACCAAGCAACTAAAACAATTATAACAGAAACAATTTGTTCTGGCAGCATGATATACAGCAAATATAAACAGCTCTGAGTTAGTAAGCTCATTCATAACCCAAATAAGAAACTGTAAAGATAGTGAACACACACACTGCAATTGTGTTGTAACAAAATTGCTACCAGCAGGTAGTAACATGTCTTAATGCATCAGTGTTAACATTATAAAACATTCACACTTTTTCGTCACATTAGAAGTGGCTAGCAAAAATACATGCAAAACACATAAATACTATAAAAACAAATGAAGAAACAAAACCGTTTTTTAATGAATGAATTAATGTCAGAGGCTACATTATGAAAAAAAAGACGCATAGGTAATTTAATTGTTTAAATTTAAATGAACAAATTCATATGATTTTATGAGGTTACCAGACAATTTTCAGTTTTGCCAAGTCAGATGGTGCATACCATCCAAAGCATTTCATTAATGGAAAAAACTGACAGTTGTGATATACAAGATGTTTCGAAAAGAATGCCCCGATTTCAAACTTCTATATTTACTGACAAAAACGTATTACAATCTTGGAATAGGCTGCAAAATACTCAAAATTATTTTTAACGTTTTGGCTATGCTATTACAAATGCTGTATGTGTCCACCAGCATCAGCACGAACAACATCCAAATGATAGCTAAATTCGTCATAAACCTGACACTCTGTATTTGGTTTTACACATCAGTTACGGCAGTTGTTAATCTGTTCTTCACTACTTCTACGCCATGAGGTAAAGGGGAGGGTAGATGAACACACTTTTCTTCACATCCCCACAATAAAAAAAAATCAGATGGGGTCATGTCTGGCAATCTTGGAGACAAAGAATGCAGGACAGTGTCTCTGGGTCCTGTGCGCACTATTCAGTGTTGAGGTAGAATGTTATTGAGAAACTGACATACACCGTTGTGCCAGTGTGGTGGGGCTCCATCCTGTTGAAAAATGAAATCAATGGAGTTCTGAAGTTGTAGGAAAAGCCAATTATGCAACATTTCAAGATAGCTCACTAAAGTCACTGTGTTTTCCCTTGTGAGGTCGATCTGGGCTCTAACTTTTGCATAATCACCCTGTGTCTTCAAATTGGCGATACAACAATGAAAGCTTTCGGGTGCAGGCAGATCTATGCCAAAACTCTGACGAAAAGCTCACTGGACTGAAATCAGAGACTCACTCTTTGCAAACTGCAGCATACAAAATGCCTTTTGTTGAGTGAACACCATCTTACTTCTGACTGATTGCAAACTGAGAAGGCACACTGACTGACATCTAATAGTGATTTTTTGAAACTCTAGGCCACACTTATTCAAATGACATACATTTCCTTGCTTTTTGAAACATCCTGCACAATTTGGTGACCATAAAGGCTCTGTATTAAGGACCTTAATGCAAAACACTGAATAGTTATTATTAACATTTTTCTTTCTCTGTTTTTCAAAGCTGCAAGACCTAAGCAGTCACGGCAATGTTTAAATGCTGCCTGTTTCTTATAACTGCAGTGAACTTAAGAGATTAATGAAATCTGCATTATGTCAGTGTTAAGCTCATACGTCGTACATTTCAATGCTTTTAAAGGCAATATGAATGTTAGTGATTCTCTAGAAATAATCCTCTCCATGATAAACAACTACACATGCGCAACAAGCTGTTTTCAAGATGGTCCTCTCCTTTATTACACTGAGCTAGAAATATAGGCACCATGTGGTTCATTCTCCAAGTACATCATAACAGAGCTCCTACCTTTGATCATTGCTCAGAAGTGAAAATTACAGATAAAGAAATAAATGACCAAGGAATTGAAAAAAAAAAAAGAAAGAAAAACTGAAGACATCACTGGCACTGACAGGATACCGGTTACATTTTAAATTCCCCTAAATGAAATTCATCTTTTGGGTTTGCAGCTCGTCTTTCTTTCCACATTTGCAGTTAAATTACAGGATATAGGTTCTCCCTCTATATGATTTTGCAGGACCATCAGTATGATGTCCTGCACTGATAGCTTGTCATCTGTAAACCAAATGATGTAAATGTAGATTTCATAGGCAAGTTAACAAATCCCTAGATTTTTTAAAAACATTATTTTGGGGTGGCAAAATGTTTTGTGTATATGTTTGTTATTATGCACGTATTTTTGTGACTGAGCTTTCTTCTTATGCGGTCTGAGGGCACAGGACACACATATTAACATACTTTGCACGATTTTGTTTTTTATAAATGCAGTTTCGCTTCACAAAATTCAGTGAGTACTATGTTGTGTTTCCTAACGTTGTTGGCGTTCATTTGTTCCCAAGATAGTTTGGTGTCGTGCTGCTTGTGATTTCATATATTTTTGATCTATTGAATTTATCTGTGCGTGTCTTATGTTCTGAGTTTTTTCTGTGTTATGTTGTCTGTCCCTTATCCTATTTGAAGTCCTGTTTCATTAACATTTTGTCTGCTCTGTGGACAATTTTGTTATTGTACGTGAGTGTGTGCCATTTTGTTTTGTGTGTGCATTGTTGCCATTGTTGTCTCTTGCATGTGGTCTTTGACTTGGTCTGTGTTTTGTAAGTTTTTGTGTTTGTGTTGTGCATTTGTTCCTTTTCTGTTTAGAAATTTGTTGGCTTAATTTCTCTATCATGTGGAGCTGGCACTCGGGCAGATTGGGTGAATCAACTGATTCCTTACATAAAATATTTTTGGGCTGAAATTAACACTCAGCTAATGGCACCATTTGTATGTGTGTCATTAGGATTTAACGTGCAAAAACAGTCACCCTTGTTCAGATTTTACATGCAAAAACAGTCACCCTTAATTCTGTTTTATTGTGTTTAGCTCCTGAGTGTAACTCTGTTTGCTTACTAGTGTTCTGTTGAGTCTGTGGAGCATGAATCTGAAGCTTGCTTGCTTGTGTGCCACTGGGTGGTTCAACAGATTGTGAATGGTGATACTCATTAGAAACAGAAACAGACAACACGCTAAATTTTCTGGACCACACAATACAAAAAATGAACAACCACCATGACTTCAGAATATTCTTCACTACAATGGCCGCAGTTCATTTCAGAATTTTGGTGTGGCTGCAGTCCATTTCAGGAGTTTGGTCCCAGGGCTCACTTGTACCAACACTGTGTTCAATGTACCAAGCAGTAAGTCAAAATATGACTTCATATTAATTTGCTACATCCTGCTAGTAGTTCGTGTGTGTGTGTGTGTGTGTGTGTGTGTGTGTGTGTGTGTGTGTGTGTGTGTGTGTGTGGTGTGTGTGCGTGCATGCGTGCGTGCGCGTGCATTTGGTGTGTGGAGGGAGGAACGCGCTTTAATTGGCTGCCAACTGCATCAGCGTGGGCCGGCTGCTGGACGCTGCTTGTGGTAGGTGAGCACACAGCATGGTCTCCGCTGTGCTGTCAACTTGCACATATATATGCACAGAGCAGTGATGACTGATTCTCTTTGCATTCTTAGTTGTACTGCTCACATTGCATGTGGATTCATGAGATGCTATTTCAATTACTGTTCAGAGGTTTATGAATAAAGCCGTATTTGTGTTAACTTGATTGGTTTTGTGTATCACCTGGTTACTACATAATTACATTCATTATGAATACATAGTTGACAAACAGTAACAGCATCATCAGTCATCAGCAATGCTTTTCCAGTGATGCCTACGTAACTTTGCTAGGCAATTACAAAAATACATGTATTGTTGTTCACATGACCTACCTCAATGTTAACTCACCCTTTACTGCCTGTCGCTGTGCGTCTCAAAAATCTACTTATTGAAAGCCCTCTTCCCATCAGTTTAAGGGAAGTGACATCACAAAAACGAAGTATAATATGTACTTTACAGCACAATTAAGCTGCCTGATAGGGGGCACTATTCTAATTTACATTAGTTTTCACTAAAAAAAAACTGTTCTTTGCACATTAATGTAGTAGCAACAAGAATTTAGTCATCTACTCCTTCCATAAATCATTCTGCCACATTTTTTTTTGGGTTCAGCCTCGAAAAGTGGCCACTTGTATAGCCATTTGAACAGCTGTCTTACTGTAGACATGTTACAAAATATTAAGCAATGTTTGAATGACAAGTGGAGCTGGCACTCGGGCAGATTGGGTGAATCAAGTGACTCCTTACATAAAATATTTTTGGGCTGAAATTAACACTCAGTTAATGGCACCATTTGTATGTGTGCCATTAGGATTTTATGTGCAAAAACAGCCACCCTTGTTCAGATTTTACATGCAAAAACAGTCACCCTTAATTAACTCCGGACTTGGAGCAAGACTGATTGTTCAAATTGGGTCCATCGGTTTATTGGAACTTAGTTTAACCATTTGAAAAAAAAAGTTTCTTCATTAGGATTTTAGGGGCAAAAAACATGTTTATCTGTTTTAAAGTGAATCAAATAAATGAAAAATGCATTCTTAAATCAAGTTAAAAACTCGCTTTCAAAAATCTAGCTTCATTTGAATTTAAAGTGCATAAAAAATATATCTGGGAGTTCTTTTTGTGTGCCACTTGTTCCTAAGCCTTTGTAAAATGGTAGACAATTATATCTAATTAATGGTCATGTTGTTGTTTTGTGAAAGCTATACATGTTGTTGCATTAGCAACATGGTTCAAAAGGCAAAAAAGATGTGTTGATTTGAATATCTATGAAGCTGTCAGGTAAGTCAAAAAGTGAGTCCTTTTTTTACATCCCTAACCTTGCCCAGGACACAATCACTTTTTTATGCTATGACAGGAGTACTTTTCATTCTGGTTTAAAATCATGATTAATATTTAATTAATGTTAATTCACCTGATGGACTTGGGTTGCAGTAATGCGTGTAAAATCTGATCATTTGTTCTCCAGCATTGATTGAATGGCCACTATTAATGGAAAATGGTCCATTTAACTGATTTTCATGTTATCATTGATATTTAGCACAATTTTAAAATTAGCCAGAACAATAGGTCGTCTGTGAAACCCATTATCCTGTCATTATCATTAGCTGTTATAGATTCTCAATTTATGATAGCAAAATACGAGCTGAAGAATTTAATTGGTTTCAACATTCAAAATGTGAACAACTTACATGAATCATAAAATACTATTTCAGAAGTATTACATAGCATCTACAGAATTAGCAATGTTCTGTTGCTTTTAACATGTTTTATTAAAAAAAATAAAAAAAAACAGAATTTATTTAATATTAATTTAAGTTAGGTATCCACTGTTTAGCCCTACAATAAACATTTGAACTTTGGTATCGTCTTTCAAACATTAGAATGCATGAGTACATCCCTTCACACCTTCCTTCAGGAGGCATGAGTAAACTGAATGCAAAGGCTAGCAATATCTGCTTACATGAATTCAAGTGAGTATGCTTGGAAACAATTGAAACTATTAGTGCACTACAAGAATCCTCCTCACGTTGGAGTGATCAGACTCAGAAGGCCTGAGCACCAGTGTCTCAGCCACTTTGTGGGCAATATGGTGTGAAATATCCAGAAATATCACAATTCACAGGGTGAGCAATATATTACTACATGTTACCCAGAAGTAGATTTTGATTTCGTCAATGTGCACTTTTACACAGACTGCCTTTGTTTTCGTCTTCTTTCATATTTACTTCACAGTAAAGTTACTTTGTTGGTTTCACAGGGCTTATTCTTTCATTCTCTGCTCCCAGTCAATTAAGCCCACACACCTTCACAATTATGTAGTTGTTGCAAAATTTTTTTCAGCAGTTTATATAAAATATATAAGAAAATTTGCTCTCCTTCTCACAACAGTCTATTGTCATTAGCTCGCAGAAACAAAGGAGCATCTCACACAATTGGAAAATGTGCAAAAAATTTCAGGCTTTTAGAAATGTCACAGATCAAATACTCTGAACTGGAGACCTATGTCAATTGTATCAATTTATAGAAGGATTTTGGAAATTGTTTTGTGCTTGCATATCACATCTTATTTGGAGACTGAAAGGGGAGGGCACTTAGGGAATTTAAGGTACAGGTATGTACTAAGATTGTAGCCTTCTTGACAAACAGAACATTTTTCAGTCAAAAGCATAATATGCAACCAGTACAGCTTTAAGTCTGATACCTCTGTTACTGTTCTCAATTTATTAATGATGTACCTAACTAGGTCAGACATTACAGTGGAATCTTGTTAGTATGTCACTCATTTCCGTGTTGTCCCTGCTTTGAATATTCCAACTAATGGTACTGTGGTTCATGCTAAAGCAATATATTTGGCACAAAAGTTGGAACTCACATATTTCAAAGCCTCTAATGGTTAGATTGAAAAATTCAAAGACTGACATTGTTTATTGTACAAATGTGTTTGAGGTGAGGCTGGAAGCGCAAACACTGACACTGTTAAATTGTGGAAAAATACTCTACCATCAATCGTAAAAAGGTAAAGTAAAAATGATGTTTTTAATACAGATAAAATGGGCTTATTTTTTCACCTACTGCTTGACTTAGCATAATGGTTAAGGCATAGTCCTTACATGCAGAAGGCTGTGGGTTCGAATCTCGTCAGGTGCTTTAGGCCTATATCATTGACGTCAAAACTGTAGTAGAATTATGGAACGTGTTTTATGCTCAAGAACCAAATTATGGCTCTTTGAAGAATGGAAATTGCCTCTATAAAAATCAACATGGATACAGCAAACACGGATCTCGCAAAACTCAGTTCCCTCTGTTCCTCCACGAGATCCATAGCATTGTAGACAATGGCACTCAGGAGACGCTGCATTCCTTCACTTCAGGAAGACATTTCACACCATCCTGCCCTGCTGTTTAGTGAAAAAAATATGAGCTAACCAAGCATTGGACCAGATTCGCAATTGGACTTCCTTGCAGACATAACTCAACACTTTGCTCTTAATGGAACAAAAACAACAGATGTAAAGGTAATTTCCGGAGAAACTCAAAGACGTGTGATAGAACCATTATTATTTACAATGTATGTAAAATATACAGTAGAAAGCAGAATAAGCTGTTTGTGACTGTTTGCAGATGGTGAGATTGAATGTAAGAAAGCAGTAACACCACAATACAAAATCGATTTGTAGGATCCTACAGAGGATCGATGAAAGGTGCAGGTTTTGGCAGTTGACCCAGAACGTAAATAAATGTAATATATTGTGCATACAAAGGAAAATAAATCTGCTGCTGTACAACTAAACTACTGTTGACAAATTGCTGAAAAATGTACCTACTGTAAAATACTAGGAGCAACTACCCAGGAGCAACTACCCAGAGTGGCCGTAAGAGGAATAAACACATTACACAAATAGGAAAGTGGCTTATAATGCACATGTTCAACTGATTCTTGAATACTGTTCATCAATCTGGGGCCCTTGCCAGGTAGGATTAGTAGACGAGATAGAGAAGATCCAATGAAGAGTGGGATGTTTTGTTATGGGACCATTTGGTCAGTGTTCTTCAGAGATGCTCAAAAAATTCCAGAAGCAGACATTACAAGAGAGGCATTGTGCATAATGGAGAGGTTCACACTTGAAATTTCAAGAGAGTCAGTCAACATATTACTTCCTCTCACATACATCTTGCAAAATGACCACGATGAGAAAATTTGAGAAATTAGAGCTTAGGCTTACCAACAATCATTCTTCCCACATGCCATTCGCGAGTGGAACACTGGTCATTCAGTAGTACCAGCAGTACCCTCTGCCACACTACATCAGATGGCTTGCAGAGTACTGAAGGCAGATGTGGACCCAGATAAAGATCTTGAGTTCAGCACAGCACACTATAGCACACCACAGAAACGCCTCACCAGAAAATTTAGTAAAGGGAAGCTAACTGTTTTATTATGTTGTAATGAAAGAGGAACAGAAAAATTGGTGCCATGGATAACTGAAAATACCGAGTCCATGATGCTTTAAAAATGTGTTGACATTTCCAAGTAAATATATGTCTAATGTGAAAGCTTGGGTAACAACAACTACATCTGAACAGTTCTTGCCTGACTATGATGCAAGGTTAGGTGTTAGAAATAGGAAAATCATCTCGTTTATTGACCACTGTGCTGTGCGTCCCCAAGATACAGTGTATCTGCGTGATATAAATGTAGCGTTTTTCCTCCCAGCTGCACAAACCACCCTCACCCCCTCCAACCAATGAATTATAAAATACCTGAGACAAAAATTCTTGTACAGAAGGGGCTGGCCTGTCTTCATAATGGAATGAAAATGGTAATGATCTTGGACACTACACATTTTTGAAGAAGTTCCTTGAATTCCATGCAAGAAATCACAATTTCAAACTGCTTCAAGAGAGTTAGCTTTCTTTAGAGAATACTTCTCACCAGAAAACGAAGGAATTGCAGCCGAACAGTGGCAAGAAATAATGGAGCAAGATGAAAACTGACTATCTTAATTTTGATGACTTTGTTGAACATGAAAAAGGTGTAGATGTCTGTCAATCAGTGATAATTGATGAAGTGTTGCTGGAGCAAATGGCAGAGAAACAAGAAGAAAGTGAAGACAAGAATCAGAGCCTTTGCCTGTTCCTACAATATCATATGCTACTGAAGCAGTGGACATAGTTAAGCAGTGAACATAGTTAAGCATTGTGTGTTGAGTTTTGAGGTCGACAAAGGAGTGATGCGCCGCATGGGGCAGCTGCGCGGTCTAAGACACTTTGTCACGGTCAGTCTGGGCTTCCCTTATCTCTTAATTCCTGTCAGAGCTGCCAGTGGTAGTGGCCATATGTGTATGGGATGTGCTTGCTTGGTTGTGTGTGTGTGTGTGTGTGTGTGTGTGTGTGTGTGTGTGTGTTTCCTTTGCTGAAGAAGGCTTTGACTGAAAGCTATAATGTGTAACAGTCTGTCTGTCATGTCGGTCTGCAACTCAACGGGTCATCTTTACGGCGAAAAGGCCAGTAGGCATAAAGTCTGAATCAGAAATAAAACAATGGAAAATCCAGGCTGGAGTGTAACAATATTATGAAAAGGATAGTTGCTACTCACCATATAGCGGAGATGCTGAGTCAGAGATAGGCACAATGAAAAGACTGTCACAAAATAAGCTTTCGGCTGAAAGCTTATTTTGTGCCAGTCTTTTTGTTGTGCCTATCTCTGACTCAGCATCTCCGCTATATGGTGAGCAGCAAATCAGAAATAGCTGATGCAAAAGGTTTTATTGTTTTAATGGCTTCATTTGTGGTCCACTATGATGATCCTAAGCCCGCCTCTCCGCAGAGTTAAGCTTAAGTGGTGGGGCATAAAAATGTACCCCCAAAAGGGGGGTATTGTTGTGGTTTAATACTTGTATCTAGTGAAGAACTCACAGTAGAGAAAACATGGTCCTATTAAAAGACGTAAGGCATTAAATTTCGCATTGAATGAGACCAGAACACGTCTTTTGGACCAATCGTTCCCATACTAGTGCTCATCAGAGTTGGATAAATTTTACATATTTTTGTTTTAACTTCTGCTTTTTGGTAATATCACCTAAAACAACTCATCTACCAATAAAGTGGTCAATAAAAAAGTTATAGAGAAATGAATTTTGCATTCTGTGAGAACAAGAGCGAGTCTTTTTGACCACTCATTTCCGTACAGCTCCACCTTAAATTTGGACCAACTCGCATTGATTGTGTAGGTTGTGAGTAAGAGTAGAGAATTTTTTTGTTGTTGCTTAAAGAATTATTCTGTTATGTACTGGCACCTATCCTCTCTCTCTGTTTGATGCAGTTGGAATGAGGAAGACTCAAGTCAGTGTTATACGACTTGTTCACACCAGTGAATCAGGTCAACCTGGAAGGAGCAACTTTTGTCGTTGATGGTAGATTTCTTCCCTACTGGGTTGTGTGAAAGAATGGTGAAACATTCCAACTAATCCTAAGGAAATATGCTGACTGCCTAAAAAGACATTATAGCCCAAGTGCAACACACGTGGTGTTTGATGGCTACCCAGAAGACTTGTACACCAAATATGCTGAGCGCCTCTGCTGAAGCAAACCAAACAATACTTCTGAGATCACCTTTACAGAGTTACTGTTGGTGACCATGACTCGGGCACTATTCTTTTCCAGTGACAGAAATAACGTGTGTCTCATAAGCTTGCTTACTGAGAGGCTCAAAGGAAAAGGCTGCTCAGTACAGCAAGCTATTGGAGGCACAGATCATCTGATTGTTGCCATGGCCCTTGAGCTATCACTGGAGCGTGAGAAGTAGTTGGTGAAGATGCCGATGTTCTTATCATGCTCAATGCCTAGCCACATCAGCAATTATATAATTCTCAAAACCTGGAAGAGGAATGACACCATCAAAAGTATTTGGTCCCAACAGCTTCAAACTGGCAGACGTCAGAAGGCCACTCATATTTCTCCATGCCACAAGTGGCTGCGACACAAATTTAGCACTCTTCAGGCAGAACAAGAAGATGGTCAAGCTGTCTGTCGAAAATAAATTTCTTCTAGAAGAAATCAAACATTTCTTCGAGCATGCCATTCAAGCAGAAGCTACTGCCAAAGCTGGTGTACGGGTTTTAACAAACCTCTACGAAGATAGAGCACAAGATACTTTAGATAAATTGTGATTCAACCTCTTTTCCAAAGCCCTTGTGAAATTCAAATTCAACCTGACATCCATACCAATAACATCTAACACAGCCCAGCAACACTGCTTGAGTATTTACCTAAAACTACAAATGTAGTTACGACACCAGGTGGATCTCCTCCTCTGGGCTTGGCAGGCTTCAAAGTCTGGTCTTGACCACGTTTTTACTTTCACGAAAACAGCTCTGCAGTCTCTTCTCTCCACAATTTTCTGCAAATGCAACAAGTGGTGTGAGATGGTTGTGGGTGCCAGAAGGCTGGGATTAACTGCTCTTTGATTTGTACCAATTGGAAAGGGAACTCCTGCACTAATTTCTCCCAACCAGATGAAACTGAAAAACCAGATGCTGACAAAGATCTGGAATGCACCTATGGGGAGACAAAAATTACAGACTTTGAGAATCTGAGTGGTGGGAGCAACAAATTCCCAATCGAAAATTACAGACTCTGAGTTGCCGACTGATCCAAAAACAAGCAAGGGATTGATGCCTGTGAAATTTGTGAACCTACCTATTTTCTCCTCATTTCATCTTCATACCTTTACCCACAATTTTTCTTATCATGAAATATAATCCTCACTAATCGATTTCAGAGAACCGAGTTTCTTATCCTGCCTCCATCTTCGTATTAGTGGACCTCATCATATTCTACATGAAACCATTTCTTAATATTATCTTTTTATATATGTTACACTTTTAATATTTTATTGTACCACTATATTTACCAAGTACAAGACTAGTACAAACGAGTACCATATTACTACATTTAATATAGTGTAAATAACAATTATTGCAGAACTTCACTTTAAACAGTTTTCATAGATGGTGGGAAATGGTCCAACTTTAAGGTGGAGTTGTACGGAAACGGGTGGTCCAAAACATTCACTTTTGGTCTCACAGGATGCAGAACTTATTCCTCTATAAATTTTTTAGAGACCACTTTATTGATAGATGGGTAACTTTAAATGATATTACCAAAAATCAGAAGTTAAAATGAAATTTTTTTCATAAATATGAAAATTTGTCCAACTTTGATGAGCACTAGTCTGGGAACAGGTAGTCCAAGAAATGCAAAATTCAGTGTCTACAGCTTTTAACAGGACCACACTAACAATACCTGAGCCCTTCACGAGACATAACACTAAAAATAACAGAAAAAATTGCAAAAAACATCCATTTTGGGGGCATATTTTACCCCTATCACTTAAGCACGACTCTGCTGGGATGGGGGAGTTGGACAGTCATATTGGGCCACAAATGAAGCCATTAAAACAATATAATCTTTTGTAGTAAATATTTTCAATTCATCTACTTTTTTGCTTTAACGTTTGTGTAGCAATCTATCCTTTTCTATCTCATAACTTGCTGACAGCACTTCTACCAGTACGGTTTCCCCTTATTCTTACCTTATAGAGATAATAATGTCTCTCATTCTAAAATATGTTTGTGTTACTTACTGTTTGTGCCATATGTATAATCACTTAAGCGATTTGAAATATTCTTAAGATTTTGTTACAACTTCAACTGTTGAGAGACATTCCCAAGACTTCATATATATATATATATCTCTCTCTCTCTCTCTCTCTCTCTCTCTCTCTCTCTCTCTCTGTGTGTGTGTGTGTGTGTGTGTGTGTGTGTGTGTGTGTGTGTGTGTAAAGGGGGGGGGGGGGGGGGCAACATGTGCACAACCATGTGTGGCGGTGGTGGGGCACACTTGCTCCTTTGCTTCATACTCCATTCCTTTATCCCACCCCTATATCACTTCTGCCTTCTTTCCAAGCTTATTGTCAGTCCATGCTCAGTCTGCTGTTTTCTGCCACTTTCATCCTTACACTGCTTTTGTATGTAAAGATGTTCAGTTAGTAAACAGCATTACATGTATAAAAATACTCAGTACAGAAAAGAAACAGCTTTTTTATAAATTCATGAGGTATGTTCTTAAAGTACTGAAAAAGTTATATTTCCCTTGAAAGTTAGGTCTTTAAAAGACAACATTTTATCACTACTCACTTTTCGCCCAAAGTTTTATTGTTCGAAGGGCCAAACGGAAGCTCTCAATATTTGGAACCAACCTAAGGATTTCATCAGTCACTCGGCAGCCATTCAAACTTCTCACACATTTTTGATCAAGATTTTTTAAAAGACAGTCATCTCTCAAGTCCTGTAACAATTGACACAGATAGAATTATAAATACACAAACATATAATATACACATCCAACACATCTACTTTGCAGATGAGTGAATATAGTAATTAGCATCTAAACTGGAAGGCTTAACGGCCCCTTAAACTGCAAGATTTAAAGAGTGTCAGCCACTGTGAATTATTGTAGTTTGGTAAATTAAAAGTCAGATACTAATTCTACCATACAATATTCACATTCAAACAAACGTAGCTGCACTTTTTTTTAGTGCCTAATTGGTCAACTGTTCAGTCTATATTTACCCTATACCCATACTTTGGAATATACTACTATTTGGAGGACAGTACATAATGTATCATATAATTATTTTTCTCCCTTCTTGTAACATTCACAAACAAAAGCACAAATAATGATTGTCAGTAACCATTTGTAGAAACCCAAATTTCTCCAATTTTATTCTCATGATCATTATGCAGTAATGTAAATTTGAGGAAGTAATGCTTCTTGGAAAGTTAGCTCTCAGAAGTTTGAGAGTATGACTCTCCACAATGACTTTCTTTTAAAGTGCGTTATTGTATTTAGTTAAACACTGTTGTCACGCTCTACCCCCTCCCCTCCCCGATCTCGTCAAACCAACTTAATAATGGTCCCCTACCAACAAACAACACCCTCTTAATTTCACTGAAGCTCTGCATTCGCAGAATCTTCTTTAAATAACAAAACAATTGTGAGAGTATTTTTGTTGTGCCTGTATGCGACTCAGCAAAAAAATGGGTCAAATGGCTCTGAGCACTATGGGACTCAACTGCTGAGGTCATTAGTCCCCTAGAACTGAGAACTAGTTAAACCTAACTAACCTAAGGACATCACAAACATCCATGCCCGAGGCAGGATTCGAACCAGCGACCGTAGCGGTCTTGCGGTTCCAGACTGCAGCGCCTTTAACCGCACGGCCACTTCGGCCGGCTTGCGACTCAGCATCTCCGCTATATGGTGAGTGGCAACTTTCCTTATCATAATATTGAAAACAAGAGATCTGTGTTTTACTAAGGCAAACAAATAATAGCACTATGTTTGACCAGTTAACTTTTATACCTTTTAAAAGGATTCTTTATAACATATACATACATACTGCACAAGCTACTGCACAGAGCAATTAGCATTTCTTTGGAAGCTAACTGTAATACGCTATGCAGGCCACCAAAACGGCTGAAGTTTTAGTTTTTGACTTCTATATTGATCACAGAAGTCACACACACAAAAAATCTGGGTCACTGTAATAAAAGTATACCACAGAGTGACTGCTTAGGAATGTTCCTTCATTAGCTCAGTGCATAGGTCACTTCCAGATGCCTCATCAGCTATGCGATAGAGAGGCTGAAACCTACCCATACTGTAACACACAATGTTTGACCATTGCAACTCAAAATGGTCCTTGATACACCCCCCCCCCCCCCTCCCCACACACACGCACAGAGCTCTTAGGGATAAAGGAACCAGAATGGTCAATGGGTTAAATCTAAATCTAAGATGTATCCTGGACAGAGCCCACTACTTCACAAAACACTAGTTTAATGTAAAACTAAGGGAAAAAATATGTTACCTTTGATACTTACATCTCATTAAGAAAATGGTAAAAAGCTTTTACTGAAAAGGCTATTTTCAAATGGGGTATAGTTGTGAATTAAAACGCTCACTTTAAATTACAACATAACTTTGAATGAATTATCCTAATGATAACAAAATGAGATAGGATACCAAATCAAATAATTCATATTCAATCACATAATAAAATTATTATTTTATGCACCAAGTATTCTTACAGATGCCAACAGTTCCCACTGGCACAGTTTAAAACATTTAGTGACACTCTGATAAGACTAAATTAATACTGAATACTGAACCAAACTATAACTTAAAATACTAACACACGCAGATGCAGTACAACAAGAAACCTTATCTTTTATTAATCACAACAGAAAACAAGACACTGCTTCACTATTTTAAACAATAAAATGTAAAATGGAATGCAAGATTAACCCTGGAAATGTTGTCTGCATTACCCGACAAAGCTAACTGATGATCTGGCAAGGCTGGCAAGCACAGTTGTGCTTAAGAAATGAAAACAGGAAAGGGACTTAGTAATAGCATACACTGCAGTGTTCTCACAGGTGGAGCACTGTCACACACTACACATCTGAACGCCAACCCCCTACGCAATATGGTAATTAAACACAGAAGGCACTTTTGTTTGACAATACTCCATTTTGCCAGTATTTACCCACAATATAATCTGTATGAATCCACATTTTGTCTAAATAAACCATAGGCTATTAAAATTCGTGCACTTGATTTTTTTTTATAAAAATTGAATGTATTTTGTGTTTTTCAAAGAATCCAATCTCATTCACATATAATATCTTATTTATTCTGGGCCCTTTTATAAACAAACAGCACAGAACAATTTTTCTCACAAGGGGAGAACACAGGCTTAATTGTGATATACAGAGAAACCCCAATTTTACACTTTTCAAGGAGCTTTAAAAAATAGTGTAAAATGCAAGAAAATATAAAACATAGGAAATAACTTTTTAAGCAGTAAAATTGCATATGGGTAGTTTATGTATCATATGTGTACATAACAGGCATCATAATACGTATCAGGGACTTGTTTATTATGAAATAAAGGTTATCTGGACTTTGTACTCTGTTTAGCCACAGGTGTAAATGGAACTGGTAACTGTTTGGGAAGTAGAAACATTTGACATAATCGATGTTTTCTGGAAAGCCAGCAACTGTGTCGTTCATTATTTAAATAAGGAAACATGGCACCAATATTTTGTGCTATGTTTGCATATGAGTTGTTCTGTGTTTCTTGAGCTGTAGTAATCCTTAGGTACTGTGCCTCACAACGAAACACACGAAATATGCATTTGAGGTGTCATGATGACCATGAATTTGTGCATGTGTAGCGTAGACAGTTTGAAAATGGTTGTGACTGATCATGATACCTTAACTGGAACAAACCTAGTTACTCCCATCACCCACCACGCCGAGGAGAGCTTGGCAGCGGCAAGATATAAAGCACAAATTGTTCTGATTTTTCCCCAAATCAGATCTGTTGAGTAGAGTACCCTGCTGTCAAGAAACTTAACCATGTAACAATTCTAAACACTACTTGAAGGCCGAAGTTATGCCAGTGTAATTTTATACCACATCATTTTTTTCTCCATGAACACTGTCCCATACAGCATAAATTGTGAGAAAATTAGAAGTATGTAAACGTAAAATTAGATGCAAATTAACACTGTGAACATAAGAAATTTTATGGGAGCTATAAAAATTGTCATAAACAGCAGAAAGACATTAATTCCGGGAACATAAAAACAAGGTCATACAGTAGTTTAATATGCCAGCACTCTCACACTAAAGCCATTCACCCTGTGGATCTTAGTACAGAACACATCATACTTGAAAAACAGAAGGGACGATTTTGCTTACCAAGCATTAAAATTGCACCTTTTTTTCTGCATTGCTGAGACAGCCAACTGTATATGGTGTCAGACCACATATGTAAGGTCTTGGTTTCGATGCTAGCTGTGTGAGAATTTTGTTTTTGTGGGCATCAAAATACACTGGCATATATGAGCAAAATTAAGTCAGAAGATTACTGAATTTAGGTTAGATGCTGGTTTATTGCTACAAAATTACCTGCCGGTCTTGCTGAACATAAGTGTTTTTAATTAAAATAACACATCCCTATTTTAAAAATATAGAAAAATCTTGTAACAGCTGAAATCTTTCTATATGTGTCACTTGAGGTTTTTTGCCAATTTCTAAAATATAATAATAATAATAATAATAATAATAATAATAATATTGTAATACAGACGGAATAATCATTGTATAAATTGTCATAAATAATAAATTAGTTACTGACATGGACAAGATGAACAAAAATCCAGTAATGTTTACTCATTTCACACACCTAATTCCTTACAGGATGAAGTCATAGATTAATATCAACATCAACAGTAGTTATTAAGCTATCAGTAAGGCTTACCATTGTATCAGGAATTTCTTTTAAAGCCAGTCTTGCAAATAACATATCTATTTCTATACCATCAAAATTCATTTTTATAACAGGAACAAATGCTTCTTCAACAGCCTGTGAAGGAGACAGAGAGAACAAATAAGCAAGCAGCTTGACATTTAACCTTTGTATAAACTTTTTTATTTTAAATGTGATGAGATCTCAAACATTAACATGCACTGACTGATGCCTCAGTGAATAGAAAAAATGATACAGAGTATGTACTTGCAGTTTCAAGGTCGCAATAGCTTCAGGAAAAAAATAACAAACACTATATTGGTGCACACGTTAGAAGGCAGCTGCATTATATTTTCTGAGCAGAGAGAGAGAGACAGAGAATACTTTGTGGTGTCACCACATACTACAGCCATTGCAGCCCTAATAACTGGTAACGCAGAGATAGGCGCCATACAACGCCACTGTTTCTTTTCGTGACTCTCCCTAGTGATATTTATGCACTTGGAAAACTATATCTGTTGCTTTTTGATGTAAAACTTATCATGTTTGCTTTATGTCACCCACAATGAGCACTGTAGTGGGTAAGTGACCTTACCGTACCTAAAATGACATGAAAATCAATGCTAAATGTTCTACTCACACCCTGAGGTGTGCACTACAGACACAGCTGAATGTTGCTACTTCCTGAAGCATCAAACAGTACACTGCTTCTTGTCACTGCACCTTGCCCTACCACCCTTCTTCTTATGTGCACACCACTTTAATGATAGATTGAACTCAGACCCAAACAGTTACTGCATTAGATTTATTCATTCATCATGTTCCATAGATCTCAATAAGAACCTATACGAATGTGGAATGAATTAAGGTATACATTAAGAAAAGAACAAGAAATTGTACACACAAGCAATCACTATACTGTTTATGCTTTTAACAGCTACATATAATCCATTAAATTAGAAAGAAAGTGGCTACTTTGAAAAAGGTGTTTCCTCCTCGTTTATACCAGAAAACCATTTATCTGCTGTTTGTGGTTTACTATACAATGGTATTTCTCAACGAATATAATTACCCACACCTGCAAACAAGCAGTCCTATCTACAGTACATTACTACTAACTTGTCAGGTTGTTTTACAGTGAATATTGCTATCTGCCATGAAGCTAACATGAAGATGACAATTCTGTAAATATTTTTGTCCCCTCTCATAATGTTCAAAGCTGTACTCACATTAAGTAGACCAAAATATAAAGTCTTCAGGAATATTAAGATTTATATTCACTTTTCACTGTCCTAAATGGCCTTTGGCACAAGTTTCCTCTCCAATATTCATTTTGTTCCAATTTCAATAATGAAACAAGTGTTCTAGCATTATGATTTGATCTGAATTCATTTTTCAACCCTCTACATAAATTACAACAACGCTAAACAGCTTTTGGACTTTTCGGAACTGTGCGACTTGGATTTACAGATTAAGGCTGGGGACTGCCAAATGGAAACTTAGGATGGTACGAAACACATCTGTGAGAGGGCCAGCAAGAGTGGTGATGGTGGTAGTTGTAACAAAAGAGGTTGATGTGGTAAAGGTGCCATGCTGCTCCAACTCCCCACCCCCTCCCTGTATCCATATATGATCCTTACTAGGAACCGGAAAAATCTTGGCGCATTTTTATTAAACATGAAGTAGCTTTAAATTCTGCCTCAATATGCAAAAATACCTGATATATACTATTTTATAGCAAGTTGAATCCAGCTGAAATGTGTTATCAGAGATAGTTGAAAACAGCTATATTTTCTACATATAAATATGCAACCAATTTTCAGTTACCGGCATTGTACATCATCTAGCCAAGTCCAATTTGGAAAGGTAATGCGCGTCAGAACCGGTCTGTGTAATAAAAAGTACATAAACATTAACAACTTTGATGGTATGGTGCCATGGCAATTGTGGGGGGTTGAATGGTTTATTTAAGATGGAAGCCGCACAATGCAACATAGTACTCAGCTGTGGGATCTAGCATTTTATAACAAAGAAAGACATTTTTGTTTGTTACTTAAGTTCAAAAGTTGGTATAATACAGATACTTTAGCATGGCAAATTAGGTGGCTGAAGTTCTGATCCATGGTAGGGTCACATACCACTATAGGTTCGGCCTACGCTATGTCATGAACAATACTCTGCCAACCCCAACAAGCAATTGCACAGTAGCTGTTTCCGAATGCTTTTTGTTGAACTTTGCTCATTGTTTTCTTTTCTTATTTTGAAATGAATGAAGCGACTAATCCTGGTCCACCACGTTATAACACCAAAGGAGATCAGTTATACCTATGTCAGTACAGCTTTCACAGAATATGGGTGTAGGTTGCTTCCCTGCAAGAGGGAGGTGGGACTTGTTTCCCTGCACTGCTCCCTTCCCCTCTAGTGGTCAAAATTCTTGTTTGTTTATGCTCACAGCTGTTTGCCACTATAGGAGTACAGTGTCTGCACTCTACACTTTAGCGCCTGAGAAACAAAATCCGACATGATGTTTATCAACAGAGCTGAATTTAAAATAGAGTTACTAAGTGGCTTGTCAGTTCTACATGTGGCAATGTCACGCATGGATTGCACAGAAATAAATGCCAACAAAAAGCCTAACTTAATATTCTGCAGATTTTGTAATTGTCAAATTGGGCAGAAAAAGCAAATAATTTCCAGAAACACCTTAAATCAGAGACACAGTCAATTCTCTTGCAGAAAAATGCTACTCTTTTCAATAGAATGATCATTTGCTGAAAGCTTAAATACAGCCAAACGAAGAAAACAAAGTCATTTCAGAAAAAAAGCTCTTGAAATTCTTGCAAAACCAAACATTCTCATCGAAAGTTCCCAATCTGCATATTATTATTATTATTTTTTTAAATAGTCAATTTCAAAGAATAACGGCTTTGTCTGTCTTCACTCTTCTAGTGTGACAACCTTTTTAGTGTGTGTGTGTGTGTGTGTGTGTGTGTGTGTGTGTGTGTGTGTCCATCGATTTTTTGAAATAATAGTTGAGACAAAAATAGATGCAATTTTTCCAAAAATAGAAGCAATATTTTCCAAAAATAGAAGCAATATTTTCTGGTCCCTACCCCCTACCCCTTACTTACTCCTGCCACACTATAAGTTATTGAAAGGCCACCTCATATTTACATGAATACCTTGAAATAGTTAGTCTATATTTGCAATCTAGAAAACTTGGAATTAATGTTCCCTTACATACTGCCTTATTTTCCACATGTCTATCTTAAAACAATTATCCCCGTTTGCACAGAGTCTCGTGACTCATTACTGAAAAAAATTTTAATGGTATCCAATGTCTCTTATTTAGCACTTTTGACCACATTTTCTATGGCTCTCTCTTCCTTTGTTTTCCCTATCTAGTATGGTCAGACACAGCTCCCCATTCTACCTTGTTTTACTCGTGGAACCTCTGGATATTTTCCATAACCCCTTGGTGTTAATTGCAGCAAGGTCATTTGAATCTCCCTAGCATTGTCCTATTTCTTCATCTTTACTTTCAGCTCACTGTGCTGTCAGTTTCATGGGCAGAGGCAACATTGTAACTAGAGCTGCTGAGTAGTAGCCTGTATATAAGATGTTAGTGGTTTCTAGACTTTAACTCTTTATTTTACTTCCAGTCTTTTAGATCCCTTCCCTCTATCGATTATACCTTGTTACTCTACATTACAAAAACTGGGAAACAATAACAACAACATTTTGCAAATCATGGTTCTAGTTCAGTATGTCCACAGAACAGTTGCCAGCACACTGTGTGTGAGGCGAAAAGTGGTGTACTCTCCATGAAGTAGTGATTGTTAATACCAAAGAAGAAGAGCTGCAGCTATATAACATATACATACACATTGCATTATATATCCCTCCAACAATGAAAACAACTTTGTTCTATACTTACTCTGAGATCTGTGACTTCCTTTTGTTGCTTTAAGAGTTCAAAAAATGAAGTGAAATAATCGGAACGTTCGATGTGTCTTGGTGCAACACAAAGAGCATCAATATCAGCTCCTTTGTGATGTACACCTAGTCTATACGATCCGAATGTATATATTTTACCGCCCACTTGCTCTGCTACATTCAGAGGCATATTCCTTTTCACACTAGCCTCACAAATCCATTCCTTCACAAGAGAATTAAGTTTACTAAGAATTTCCATCCTAGAAAATAAAAACACAGAAATCAGTGACAACACTAAGAGAAATAGTGTATAACAGAGCAATGTGCTACCTGGAATAACATAAAAAAGTGACAGCACAAACAAAACTAATTTATCACAAGTCATCTCTGAATTTTTACTGTTACACTCGTAAATACGCTACAAAATTTATTCTGGTAAATGCAGAACTTCTATGTAAGACACTGTTTCTAGATGGATGTAAGCCCAAGGATATATATTCTAAAAACAACATTACTTTTAATTTTTTTTAATATGGGCCTGTCTGAAGCACAGATTTGTTGGCAAAAGATAAAAATTTGCACAATTATTTATTTACTGTCTGAAAGCAGTTGTGTATTAAGGATTTCATGAACCCTGTTGACATGAACAGTGCAATGTTATAAACAGAGAGCTCTACACTTTACATCTTTTTATGCACGTTCTCAAAACACTGGAGTACTGTCGCGAGGTCAGTGCTACTAATCAATGTTAAACAAAAATTTCCATGCATATAGGTGATACATCAAAGCAAAAACAGTCACTTGTAGTTCACACTACTTTAAGATTCTCATGAAACTTGCTGCAAGAAATTTCTTGGATATCATTTAAATATAAGCCACCAACCAAACGGCCTTCACAGCATATGGCAAACTTTCAATATATGTCCTAGCATAAAAACCTCACTCAACAGTTTACACAGTATTGATAACAGAATCATTTTCACTGTTTCGGTATTCTGTACAGCGTTTTTATTATTGGTGACGCAGACTTTTATTGGATGGGTTGAAGAATGTGGAACAAAAAATTAAAATACAGTGAAATACTTTACTGAATGAAAATATGCCATTATAGTGTACTGAAAACAGCCTCCTCCATCACTGGATTAAAAAAAAATGCTGTTGTTGAATCTGAGGAAAATAAAATTGGCAACTACAGCAGCTGGCATAGTCATCAACCGAAAAATCAACATAGAAATTATTCAAGCTGTTCCTTGGTTCGATGATAGCATGTGAAGGAGTGTGCATCCAAAACTACTCAAGCTTTGGCTAGCAATAAGCTACAACACAGATGAGTGATCAGTTTGTCTGTTCATAAGACAATTAGATTACAGTATGTACTATTCAGATACCACTATTAAGTACAATATAAAATTCCACAAAACAATTCAGTCCTTTCTGAGGTTACAATCGACACACGGCTAACACCATACAACTACTGTAAAACCATTAATTTTTATACCCACAAAAAACAGACAATAAAAGAAAAATATATTTAAAAACTACAGGGAATGTAAGAAAATACTTCGAAATTCAGAAAAAAACTAAAATGACATATCTCATTTGCTAAAGGGTTTATACGCAAAATAATGACACTGGAACTCTGTAAATCAAATTATTTACACTATAAAATGAACAAATATGTGCATACCACTAGTCTTAAAAGGGACATTACTGGGGGAGGGGGGGGGGGGGGGGAACCCTAGCCTGAATTAATTAAAACAATAAACGAAGTGTCATACACCTCTTTCACAACCACCTATGAAAATGTTTGGTTAAGTAGCTGTAAAGAAGTTGTTTTTTTAAATAAAGTGCACAACAGTTCACCACATGGGTAACATCTTCAGCGGACGATAGCGAAACAACAACAACAAATATTTAAATTGATAACATTAAAAATACTAGCACTTACAGCAGTACAACCTTCCACCAGTGGATTGAAGCACCTGTCTTCAGGATTGATACATATGCAAAACATTATTCTTAAATAAAATAATACAAGAATTCCTATTAACATTGGCAAAAACCAAGAATGTTTTAAATATACTATCAAACAGTGCACCGCGACTGGTACTACAAAGCCATAACTCTACAACACATACCCAAAATAGTTACAATTCTGTAAATATGGTATCTAGGGACAATGGAGTATGTATCTCTAATAGCTGGATTACACTAGAGTGAACTGATTATCATTGAATGAACATCGTTGAACACAACTTCCTGTTGGTGTAAGCAAGAGAAGCAAGATCAAATGGCCCCCCCCTCTCTCTCTCTCTCTCTCTCTCTCTCTCTCTCTCTCTCTCTATATATATATATATATATATATATATATATATATATATATATATATATATATATATAATGGAAGGAAACATTCCACGTGGGAAAAATTATATATAAAAACAAAGATGAGGTGACTTACCGAACAAAAGCGCTGGCAGGTCGATAGACACACAAACAAACACAAACATACACACAAAATTCAAGCTTTCGCAACAAACTGTTGCCTCATCAGGAAAGAGGAAAGGAGAGGGGAAGACGAAAGGAAGTGGGTTTTAAGGGAGAGGGTAAGGAGTCATTCCAATCCCGGGAGCGGAAAGACTTACCTTAGGGGGAAAAAAGGACAGGTATACACTCGCACACACGCACATATCCATCCACACATACAGACACAAGCGTCAGACAATTGTTAGCCTCATTTTCATAATCTGCCACCACAATACCACTCCTTTTAATATACTACACGCAGTTTTTTCGAAATTTTCCCGAATTTCTCCGTCCTTTAACGTGTTTTGGCGGCAACACAACCACCTAACCTTTATGCACATCGTTGTCTACCAACCCAAGTCCAACATAGCCCAGCTGTAACCAACACCTTTTCGCCTTTTTTCATTCCAGATCTCCAGTTTCTTTCCGGTTCACCTTTATCTCTCCCCATATATTTTTATTTTCATTTTCATTTCACCTCATGTTACACTTTCCACCTTCTAATACCATGTCACCCTCACAACACCCCCACAATGACCCCATTAAGTTTTATTTACATTCCCTCCGCAAACATGCCTTCGCCCTAGCCAGATTACGCTTGCATATTTTATTTTCTCAGGCTTGTCTGACATTTGGCATTACCCCCAAAGGCCTCACACTCAAAGTTCCCATCTCTGGCTGCAACCCTTCCTTCCAACAGTCCCTATACCAGTTCCAAACTGAACAATCCATTGCCCTCACCCACTTAATCCTTCACCTACATGGCTTGTGTCTGTATGTGTGGATGGATATGTGCGTGTGTGCGAGTGTATACCTGTCCTTTTTTCCCCCTAAGGTAAGTCTTTCCGCTCCCGGGATTGGAATGACTCCTTACCCTCTCCCTTAAAACCCACTTCTTATATATATATATATATATATATATATATATAGTATAATGGAAGGAAACATTCCACGTGGGAAAAATTATATATAAAAAAACAAAGATGAGGTGACTTACCGAACAAAAGCGCTGGCAGGTCGATAGACACACAAACAAACACAAACATACACACAAACATAAACATAAACATAAACAACCACAAACATATGTTTGTGTTTGTTTGTGTGTCTATCGACCTGCCAGCGCTTTTGTTCGGTAAGTCACCTCATCTTCGTTTTTATATATATATATATATATATATATATATATAGTTTTGCATCTGTAGGTGTTAGTTTTGCGTTCTGTCAGTTGTCAGTATTTTTTGCAGATCATCAAAAGATATTCACATTTCCCAAATTGCAAACAGAAGAGAGCACTTGCTTTCACCATCAGCTACTTCTCTGCATTTTTAAATAACAGTAATCCAATAGTCATGCTTGTTTATGTTAGCAATAAAGAGGTCTTGGCAGCAATTGAAAATATCAGATGTGGAAGTGCTTGTGGGAGCCAAGAGGTTTTCAACATAAAATAAAAAATAATGATTGGCATGAAATTACCAAAGTCATCAATTTTTCTCCTGAGGAGATGAGGAAGAAGATTAACTTCACTTCCATCCTTTGTTCAGAAAGGAATGTAGTACCTACACTGTGTAGCTGTGTACCTACATCGTCATTAACAGTACAAATACCACTATATTGTACGATGAGCAGGTACATTCATACTGAACTGTTGCAGCTGTGAAAGTTAAGGATGACACAGCTGAGAAGGAACTTTGAGTGCAAGGACCATAAAAATCATTCATATACAGCAATGGAAATTGGGATTATGTTATAACTGCTACCTTCTTAGGGTCCACAAGCACAACCACAAAAGAGCTGTTTCAAACTATTGTTTCAAGCAGATCATATTTTATCAGAAGTATTACGAAATTGTCTAAAACACACAGCCTGTTACTAAAGAAATAGGGTTGGACCTCAAATCCGAAAAATAAAATGGTAATTGGTCAAAATAAAGATGAGACTGTGCCTGTGAACAGGTAATAATTTCTAATACCAAATGAAATAATCACAAAGAGCTGCTAATGATAGCCAACTGATAGCTGGAGAGCATACTTTCAGTAATTTGACCAGTACGAATAAAGGCATGGCACATCGAGAACAAATGCATATGAAGTGTGAAACAGTAACTGACAATAAACAAGCAAAGAGGGTAAATTTCTGAAGCTTCCTAGCAAACAATTTATCTTTTTACGATGAGGAAGACAAGATGATATAAGGTGGGATGAGTCATTTATATTAACAGCATCCACTAGAAATTTGAAGAAGCAAGCAGGAGGGGAGACTATTCCTACTGGAATTTCTTTAGAAGTGAAGGTAGGTGTGTGTGTGTGTGTGTGTGTGTGTGTGTGTGTGTGTAGGTGGGAGGTGGCTGTGTAAGTGGTGTACTTTAGCTCGTTAAAAGATTCTTCTTTTTTGTATGCCTATCAAGGAATCAATACTTCTACTACTAGGTATGCTGTCTTCTTTACTCCTAAATTATATGAACACTGCTTCGGCCAAGCTACAAGTGAAAATATCAACACAGTCCATACAAATCAGAAGCCATATCAGGATAATCTGCCTGTATGTGATGAAAATACGAGATTCAGGACAATGGACATTTAAGTAGCAAACTGAAAACATAATACAGTAAACCCCAACTCCCACGAGAACAATGTATTTTTCCCTGCTTTTAATGAACCATACTTTAGAAAAAGTCTGTTTTTAAGGAATAAACATGAAACACTTTGCAAACTGAAATCTATTTTCTACGTAATACCTAATATGTTCAAGTGAGTTTCTGGTTTCTTTCCATTTCACACAGGTGGTATTTTTTGTCCAGTGACACAGTAAATGGTCGCTGATTCAACCACTCTACACAAACCTAGATAATTGTCAATAACTCCACTTTGCTTCTAGCAATACTGACAGACATGTTGAAAGAATCAGAAATGTATTTCCATGCAACTTAAGTTCACGTGATCTGATGTCAGTCTCTCCGAGTCCAGGGAGCATGAAAAGTGTAGTAGTTTGTTTACTGAAGTGTCAAAGTTTTCAATTTTACTTTTGTGGAGTTATGGCCTGCAAACGCAGAATGCACACACTTCAGAATAAGATGACGATCACCCAGAATTCTAATGACTAATCCTAACATACAGCTTTCAGGCATGGAAAACGCACACAATTTAATGCCATCTACCCATGCAGCACATTCAAAAATGAGGAAGCGTTCTTAAATGCTGAAGCTAACAATTTCTTTGGACCCAAAACAGAAGAAAATTCATATGTCTACATTCAATGATGTGGACAATATTCTTCTAAAGTTGTTTCAAGTACTGAGAAGTCAAAGTCTTCCTACAAGTGGAAACATACTGCAAGAGAAGATTCGTGAAACTGCTCTGAAGTTCGACCTTGGAAATTTCAGTACACTGAATGACAGGCTGAATCATTTTAAAGAACACCATAACCTGTCATTTCAAAGTGTATTTGGAGAGTATAGCGGAAGTAGGATTTTTTACAAAATAGGAAATTAGGGCACAGTGAAGCTACTGTGAACAGTTCAGCGACAATATTGTTATCAGATTTGACAGCAAACCAATGCAGACAATGACAGTTAAGATATGCACGCCAATGTCACAAGTAGTTGATGAAGATACAGAGAAAATATACGAGAATATTGAACACATAATTCAGTATGTACAGGGTGATGAAAATCTAATGATTGTGGGAGAATGGAAAGTGGTTGTAAGGAAAAGAACAGAATAAAGAGTTAAGGTGAGTTGTTTTGGGGGAGGAGACCAGACAGCAAGGTCACTGGTCTCATCGGATTAGGAAAGGAAGTCGGATGTGCCCTTTCGAAGGAACCATCCCGGCATTTGCCTGGAGTGATTTAGGGAATCACGGAAAACCTAAATCAGGATGGCCAGACACAGGATTGAACCGTCATCCTCCCAAATTCGAGTCCAGTGTGCTAGCCATTGCGCCACCTCGCTCGGTAAGTTAAGGGAGACTACTGGCTTGACAGGAGACACAAGTGAGGAGTGAGACAGTTCTGCAACAAATTTCAGATGGTAATAGTGAATATTCTGTTCACGAATCATATGAGGAGAAGGTATACTTGGAAAAGACCCAGAGACATGGGAAGATCCCATCCCCTTTGTGGACGAAGATTCCGAAATCACATATTGGATTGAAAGCCTACCAAAGAGAAAATATACACTCAGACCACAATTTAATAGTGATGAGTAATAGGCTGAAGTTAAAGGGAATTGTCTGGAAGAATCCGTGTGGAAGAATGTGGGATACTGAAGCACCAAGGAATGATGAGAAGCATCTGAAGTTCACTACGGATTTGGATACTGTGATAAGGAACATCGGAGTAGGCAGATCAGCTGAAGAGGAGTGGACACATCTAAAAAGGGCAATCACAGATGTTGGACAGACAAATACGAGTACAAGGAAGGTAACTGCGAAGAAATCACGGGTAACAGAAGAAATATATCAACTGATCGACAAAAGCAGCAAGTACAAAAAGGTTCAGTGAAAGACAGGAACAATAATACAAATTACTTATGAATGAAATGAATGGTAAGTGAATGCTGCACGGAAAGTGTGAAGAAATTGAAAAAGAAATTATCATCAGGAGGACTGACTCAGCATAAAGAAAAGTCAAGATAACCTTCAGTGAAATTAAAACCATGGATGTTAATATTACAAATGGAATGGGAATACCACTGTTAACACTTAGGCAACCGAGGCTGAGTATAGGTCGGGCCACAGAACTGCTTTTAAACAACCACATTCAAGTACAGTTCGGACAGCTCTTAGATGCCGCTCACAGCCTATTAGCCTTCTGGAAGTAGGCCGGCTACTGTGGTAGTGCTGCGTGGAACGCCTGCCTATATGTCACTTGACTGCTGCTCCCCTGTGTGTTCTTGGTTTTAGAACTACGTCAAAACACACATAGCAGCTTCCATAACACACTGTGCCATTGTGCATTGGTGTAGTCCTGAATTTCAAACATTCTAGTTACTGTTTGGTGTTTCTTGTTAATTTTTCTCTAAAATATGTCACGTTTTCTGAGTGAGAAAGAAATTTTAGAAGCCTTAGAGGAAGAATTGGATGAGTCTGGTTCTGGGTGGGAAATGTCTGAATGTGAAGAGAATGAAGAGGATTCAGATACAGGTAAGGAGATGTCTAGTGCAGTTTTTCTTCAGTGTTATTATTACAACTTATATTGCTCGAATTGCTTCAGTTAGCAGAAAATTTATTCCTGTTCATCTTATCTATCTTGCAGAGGAATCTGATGAGCCTGCATCTGTGCAGGTGCTGTTTACTGAACAAAGTACATCCTCTGCAACACAGGCGTCAGCTCCAACACAGCTGTCTGTACCTCCAACAAAGAAACAACGAATTTTGTGGAAAAAACCCACTGATGCTGAATTAGGCTGGAAATTTGCTGATGATCAGCCTACTGTCCCACAATTTGTAGAGAAAAGTGGAGTAATGGCAGCTGTTCATAAGAATTCCACTCCTCTCGGTGTGTTTTTGATCTTTTCCCCTGATTCCATAATGAAACACACAAAATCCGAAACAAACAGCTACGAAAAGTCTGTTTATGACAAACTCAAAGCACCTTCTAGGATAAAGCCTCACAGTTTTTGCAATTCATGGGTTGGAGTAAAGCTGCATGAAATGTATGTTTTTTGGCATATTTATACATGTGTCTTGTGAAAAAAAAAAAAAACTGATTACTGGTCTACCAACAATTTTATTTCAACCTCTTTCCCTGGTTCTGTTATGGCCAGAAACAGATTCAAGGCAATATTATCAAACCTGCATTTGAATGACAATGCAACTTACATTCTGAAAAGTCAACCTCAGCATGACCCCATGCATAAAGTCAGGCCAATCGTCGATCATTTCTTATTAGAATCATAAAAATCATTTTACCCATCAGAAAACATCACTATTGACGAAGGCATGAGTGGTTTTCATGAAGAGTGGTATTTCGGGTGTACATAAAAAATAAGCCTGACAAGTATGGAATCAAGATGTTTATTGTGTGCGATTCCAAAACTGGTTAAGTTCTTAGATTGGAGGTATATGCTGGGAAAGGAACACAAGACAACTCCATAACACCATTATTTGAGAGGTTGCTAGCAGATTACCTGGGAAAAGGCCACACTGTTTACATGGACAAATTTTATACTTCACCAACAATATTCGATTTTCTGTGGCAACATAAAAATGAAAGCAGAAGGTACATGCGTGACTTACCGAAAGGAACTACCAAACAAAATTGTTTCCAAAAAACTGAAAAGGTATGAGTCATTGTCAATGAGGAGGAATAATCCACTTTGTTTGAAGTGGAAAGACACAAGAGATGTACTATGCCTGTCCACTGTGCACAAAATGATCAGCTCTGACACGTCTGATCATACAAAGGAAGGTATCAAAGTAAAATCAAAATCAGGTGCCATTCATGATTATAGTATTTACAAAAACGGGGGTCGAAAGGAGTGATGAAATGATTTCTTACTATGCATTTAGGAGGAAACAGATGAAGCAGTGGAAGAAGTTTTTCTTCCACTTGCTTATACAGGCTGCAACAAATGCATTTGTCTTATATCGGGAAACCAGGACTCCTGCTCAAAGGAAGAGCTGCCATTTTTCCACTTTTCTACGACAAACTGGTGAAGGACTGATTCACAAAGGTACAAATTTGGCACTAGACAATGTTCCTAGTGAAATTTACAGCAACAGACTTCCAGGACGACACTTCGCAGAAAAAATTTCGGCCAATGAGAAGGAGTGTCCAACTAGGGTTTGTAAAGTTAGCTCTGAGAAAACAAAAAAATCTAGTGGTAAAGCAGGTAGGAAGGAAACCAGCTGGTGGTGTCCAGAAGGCAATGTACCACTCTGCATGCCAAAATGCTTCAAAATCATCCACACTGAAGCTAATTACCTGCAAATTTACACAAAACTAAAAAATGCATTTTTTGTGAAACCGAAATCATACATTTTATGTTTATTGTTATTAATTTTGTCATCAAGCAATATAATTAAAATAAACCTTAAAGACTGTTCTTTCATAATATGTTTTCTGTTTCAAGATATCTTATATAGAAACAGGCCAGTGACATTTCAAAAATCACTAAAAGTGGCCACTCCTCTGGACCAAGAGTGTGTGTAAGCTGCCAGTCCTCAAAGTGTTAAATGTCAAGGAGAGAGTGGATAGGTGGAAGGAGTGCACTGAAGGCCTCTATGAGGTGGAGAACTTGTTCGATGACATGACAGAAGAAGAAATTAGAGTTGATATGGAAGACATAGGGGATTGAGTAGTAGAGGCAGAATTTAACAGAGTGCTGGAAGACTTGAGACGAAATAAGCCAGAAGGAATCGATAACATTCCAACAGAATTTCAATAATCACTGGGGGGAAGTGGTAACCAAATGACTATTCAAGTTGGTGTGTCGAACCTACGAGACTGGCAATATACCATCGGACTTTCGGAAAAATATCATCCACACAATTCTGAAGATATCTGGGATAGATAAGTGCGAGAACTATTGCCGATCGGCTTAACAGTTCATGCATCAAAGCTGCTGATAAGAATAATATATAGAAGATCCAAAACAAAATTTTAGCTTGTGTTAGATGACTATTAGTTTGGATTTTGGAAAGGTAATGCACCAGAGAAACAGTTCTGATGATGCACTCGATAATGGAAGAAAGACTGAAGAAAAATCAAGACACGTTCATTGGATATGTTGACTAGAAAAAGTGTCTGACAATGTAAAATGGTGCACAATGTATGAAACTCTAAGAAAAATACAAGTAAGCTACAGGGAAAGCTGGGTTATGGTATGATAAAAAACCAAAAGATTTTTTTTTAATTTCGGGGGCATTATACATCTATTTTCAAATTTTTATTTTTATCTTTTGGTAGCCATGTTACTGATGTGTGTTTGCATTTTCAGGTGTTTTGAATATTTAGTTTATTGTTGACAGCTGAAAAGGTTTTACCTATTTTCGAGTGCCTGGAGAATTTGTACTTTCGAAAAGGATGAATCAAAGAATCTGTATTAAATTTTCCCAAAAATATGGAATAATGTGCAGTGCTGCATTTGAAAGTTGACTGTAGCTTTTGGCAAATATGCTAGGAGTAAGACAGGAGTTTACGAGTGGTATAAACATTTCGAACAGAATCGAGAAGATGCTGAAGACGACTGTCCCGGACACCCTAGCAAGTCAATTACTGACGAAAATGTGGAAGAAATAAGGGAAATGGTTCTGGAAAATAGCCAAATCATCCATCAAAGGGGTGGTTGTTGATGCCGGCATATCCTCTGGTCCACACCAAACAATTCTTCCTGCACATCTGTGCATGAAACATGTAGCAGCAAAGTTTGTTCCGAAACTGTTGAATTTCAACCAACAACATGTCACTCAAGAATTGATGAATGAAGTCGACAGCAAACCGAAACTTCTAAAGAAGGTTATAACAGGTGACGAAACATGGGTATATGGGTATGACATCAAAACCAAGCCTCAATCGTCCCAGTGGAAACTCCCTGAAGAGCCAAACCAAAAAAAATTGACAACTCTGACAGCATGTGAAGGTTCTTCTCATTGTTTTCTTTTATTATAACGGGATAGTGCATGGCGAGTTCCTGCCTTATGGCCATACAGTCAATAAGGAATACTGCCTGGAAGTTATTTGTGTGAAGCAATCCAAAGAAAATGATGAGAACTGTGGCACAACCACTCGGGGAAACTGCATCACAATAATGCTCTGCTCACACCTCAATGCTTGTTCATGGTTATTAGGTAAACAACAAAACTGTTACATTGCTTCAGCCACCGTATATGCCGGATGTGGCCCCCTGCAACTACTTCCTATTCCCGCGGCTGAAGTGAATCATGAAAGGATGTCATTTTAACACCATAAATGACATAAAAACAGAATTGCTGAAGGAACTGAATACCATACCAAAAGTGAGCTCCAGAAGTGCTTCCAAGATTACAGAATGTGCCGGCACAAGTATATTAGACTTGAGGGGGATTATTTTGAAGGGGACAAAGCTGATGATAATGATGAATAAATAAAATACTGTTTAAAAAAACAAAAATTCCTATTATCCTCTGATCATCCCTCATACATATAAGAACCAAGAGGGAGCAATAAGACTGGGAGATCAAGAACACAGGGTTCAAAATAAAAAGGGAGTATTGCACGCTATCATTTGCAAAAAACTTCTTTTTGACATCTTGAATCATTTATAAGATATGAAGATTGTTATGGCCACCATTCGCGGTGTGCAACAATGTAAAAGGGCACATCATGTGCGAATGACCTGCTTATATAACACCGAATAACTTGAGAATGAAACGAGGTCCTCAATTTTAAATAAAATTTTGATATCTTATCTACATTTCACTCACTGCGATGTATGAGCTAAAATCAACCAAGGTTTATGTCATCTGTTTTTACCTCTGCAAACTCTTTAAAGTTTCATGTAGTGTTTTACCCGAAGCAGCAGAGTAAGTATGAAAGGATAATGAAAAGAAATTCAGTTCTTCATCAAGTGAAGAGATCAGCCTGTAAGATGTGTAAATATTTTTTGAAAAATCAGATCATGAGCACTTCATATCTGTCCATACTGACCCTATGACTCATCTTAGAAGATAGACTAAAGCAAACCTATGTTTCTAGCATTTGTAGCGTTTCTGAAGAACAGAAATTTGTTAACATCGAGTATAGATTTAAGTGTCAGGAAGTCCTTTCTGAAAGCATTTGTATGGAGTGTTGCCATGTATGGAACTGAAACGTGGACGATAAATAGTTTAGACAAGAATAGAAGCTTTCGAAATGTGGTGCTACAGAAGAGTGCTGAAAATTAGATGCATGGATCACGTAACTAATGAGGAGGTAATGAATAGAATTGGGGAGAAGAGGAATTTGCGGCACAACTTGACTAGAAGAAGGGATCAGTTGGTAGGACATGTTGTGAGGCATCGAGGAATCTCCAATTTAGTAATGGAGGGAAATGTGGAGGGTAAAAATCGTAGAGGGAGGCCAAGAGATGAATACACTACGCAGATTCAAAGGCTCTAGGTTGCAGTGGTTACTTGGAGATGAAGAATCCTGCACAGGATAGATTAGCAAGGAGAGCTGCATCAAACAAGTCTTTGGACTGACCACCACCACCACCACCAAAACAATAGCAACAACATCGGTCAGAATGTCATCTCTCAGCACAGGTACCACATTTGATGAGCAGTACAATCATAACAAAAGCCACCTCAGCACAGAATCCAAAGAGTACATCTGTAGCAGCGAAAGGGTTAAGGGAGAAAAATGCCATGGAGATAAAAATATGTAAAGAAAAGATGGCAATGCTACTGCATGTAAATAGAGATTGAAGTAAGAAGTTGCCTCCCCCATTAATTCCCAAGTGTTTCCAAAACATGAAAACACTTCTTCATACTTATGAGTACAATGGCAGTCACCACAGATGCCAGAAATGTTTAAATTTTTTTTGTGTGTTTTGATGCCAAGATGGACGCCAGATATGTTTATTGCAGCCTGGAATTCTGTAAAACAATAGTCTGTGTTAAACTGTTTCACTACGGTACATCAATTGAAGAAAACATTGTCTTTGAAGAAGAATGGAGTACCAAAACTGTTATTTCTGAAAGTGCAACCTTCTGGGACACTGTTGGTTGTGACTTTCATACTGAAGATTGATGCAAATTAAATTCTTATGAAGAAACACAGGTAGGAGCTGGTGGTGGCAGCGATGATGACGGAGGAGGAGGAGGAGGAGGAGGAGGAGGAGGAGGGCATTGCATCATGTTTCACTGCCACAGTGCAAGTAATTCATACTGTCAGAAATTTTCTCTTTTAATTTAGATGTATCAACTCTAACTTATATCAACCAGCTGGGGCAACACCTTCTTTCATGTTGGAAGACCAAGACAAGACATCTTGATTAAAATAATAATAATAATAATAATAACAATAATAATAATAATAAATAAATAAAATGTGCTGTTCTGTGAAAAGTGAAATAATTATATATTTACTGCATTTAAATTTTCAGCAAAGAATATTGGTAATTTTATAAATAAATAGCTGTTACATCATCTTAATATGTTTGAATTATGATTCTGGGTCACTCCCTTCATGTACACTGGCAAAACCATCCATTTAAGAAAACTGCCATCTAAGGGAAAAAATATTTAGGTGCACGGAGATTCGTTAAGAAGGGGTTTTACTGAGCTGAGATAAAATAAAACACAAAATCTGAGAATCAAAATTTGTCATAAGACACACTCTGCATATGCCCAACTCTGAAATACTAAGTGAAAGAATCTACTATTATGTGTGATGACTTATTTTATACAAAGGAATGCACTGTGACATCTCCAATAACACCCTATGTCACAATTTGATTGCTAAAATTATTCTATTACAAAGGTTTGTTAAGCGAGAATCTCTTAAATGCAGTTCATAACAGCAATACGAAAAAATATTTAACTTTATTACGACTTTGGCAGAATTTTTTTTAAAAACAAATAAACATATTTGTAATAACCAAAAGATTAAATATGTGGTCAACATTTCATTGCAAAAAACCTGAAGTCAAACACTGGCACTCAGTAAACATACCGATGATTGAGCTCTTCGTCAGTTTCAAATACATTATACGGTTTAAGGACTTCTTGCAGTTCTAGAGTTCTCTGAATGTCAATGGGTTTGGGCATGGCAAGGCTGATGGCAGAGGTCATCCCAAGGGTACGAGGACCAGTCTGCTGTTGCTGGTCCTCCTGTTGTTGTTGCTGCTGCTGCAGTTGTTGTTGCTGCTGTTGCTGCTGCAGCAAAGAAGTGGGTTGTGGCAGCAGCTGCTGCTGCTGCAGTTGCTGCTTTTGTACCTGCTTCTGATGAAGCTGGTTCTGGGTTTGCAACTGCTGGAGCTGCTGTGTTTGTATTTGGGCTGGCCACATCCTGCAGGTACAAGAAATTATTAATTTATTATTATTATTATTATTATTATTTTGATAATAACTGCACTAGAATTGGCATGTAAACTATAACTAAAAACAAAGGCTTCCACCCCCTAGACCTACTCACCTATCCCTCAGGGAGACGGAGGGACAGACAGGATTAAAAATGATTTCTTTTTAGAAGTGCAGAGCAATGTCAGAAATTCAATTAATTCAATCTGCTGTGGTCCAATAATAGCAGTGTATCGCCTACTTTACATAAAATAAACTGTGTGTGTTCTATTTTGCAGCACAGGACATCTGGCACTGTTTTACTACCATCTCACCAACTCTAGTAACCAGATCCCCAAATCTGTTTTGATTGTGGGTATTTGATTCAAAAGTTATGAAACTATTACAGTTATATGTTAACATAATTAACTCATTTTTTACTCATGAAAATACAGTTGATTTATTTCAGTAAAAGTCATGAATCTACTGAATACGAAAATAATTAACCCTATACCCAAACTCCAGTTTTGCACTCAGTGATCACTTGTCCTTCCCTATTTTCACGCAAAGAGCAATGTTCCGTTTCCAAACAAGTTATTTTCTGTAGTCAAGTATTTAATGTTCATGCCTTTTTAACTGCAAAGACTAAAATCAATTCTACAATTGTTTCAAGAGATACAAGAAGTGATCAAAAAGTTTCTGTACGAGGGTGTTGCTGCAGCGTATACGCAATGTAGCTTCACTTCAATGCAGGTATATAAGCACCAACATGTAGGCAAGGAGTTAGTGTGGAATTCTTGCGTTTCTGGAGTGCATGCAGTAAATGTGAACTATGGCAATGTTATTACCGAAAGTGTTTAAAAAGGACTGCATGCCATATTCTTTTCTTGGTTGTCAAAGACCAAATACTGGTAACCATCCATAGCAGAACAAAGAATATGTTTGGGGCAGCATGCCTGTCGAAAACCACTGTTGTGGAATGGTGTACCAAGGGGTGCTGCTGCTTCATGATGACACACTTCCATACACTGTAAATGTCATAGCACAGACGTTACACCAAATCAGATGGGAGATACTTGCGCACTCTCCCCACAGTCCCAATCTCTCCCTGTGCGATCATGCTTCAATGACTTAAAAAACAGCCTTGAAGGGTTTACGATTCCTGTCAGATGAGGATTTGCAGCATGCAGTTATGGCCTGTTTCGTGCAGCAGGACGTGGTGTTTTACAATATAGGTATTTTCAACCAGTGTGTTGTTGGGATGATTGCCTCAATGCTCAGTGATTTTACCCGACTGGCATACCAATTCTGGACAGTATGGCCTTTGAACAGAAACTTCTTGATTATCTCTTGTAATTACAATGACCACTATCTTCAAGTTAATTTAGAAAATGGTATCACAGTGAAAAGAAATACTGCTACGAAACAAATAAATTAAGAGGAGAACTGAGGAGGAAGAGGTATACATGGGAGCTGGATAAAATCAAAGGCAGTGTTAAGTAAGTTAGCACATGAATAGTGGTACAACAGAATATCAGTTCCCAACTTCAAAGCACATTGTAAATGGCTTGATGGAACATAATGGGAATAATAAATCATATTAGGTTGGCACATAAGCTCACAGTTTCTTTTTTTCAGATTGCTATGGGTTTATGGGTTTATTTAGCAATTCCTATAGTTCACTGCTGCCATTTGAGCTTACATATTGTCATATTATCATTTGGAGATCTTGACTGGAGCTGTGGACACTAGAAAATGGAGTGCCAAGTGGAGAAATGTGAACATTTCCCACATATTCTTCTGCTTGAGTTCAATGGAGGGGTGACAACAGCAGAGGCAGCTAGAAGCATTTGTAACTTGTATGGGGATAATACCAGCGGACAGAGCAAGGCAAGAATACGGTTCTGTCAATTCATGAAGGATCATTTTTACATCAGTGACTTTCGACATTCAGGAAGATGTTTCAGGTTTGATGAAGGTTGTTTAAACACATTAATCCACAATGACGCACATCAGTGTGCTCGAAAACTGGCAAATGGAGTAAACTGTGATGCACCATTGTGTGACATTTGCATGAAATGGGAAAGGTACTGCATGCTCTAAGCCAAAATCACAAAAATCAGCATGTGTTCATATGTACATCTCTGCTTGCTTTTCATCAACTGACTTGTCAACAACATCAGTATCGTTACTGGTGACAAGAAATGGTGGTTTTGTGCTAACACAAGGAAAAGAAACGAATGGTTGGGCCAAAACAAAGCAAAAACTTCCCATACAAAGGCCTGAGCAACAAATCATCACACCTTTTCAATGTAGTGATGCATCAGGAATAAAATCAGTCAAATTCTTAATCTGTCTTGCCATAGTATCTATAGCTGCTGTAAAAATGGTTTACAGCACTAGTAATGTGCAAGCAACCACTGAAATATTCAAATAAAATAATACTGGAGACCATAATTAGGTCACAACAAAACAGAAAATGAAATCTTACTAGCAAGACAATAATGTTCAGATGGCCAATAATGCACACTACTAACAGCTACGGGGCATAGGGAAAAAAGGAAAGATTGGTTCCTCTGCTCTCAACCTCATAGGCATTCTTCTGCACTGCCAACAATAATGTGGTGGAGTTTAAGACTGAATTAAAGAACTTTCTACTGTACAATTCTCCACACTCCATTGAAGGGTATATCAACAGAAACATTTAAAATTAATGTCTTGTGTTATTTTACAATTGACATTAGCACTGTAACACAATGACCTATCACAATGTTAATCAAACTGTATTTAGATAAAATATATATCCCTACTTCTTCCCCATCCCAGAGACCCCTCTCCATGGATAAATGAAATATAACTAAAGTAATGTAAATTCTCCTCTGTCCTTAATACAATATCATTCTCCTACTGATTCAGGGAAATCTTTCCAAAGAAGTATAGTAGAAGAGTTTACTATAAGGGGCGTTCAAAAAGAAATGAGCTGGAGTCTGGAATGCGCAAACTGGTGACAGGACAGTAATATCGTGGCGAGTGTAACAAGGTATGGTTCCGACCAGAACGTGGAAGTTCACAGTCCGTCATTTGAGGGCACGCATGCATGTCACGTGACTATACAGAGCTAGCAGCAGCATGCATCAATCGTCCAATGTTGCCAGTCACATTGTGAACAGTGACATGGAGCCATCAAATGAAGAGCAAAGAGGTGGTGTGTATTTTTGACAGCAATAGGTGGACAGCAGTAGGTGGAACAGACATTCATCGACGAATGTCGCAAGTGTACGGCGAACACTGCATGTCCCTTGCAAGACTCATGGCGTGGTACTCGCGCTTCAGCGAAGGACGGGTGTCGTTCGCCAATGACCCACAGTCTGCAGCACCACACTGCATTACCGATGACATCGTCCAGCTGGCGGACGCACTCATTACCCAGGACAGAGTGACAGTGAAAGCAATAGCTGCCATGGTCGGACTGAGCATTGGAAGTGTTCACACCATCATGAAGGAACGACTGCACAAACCGATGACATCGTCCAGCTGGCGGATGCACTCATTACCCAGGACAGAGTGACAGTGAAAGCCATAGCTGCCATGGTCGGACTGAGCATTGGAAGTGTTCACACCATCATGAAGGAACGACTGCACATGTGCAAAGTGCAAGCCCAATGGGTGCCCCACAGCCTTCAACCACACCAGCAAGCATGTCGAATGGCCCATTGTCTTGCTCATCTGCAGCACTTTGCTTGGGAAGGGAACGCGTTCCTGGCACAAGTGGCGGCTGGAGATGAGTCATGGTGTCATCATTTCGAACCAGAATGAAAATGACAAAGTCTCCAGTGGAAGTATCCAGGGTCACCACCACCAAAAAAGCCAAGGCCATCCATACAAGTGCAGGAAAGGTTATGCTGACATTCTTCTTTGACCAAGATGACCCCCTTCTGATTCACTTGCTGTAGCACGGGACAACAGTGAATGCCCAGCATTACTCGCAAACCTTGACCACCCTTCGCCAAGCGATCAAATGAAAATGACCAGGCAATCTCACGTGTGGGGTCATTCTGCTCCACAACAGTGCAAAGCATCACACAGCCAACACAGTCACGGCACTCCCGCAGAAATTCAAATGGGAGTTTCTCGGCCACCCTCCATACAGTCCAAACCTCTCTCCCTGTGATTATGCTATTTTTGGTCCCCTTACAAAGGCTCTGAGGGGCAAACAATTCACCTCGGAGGAAAACGTCCAGCTGTACGTGCGGGAACTGGTTAACATCGCAGCCCCGGGAATTATATGAGGCAGCCATTCACCACCTTGTGTCACAGTGGGACAAGTGTCTCAACAGCCAGGGTCAATACTTATAACACACAGTTAGTGGTTTCTGTAATTATGCCTCCAGCTAATTTCTTTTTGAACGCCCCTTATATAACAGCAACTGTCACTAAGAAAATGTCACTAATATTACATTTGTCAAACATTATTAGATCTGATTAACAAGCACATAAGTCTGTGGCAGCACATAATGTGATACCAACAACACAGAGTTAAAATAATACTGAATCATTCTGTTGCAGAAACTGGCTAGACACCAAGTATTATAATATGGATGGGATCCGTTTTCTATTTATTTATTTACTGTATTTATTTGGCACTTGGCAGGAGAAATACCACATAGCCATGAATACTGCAAATATGTTTCAAATAGCTGTTACAAATATTATCTTAACTATTTATTTCCCAAGCAGAGAATATCTAGGTATTAGGAATAAGAGCTATACCATAATTTGTGAAGATGTCAAGAATTTAAGTATCATCAGATACACTGACTGACAAAATGAAGAAATGATCGGAGGTACTTTGTACACTTACACACCATTTGCAGGTATGTAAATGTTTTAGAGTCTGTGTGATCAGCATCAGAAGGCAATTGCAGTAAAGAAAGCAGATGCTGCTTACTCTTGTGATACAGCATATCAACAACAGACAAAGAGTTTGAAAAGGGCCCCACTGTGGGTCAGCACTGAGCCAGCTGCTCGAACTGTGCAGCATCTAGATTTGTGGGACATTCGGGTGTGACAGTGGTCCAGTTGAACTGCATGGGAACGTGAGGGCAGGCATATTCATTGCTAAAGTTCTGCTAAATCACACTGTCTGACCACCACAAGTTAGGATCCCTATAGTGTGCACTAGAAACACTAACCCCTTCACAGCTGCACCTACAATCCAAGAACAAGTAATGAACTCCCAGCAATATTCTGTGTCATCCCGAACCACTGGCAAATACTAGCAGCAGTCCAGCCGGCCTAGGGAACTGCCGTCCTATGCGTAGGCCATTATTAACACCACAACATAAACAGATGTGTCTGCAGTGGTGCCATACCTGAATTGCAAACTGGTGCTACATGGCACTGCATTGTGTTCAGTGCTGAATAGTGATTCCATATTAATCCACATGATCATCATTGTCGAGTGTGGCAGCAACTAGAGAGAAGTGCGATTATTCCAATGTTTAGGAGAGGCACAGCAGTGTTACCCCTAGCATCATGGTGTGGTGAGCTATTGAGTATGACTTCAGGTCATGGCTGATTGTAATTGACAGAACTCTGACAGCACAAGGGTACTTCATGGACATCCATCATCTTCACATTAACTCTCAGACAACAGTATTGTGGTGCCATTTTTCAACAGGACAATGCTCTTCTACAATGGCACTTGTGTCTCTGTGAACCTTCTGCATGATGATGAGGTACTCCCATGTCCAGCAAGATCTCCAGACCTGTCTCTGATAGAACTTGTGGGGACCAGCTAGCACGTCAACATGTCCCAGTGCCAGTACCTTGGAATATCAAGGAACAATTGCTAGAGTTGTGGGTCAGCTCGCCTCATGAGGAGATACAACAACTTTATGACAACCTTCCCAAACAAATCAGTGTATGCTCCCAGACCTAAGGGGGTGCAACATCATAAGTGGGCTGCCACATCCTTTGTAAATTTGACATACCCCCCTCAACCCCATGAAGTTTCACTTCATTTCCTCCATCCCTTCTGCGTGTTTCACTCTTTCGGCAGGTGCTGTATACACATATGGAGTTGGCATACAGGAGACCGAGATAACAAGAAGATAGATGGATGGCAACTTTTCTCAAATCTTCCATAAAAAAAAAGTCTATGGTTACTGTGTTTAAAACAACAGAAGAAAATATGATTCAGATCAGCATACAAGACACTGTCACAACCACAATAAGGAGAATTCAAGATCTGCATTTTATTAAGATGAGATGGTACCCATGATTGATACACATCCGCGTCACTCTTGTTATTAATTTCCTTGAGAACTTTTAGTCACAGAATCATGGTTTAGGTGGAATAGTTTTTGACAAAGCACACAATTTGATCTCACTTGATGTGGATAAATTCCACTACTCTTACCGATAGATATTAATTTATTTCTTGATTAATTGATTAAGGCCTGACTCACGAATTAAAGTGATACAAAATTCCTAAGGGCTAAAACAGTGGTTCCCAACCTGCAGTACTTACCCCCTGAGGGGTAAAATAAAATTTTCTGAGGTGTGAAAACCTAATGATTCGATTCTATTTCAGTCACAAAACAAAATAATTTTCAGAAGATTATCAGGATTTTGTAAGACTCCAATACTGTTTATGTGAGTTATCAATAATTACTTTTGCTCAATTAGTAGCATTAATGCAGAGGACGTTTCAGGTTACCCACTTAGTCCAACCACTAAACACACATGTTGTGCTTTGTCCCGCACAATGCTTATGATAAAAGTGAGACACATACTAACAAATGCTAAATATTTCAAGAAAATGTCTTCTCCAAGTTGTAGATAGTACCTGCAGTAGTTCAGAAATTGCTTCATTATTCACTTTGAAACACATAAATGAGTTCATTGCTAGAACGAAACAGCAGTAATCACAGGAGGGCTGCTATAGTGCTGTACACAGAGTTATTATTATTATTATTATTATTAGAGTGAAATGATAATTAAATGGACACCCTAGCTGCAAACAGGTGTTGATGTACATCATTGGGGACATGTTGAAAATGTGTGGCCCGACTGGGACTCGAACCCGGGATCTCCTGCTTATATGGCAAACGCTCTATCCATCTGAGCCACCGCAGGCACAGAGGATAGTGCGTCTGCAGGGACTTATCCCTTGCACGCTCCCCGTCAGATCCACATTCCCAACATGTCCACACCACTACATTCGTAGTGCGCCTAATAGATGTTTGCCCATCATACTCATTACTCGTGGCAGATTAATCCACCAAGTCCCATACGAGTTCGGGCATAGCATGTGCGTTCGCACAAGAAGGTCAATGGCCGGGAAGCCATATTTTAACTATATATGACGGTAGTATCTGTTCCCGAAAGAACAGTTACCGTGGATGACCATGCAGCTTTGCTAGAAATGAAATGATAATTAAATGGACACCCTAGTTGCAAACAGGCGTTGATGTACTTCATTGGGGACATGTTGAAAATGTGTGCCCCGACCGGGACTTGAACCCGGGATCTCCTGCTTACATGGCAGACGCTCTATCCATCTGAGCCACCGCGGGCATGCTGCATGGTCATCCATGGTAACTGTTCTTTCGGGAACAGATACTACCGTCATATATATTATTATTAGAGTGGTTAGACGCAAAGCATTAACAGCCTGAAGTCGTTCAATTTCTGCCAGTTCAGAAGTAAGGAGTACAGAAATGAAGTGATTTACGA
This sequence comes from Schistocerca americana, assembly GCF_021461395.2. Lineage (NCBI taxonomy): Eukaryota > Metazoa > Arthropoda > Insecta > Orthoptera > Acrididae > Schistocerca > Schistocerca americana. Next base: position 459,745,014 of record NC_060123.1, read on the forward strand.
ACAGTGAATATAGTGCATACATCTGAACTTGCTTGATTTTAAATGGGGCCATGGCGTGCAGGTCAAGTAACTGCCACAATGGAGAAGAGTAATGCAAGTTTTGTAACAAGGGTATACACTCACTGTTGATAGTTAGCTTTATTTTCTGAGAAGGAGTTGTGGGAGCACTTGTGATGCACCACAAATTCCTTCATTATTCATTCTAATTCTCTCTCTCTCTCTCTCTCTCTCTCTCTCTCACACACACACACACACACACACACACACACACACACACACACACACACACAATCATTCACCTTTCATCATTTAATAAAAATAAATAATGTTGACAACTAGAAATAACAAAGCATATCTCACCAAGAACGTGAACACAGGAAATGAAGCATGACAGGTCAACTGATATCAGCAGGGAACTGTAAAAGTTTCTGAGTATGTAATTCATCATACACTGTTCCAGATAAAACTGCACAACAGGTAGCTTGTGTATTTCAACTTTTTTGCCCAATAACATCTGTAATTTCAACTATAGTGGACATATGAACATCCTGTTTGGATCATGGAAATTAACTACCAGATGAAATGAATCAAGCTTCCTGTTAAATAATGTGGATGGTTGTCAGAATAGTGTCTTCCATCTAAATATATGTTAAACACATGTGCAGCAGGATATTCACTATCAAGTAGCAGCTGTCCCAAAGTAAGTAAAATAACTCGGAACTCCTTGGAATTGAGATTATTATTTTTTTTTTCCTTTTTCAAAATGCAAATTGCAAACTGTAGCTATAGAAGTTTTATTGTGAGTGGATTTCATGCCTTCATAGTTCATGTTTTACCCACAATGCATGGCATTGTCATCATGAGTATGTCCCATAGCAGTAGCTGAAAAATCATTATGTAAGTATATGAGGAAAATAATGGGAAAACCTGGCCTCAAAAAGGTTGTGCATATCAACCTTTTTACACAAATCTAATGTGTCTGTCAAGCACCAGCTCCAGAAACAACCTATTCATCATCTAAATACCAAACTGAGCTGAATATGACCTGTACCTTTCCCCCAAAACTCAGCCATAAAAAAATTGGGGTTTTCGCACAGTACAAATTTCAACTCCAGTGCTTGCTCCTTAGTTGCAAATAAAGAATAAAGCAGCATCACTGCCATCCAAAGAAAATTATCACTAACCTTCAGAATTCAGTGCAATTATGATGCAAATCTCAAACACTATGTTGTTTGTTATGTGAAGAGTATATCCAATAAGAGTCAGCACAAAGTATTGTTTGGATGAATCTAATGTGCTTTGTTAGATCACAATGGAGAATGAATGGTAAACTACTGTTTCAGCAAAAAAAGTCCTACAGATGACCAAAGGCTGAGAAAAGCCTGAGCTTGAAGATATTCATTTCTTTGTACAAGGTAAAAGGAAACATGGGATATCTAACACAGGCAGAATTCCATGGAAGTATCAGTTGGTGTCACATGTTTATACATACAAGTGGCCCTCTATCTCATTAAATATTTCCCTAGCACATATACCATGACTTGCTGGTGTGCTATATTGAAAGATACTGCGTACCCCCTCTACTCCTCAATGACCTAATTATGCAGGGTGTAACAAAAAGATATGGCCAAACTTTCAGGAAATATTAATCACACATTGAGGAATAGAAACTGTTATATGTAGGTCCAGGAATGCTTTTTCCATGTTAGTGCTCATTTTCTACTTTGTTTCATAATCACACTAATTGAGGGAAATACACAGCAACGGAGTACACCAGGATTACAAGAAGTGTTTCCTTACATGAAACATTCAAAATATCTTCTTGGTTATGATTTGTTAGATTATATGGTCAGTTGTAACAGTGTTTGTTGTTCCAATTTAATGAAGGTAACGTTGACATGTGACTCACTTCATTGCATGTGTCAACATGTGACTATCTCCATTGCTGTTCTAGCATCAAGCATGTAGCATCAACTGTTCAGTGTTCACTATGGGCTTGGTTTACATAACAGGGCAATGGAAGTGTATTCAAATGCGGAGTTGGCGAATGCCTAATGGCTGTATAGATTAGCAGATGGTAATGGCCATGTTGTTCAATGTTTGTAATCGGGAGAGATTTCCAGAAAGAGGACAGTGCCCCTGCAGGAGGATGTTTGAAGCAATTAATTGTCATCTTTTGAGTAAGAGGAGGATCAACTGCTTGACCTCCATGTTCTCCAGCACTAAACCGACAAAACCTTTATTTCTTGGGGGGCTTTTGAAAGCTCTTTGTGTACAGAATCTCAGTATAAAATTTACAGAGCCTTCATGCCTGTATTGTAAAGTGCTGTGAAACAATGTGCAACTCTTCCAGGATACACCAGTGCATCAGGGATTCAATGTGACACTGGATTGATGCATGTATCCCTTCTAACAGAGGGCATTTTGACCATATGAGTTAGCAAAGTGTTTCACACTGCACCGATATGTTCTTTTCTTTCATGTTTCCCTTGATTAATGTGATTATGAAAAGCAGAAAATGAGCTCTAGCATGGAAATAAAACATTTCTGGGCCTATGTACATGTAACATATTTTCTTCCTCTACATGTGAGGAATGTTGCCTGAGAGTACGGTCATACCTTTCTATTACACCCTGTCCACTTTCTTGTACTGGTATTCTTAGGGAGATAAAAACAAAAAGTTCAATTGGTAGCTGTTACTAATAGAGCACTGACTGTACAATTTATTACCCAAGTTGTTCTTTGTTTCAAAACAGTTCAATACACTCAGTTTTAGCAATGTCCTGTATGACACAATACAATGTCAATCATTTCACACTGAAACCTATAAACCATACGAGTGCAGAACAGTTAATGAGCCTGAATGCATTAGAGTGTGTGGCAAACCAATGCTGACTTCCTACTGCAACTGTCCACTTGGTAATGCTGTGTGTCAAGCTTGCACAAGAAGCAACAGTCACAATTTCAGAAAGCACTGACAATGGGCAAAGATTTCTCTTAAATGCTGGACATGGTTACCAATGGTAGCTGCAGTAACGAACTACATACTCTGTGGTAACGCTAATCAATAAACTTACAAAAAATATCACAAAATATAACGATTCTAATGTTGGAAGATACAGAATCCCCACACATACATACACCAGAAGATTTTACTGAGGGATCTGTCAGCTGCCAGAGGCACATAATCCAAATGCAGCAGCGGCTGCACTCTTGGCCTCTCCATGAATCAGCAATGACAATGAGACTTTGGATATACGAAGCAACAACAGTAGACTATAAATGAATAAAAAAGTATCTCAACAGGGACAACTAGAATTGAAGAACACAAAATTACCACGGTATCAGTATGAAAGCTAACCCCCCCTCTCCCACATTATTCTGAAGTGTAAAATTTTTCTTAAGGGAAAGTGCTGAATACCTTTACACGTCACTGCACATCTGATGTACTAAATAAAGTTTCTGCATGCACACAGACTTAACTATTATTTTTGTATTTTGACAATTACAACTTCACTGGAGAAATTCACACACACACACACACACACACACCACACACATACACACACACACACACATGCACACAAAACTCTGTCAATTACAATTACGGTACTTAACTAATACTGATTGGACTTGCAATATCAATGACTCACGTCGAGTCCACAGCCAGAGTCCACAACTGATCTCGAGTACCCATTTTGTTAAGTTGTAGAAAGAAGCAAAATCATCATCAATAATCTGTCCTATATGTGCTGTCATACTCACAACCAACGGCAATTTGAACTACCTGCCTCTATCAGCGTAACCCTATTTATCTTAGGCTCTGAGAAGTGGGGCCATTTGCGAGTGGTACAGATACTACTGAACATTTTCCAATAGTATCTTCTGAGGCAGAGAACACTGCGCTGCCCTCCAAGCTGCAATAGACAGACCTCAGATATTTGCAAGTTGTGATATAACAGTTTTATCAGGAGGCACGACTTCAAAACTGTAGGTGCTTGATCATGCCACAAACAAGCAATTTAAACACAGTCCCCAATAACACTAATCTTATTGGCTTTCAATGGAAATCATGCACTCATTCGATTTGGCAAAATAAAAATGGCATCAGTTACCCTTAAGTGTGATTAGATTCTCCCTTCATGGTACACAATATCAACATATTCTACCATCAAAGGCATAAAGAAATGGTGCATGCCCAATGCCCTATATGATAGTGAGAAAAACATATTTTGAAAGGAAAATGACACAAATACTGACAGCGATGAAAAAATACATACAAATAGTGAAGTTTTTTAAAAAATGTGATAAGAGGGACCATATGACAAGTCTTTGTAAACAGGTAAGGTGACCTTTCTTATCGTACACTGAGTTCCCTCTTCTCTCTCAACTCAAAAATCAGTGCTGTGTCTTATATACAGGTACAAAATCCATGTAAAAATCTGGTACCCTCTATCTTCTGGAACAAACCATAATCTACTTCATGAGGTACTCCAGATGATTTTGGCTTGACAATGGTGTACTTACATGCTACTAGGAGGCTGCCCAGTGTGTTCTGTGCTGTTAAAGCAGTACATGCCTACACAGATTAGCATCAAGGACTTATTGGATCTGGCAGATTCTTTATCATAACAGAAACTGCCCCCCCCCCCCCCCCATGAACCATGGACCTTGCCGTTGGTGGGGAGGCTTGCGTGCCTCAGCGATACAGATAGCCGTACCGTAGGTGCAACCACAACGGAGGGGTATCTGTTGAGAGGCCAGACAAACATGTGGTTCCTGAAGAGGGGCAGCAGCCTTTTCAGTAGTTGCAGGGGCAACAGTCTGGATGATTGACTGATCTGGCCTTGTAACAATAACCAAAATGGCCTTGCTGTGCTGGTACTGCGAACGGCTGAAAGCAAGGGGAAACTACAGCCATAATTTTTCCCGAAGGCATGCAGCTTTACTGTATGATTAAATGATGATGGCGTCCTCTTGGGTAAAATATTCCGGAGGTAAAATAGTCCCCCATTCGGATCTCCGGGCGGGGACTACTCAAGAGGATGTCGTTATCAGGAGAAAGAAAACTGGTGTTCTACGGATTGGAGCGTGGAATGTCAGATCCCTTAATCGGGCAGGTAGGTTAGAAAATTTAAAAAGGGAAATGGATAGGTTAAAGTTAGATATAGTGGGAATTAGTGAAGTTCGGTGGCAGGAGGAACAAGACTTCTGGTCAGGTGACTACAGGGTTATAAACACAAAATCAAATAGGGGTAATGCAGGAGTAGGTATAATAATGAATAGGAAAATAGGAATGCGGGTAAGCTACTACAAACAGCATAGTGAACGCATTATTGTGGCCAAGATAGACACAAAGCCCATGCCTACTACAGTAGTACAAGTTTATATGCCAACTAGCTCTGCGGATGATGAAGAAATTGATGAAGTGTATGATGAGATAAAAGAAATTATTCAGGTAGTGAAGGGAGATGAAAATTTAATAGTCATGGGTGACTGGAATTCGAGTGTAGGAAAAGGGAGAGAAGGAAATGTAGTAGGTGAATATGGATTGGGGCTAAGAAATGAAAGAGGAAGCCGCCTGGTAGAATTTTGCACAGAGCACAACATAATCATAACTAACACTTGGTTTAAGAATCATGAAAGAAGGTTGTATACATGGAAGAATCCTGGAGATACTAAAAGGTATCAGATAGATTATATAATGGTAAGACAGAGCTTTAGGAACCAGGTTTTAAATTGTAAGACATTTCCAGGGGCAGATGTGGACTCTGACCACAATCTATTGGTTATGACCTGTAGATTAAAACTGAAGAAACTGCAAAAAGGTGGGAATTTAAGGAGATGGGACCTGGATAAACTGAAAGAACCAGAGGTTGTACAGAGTTTCAGGGAGAGCATAAGGGAACAATTGACAGGAATGGGGGAAAGAAATACGGTAGAAGAAGAATGGGTAGCTTTGAGGGATGAAGTAGCGAAGGCAGCAGAGGATCAAGTAGGTAAAAAGACGAGGGCTAGTAGAAATCCTTGGGTAACAGAAGAAATATTGAATTTAATTGATGAAAGGAGAAAATATAAAAATGCAGTAAATGAAGCAGGCAAAAAGGAATACAAACGTCTCAAAAATGAGATCGACAGGAAGTGCAAAATGGCTAAGCAGGAATGGCTAGAGGACAAATGTAAGGATGTAGAGGCCTATCTCACTAGGGGTAAGATAGATACTGCCTACAGGAAAATTAAAGAGACCTTTGGAGAGAAGAGAACCACTTGTATGAATATCAAGAGCTCAGATGGAAACCCAGTTCTAAGCAAAGAAGGGAAAGCAGAAAGGTGGAAGGAGTATATAGAGGGTCTATATAAGGCCGATGTACTTGAGGACAATATTATGGAAATGGAAGAGGATGTAGATGAAGATGAAATGGGAGATGTGATACTGCGTGAAGAGTTTGACAGAGCACTGAAAGACCTGAGTCGAAACAAGGCCCCCGGAGTAGACAACATTCCATTAGAACTACTGACGGCCTTGGGAGAGCCAGTCATGACAAAACTCTACCATCTGGTGAGCAAGATGTATGAAACAGGCGAAATACCCTCAGACTTCATGAAGAATATAATAATTCCCATTCCAAAGAAAGCAGGTGTTGACAGATGTGAAAATTACCGAACTATCAGTTTAATAAGTCACAGCTGCAAAATACTAACGCGAATTCTTTACCTACGAGTGGAAAAACTTGTAGTAGCGGGCCTCGGGGAAGATCAGTTTGGATTCCGTAGAAATGTTGGAACACGTGAAGCAATACTAACGTTACGACTTATCTTAGAAGAAAGATTAAGAAAAGGCAAACCTACGTTTCTAGCATTTGTAGACTTAGAGAAAGCTTTTGACAATGTTAACTGGAATACTCTCTTTCAAATTCTAAAGGTGGCAGGGGTAAAATACAGGGAGCGAAAGGCTATTTACAATTTGTACAGAAACCAGATGGCAGTTATAAGAGTCGAGGGGCATGAAAGGGAAGCAGTGGTTGGGAAGGGAGTGAGACAGGGTTGTAGCCTCTCCCCGATGTTGTTCAATCTGTATATTGAGCAAGCAGTAAAGGAAACAAAAGAAAAATCCGGAGTAGGTATTAAAATTCATGGAGAAGAAATAAAAACTTTGAGGTTCGCCGATGACATTGTAATTCTGTCAGAGACAGCAAAGGACTTGGAAGAGCAGTTGAATGGAATGGACAGTGTCTTGAAAGGAGGATATAAGATGAACATCAACAAGAGCAAAACAAGGATAATGGAATGTAGTCTAATTAAGTCGGGTGATGCTGAGGGAATTAGATTAGGAAATGAGGCACTTAAAGTAGTAAAGGAGTTTTGCTATTTGGGGAGCAAAATAACTGATGATGGTCGAAGTAGAGAGGATATAAAATGTAGGCTGGCAATGGCAAGGAAAGCGTTTCTGAAGAAGAGAACTTTGTTAACATCCAGTATTGATTTAAGTGTCAGGAAGTCATTTCTGAAAGTATTCGTATGGAGTGTAGCCATGTATGGAAGTGAAACATGGACGATAAATAGTTTGGACAAGAAGACAATAGAAGCTTTTGAAATGTGGTGCTACAGAAGAATGCTAAAGATTAGATGGGTAGATCACATAACTAATGAGGAAGTATTGAATAGGATTGGGGAGAAGAGAAGTTTGTGGCACAACTTGACTAGAAGAAGGGATCGGTTGGTAGGACATGTTCTGAGGCATCAAGGGATCACCAATTTAGTATTGGAGGGCAGTGTGGAGGGTAAAAATCGTAGAGGGAGACCAAGAGATGAATACACTAAGCAGATTCAGAAGGATGTAGGTTGCAGTAGGTACTGGGAGATGAAAAAGCTTGCACAGGATAGAGTAGCATGGAGAGCTGCATCAAACCAGTCTCAGGACTGAAGACCACAACAACAACAACAACAACAGAAACTGGCCAAACAGTACACAAAGTGCACAATAAACCACAAGTTCGGTAGTTTTTGTTGATTTCTGCAACTTTGATAAATTGTAGAACTGACACTGTAACAACATAGCTTTACGTGTTTGAAAATGACATTGATACAAAAGCTGAATAATATTCATTGAGCAAATGGGGAAATCACGCAATAAAAAGTTATATTTCCTCACAAAAGATATCTCAAAACACAGTTGTCAATGGAGAAACTTACTGAGCATTTAACAACAATCGAAGGTCATAATTACTGACACACCTTTCTCCGAGAAAAGTATGGCCTTCACTTGCCAAATTCTGATACAGAGAACAGATAAACAGGGGCAACATCACACCTGTCAGTTTCATTTCATTATTACGACACTAAAAATGCACCCCATCAACACAAAATAGATCATAGCTGCCAATCAAGCTGTTTTATTTTAAGTAAATGACAACAATTACATTTAGGCTATTCCCAGTTGTCCTTGATTTTTTTTACTGCCACACATAGTGTGTATTTCACCTAATACAAAAATCATTTGATTGAAAAGACGAAATACACTGCACTATACTTACACTGTGCTTTAGTATATAGTACGGTAGTGTGTTTCAGATCTTGCCTACTGTTCTCTGGTATTAATTGTCTGTATACAAGAAAGTGATGGCTCTTTTTGGAACCAAAATCTTCCATAAATAATGGATCTATTTTAAACATGAAGGTACATCTTAAAAGATTTTTGTTTTACATGCTTGTTCCCTGCAACCATTCATGGGTGTACTACAGAGGGTGTCCAACAATTCACTTACCTAGGCAGCATCATGTCGTCTGATGTAGAAACCAAGAAGGACGTCACTTGTAGAAGAGGAATGGCATCAATTGTATCTCAGTTCATGCACCCTAATTGGGCAACCAAAGCCATAAGCACTTCTATGAAAATTAAACTCTTGAATAAATCTTCATCCCAAAAACTTTATACACCTGTGAAACATGGAAATTCATAGCCAAAATGATCAAATAGATAATGTTTTTGAGCGACGTTGCCTTGGGAATGTCCTTGGTATTCTCTGTCCGGACATATACGGAATGATGAGCTAGTAAGGTGACATATCACATCTCTTTCTGAACACTTACTAGAAACATCTTAAAAATGACTGAAAGCCAATCATACATTGGATATCACTTCAAGAGAACTTAAAACAAGGCTGGCCATGGAAAAATTTGAAACAAACATTGAAAGATGACCTGAGAAATGTCAACACCTGCTGGGATGAAGCTGAAGACAGAGGAGCAGTATTATGTAGAGGTCCCATTCTGCACAGGATGAAATAGTTATGAGCTACTTCTACTACCCAGAGGTTATAAATACTAAACCCATAACTAACAAAATAACCATTTGCTGCAGTAACATAACAAAAGCTATGAAACAGATTCTTAGAGAGTAACTAAAAACTACCTGACCTTGTTAACAGCAAAGGCACAGGCATGGATAATGTTACTGCAGTAACAGATTTTGCCAACTGTCTCCCATAATTTCATTGTTTCTTGTTTTTCCTTTATGGAAATTGCTGCAGTGATTTTAGTGGAATTTTCATTTTATGCCTGCCAAAGATAGTAAAATTATACACCATTGAATAGCCATGCCAAGGGCTTAGCACAGCAAATACGATGATTATTTCATGTGGCAACCCAACAAAATATGTTTGGAATGGAAACAGGCTACAAAAAAGTCTACCTTCTTTACAGCTAGGGCATGGAATTCTACAACATGAATTTATATTTTTGCAACTGGAAAGTAAATGTCTCTATTCAATTACTTTCTCACACAGATTATTTTAAATGAGATTTTGCTTCTGTTAAATTATTTACAGTGATACAATATCTTTCGTAACTTATTCCATTGTAGACTGTCTTCATAGCCAGTAAGCTATACACTATATCAGTTTTTACTCTGAAGACCTGCACAGTCTCCTACCTTTACCAGCTCAAAGTGCTGAACCACTGATCTGATTTCCCACTTTCCCCTTGAATAAAGTTGGGTAGCTATGTAATTTTTCATAACCTGTGAAATGATGTATGCACAAAATTTCTTTGGGTCTCTACACAAATGACACTACTCAGTCATTTTTCTGATCACTTACTTTGGGTTAGGCGAACTAATTCTTAGGGAGTCATGTCATAAATCAGTACAGCACACAGACAATTAAGTATCTCAGAATTCAATATTATCCAAAAGTTATTTTTATGCTTTCACTAAATTTACTCTTCGTCCGCAGGTAACGGATTGATGCATATCCCATTAACAACTACAATCTACAGCATCCAACTTGCAGCACTATAGTAAACCACTGTTTGTAACAAATTCTAAAGTGATTTTCATGAATGCCTCCATTTCAACAAATCTGAGTACCTGTTGGCTAATATCTGGTTTCACCATTGCACTGATTTTGGTTATCAACCATTTTCTACTGCAGCTTGTCATCTTAGTTCTTCATAAGCTATTAATTTTCTGCCCCTCCACTCAGTTATTCGCCCTCCCACATCTACATCTGTACTCCACATTTTGTGGCAGACAGTATGTTTACTATTTATCATCACTGTATACCCACTTCCTGTTCTCATGGAAGTCTAATATTTCCCTAATTTCGTGAGATGTACATGGAGAAAAAGCTACATCTCTTGCCCCATGTTAATGTAGTAGAGTAATTTTATTCATCCATGGTTCACTTTCACAGGGATACAAGCTCCGTCAATTTCATACAAGAGAAAATATATTATGTATACAGTCATATAAATACATACATGTGTTTAACGAGAATGGGACAGGTCACACGCCAAGGCCTTGTAGGAATTGGAACTTACACTTCCAAAATTTTAAGAGGAACATTTTCCTTGACAAACAGCAGATTTGCTTCGTTGAAGTGAGAGACCTTCATTAAATTCCAGTGAGTAGCCAGAAAGATCTGTCATCATCTTGCATATCTACCAACAGAAACCTGACTGTTTATCCCACATGTGAAGTGCAGCATCGATAAGGTATATTATATCGGCAACTGTTGTGATCAAATACGATAATTGTTGTGATCAAATACAAGCAGAGTATGAACTATCCCTCATTAATCTGCATAGCAATTTTACACACACACACACACACACACACACACACACACACACACACACACACACATTCTCTCTCTCTCTGCAGACAATCCCTCATTACTTCATGACGACTGAAAGCTTCACTGTGAACTTCAAGAAATAATTAGTACATCATTCCCTCTCACACTACTGATGGCCCCTCAATGGGTGATTGAAGGTTGGAAAAGTAATTGGGCATAAATTTGCAATTTTATTGGTCACACTTAGAATCAAGTGGCAATACGTAGATCATCCAGTCCCTTCCCTAACTATGCAACACATCTTGTACTGACCTTCATTACTTCCAGACACATCTCAGCTCCAGACCCAGCAAACACTGACATTTACCACTGTAGTTCAAAATAATATCAGCAACAAACAAATTATTAAAGTTTACATACAAAAAGTGACAATAGACAATTACTCATAGGCAAATAGTGGTTGCCAAACACACGCACTTCAACAACACGTGAGTCATCACTGCTTTCTCAGCAACAGTGTGTGTGCACATGCTCGCTCGCTCACGCTCTCTCTCTCTCTCTCTCTCTCTCTCTATCTATCAACAACTTGGTATATTGTATAAGCATGCAATGGTCTTTAGACCTTATAGTGTGTCCTTACATTGTGCCAATTTCATAAATATCAATCACTGGCAGTGTAAAAGCAACCAAAGCCAATCTTTACTGCACATTACCAGCAAATGTTATGAACAACATCACAACACAACACAAAATAAGTTACACCTAGCTGAGTACCTTGTTTCTTCCACAGTTCAGAACAGTGATATTACAACTTCCAGTGGAGCACAGCAGTGCACTAGTAGTAAACTGCTTGCTCACTACCACTGAGCTGACCAATTTTGATAAAACGTGACACAGTGTAAAGACTCAGTTGAAGACTGGAAAATTAGCTGCATATTACTGTGCACAACAAATACTTCCTTATTGTTAAGGCATTAACTGTAACATTTATACCTAAAAGACAGCCACTGTAAAATCATTGTAAGGAATTAATGAAGACACTGTTATAAGCCGATTCAATTTACACTTTCTAGCTGACAGGACAACTTAATTCCTAAGAAACCTTAGTTGCAAACAAATATTATTTGCACACAACACCAAATTTTATACCTACTTGGTTGTATGTTTTACAAATCAGTCCAACCATGATAATTTCAAGAGATAATTCGTCGAGCAACTGTTTTTTAGCTCGGGTTGCAGATGCTGCACCAGAAATGACACATCTGAAACCAAAACCACAAGCTGAAATATATAAGCATTGTGTTGACCTTTTATAGCAAGACTAAGCACAGCAGCCTGTAAAAAAAAATAAATAAATAAAAAATAAAAAAGCCACCAGCGTACAGCATATGCAGTAAACCTCAAAAACACCTGAGGTACCCTCACCTGTACTAAAACTAGTGCACCAATCCGATTTTCTTTTCTTCATTGTAAATAAGAGTACTCCTGCATTTTTTTTATGTCCCAAATCAACTGTTCCAACACTCTATGTTATCTCTAACATCTGTAAATAATCAAGACAGAAACTACTAACATCTACAATACACAGTCATCAGAAGAAGCCTAGAATTGAACTACCTAACATAAATAAAAAAAGCTGTAACCATCATTTGCAAGTGGGAAGGACTTTCCTCTTCAGTGAAACCTACAAATGAACTATCAATATAGCCATTATGGAAGAATGTATTATACAAGAGGAGCCAAAACATGAAGCCAAATAACATGTATATCATTCTATTGTTTCATAGTAATGAATAGCTAAACAAGATTGGATGTAGTGTTTTCAATTCTAATAACAAGTGTCTCTTTTTTCTACTGTTATTATATTAATAAGTACATTTAAGTATAATCATTTGATTAAACCCTGAGTAGATTTTGATGAGGGTGATCAAGGACTCAGATTTTTTTTGATTTTTTTTATTTTTAATTTTTTTTTACCTAGATCCCTCTCTTACAGGAGACTTTTATGTGAGCTTAACAGAGGAGTAGTGTGGAATTTTTAAAAACAGAACAGAAGGGCAGCTGATGTGAGGCATGGTACTGGCTGAAAGCAACATAGTGATGACAACAAAAGCCAGACAGGGTTTTTCTTTGTTTGCCACAAGGGGAATACAGAAGCGCCCGATTCCGTCTGTCTGCTTTGACCCATGACGTCACCAATATGGCAGAAATGACCATTCTCAACATCTCCAATATGGCACATATGACGCCATTACACAAACACAAAAATACATATAAAACCAACAAATACATCTCCCTCCAAAAATATAATCAAACTAATGGGACCAGTTCGGGAAATTGGGGGTTTTTGGGTGGGGACAAACTAATTATACATACAGACACACCACAATCCCAAACCACACAAAATGACGACATAAAAACACCACAAAATTCCCAAATTCCGCTACACTAACAATATCAACAGGAATCGGTCACTTCCCTTCACCTACATAGCTCAACTGCAATTGTCGATACCACAAAACAGAAACCAACTATTCCAAAAATTATAATCACACCGCAACTGTCGATACCACAAAAGCAACACCTAAAACAACAAAAATTGGTATCAAATGCTTACCAGAGCTATATACGTCAACAGCAGCTCACGATACCAAAACACACACAATTATGATGACACATTGGAAACGGACACTTCCCTTGACCTATACAGGTCAACAGCAGTTCACGATACCAAAACACACATAGCGACGACGACACAGTGGAATCAAACACTTCCCTTGACCTATATAGGTCAACAACAGCTCACGATACCGAAACACACATAGCTACGATGATAAATTCGAATCGGTCACTTCCCATGACCTATATAGCTCAAACACAACTGACGATACCAAAACAATTGAAATCGAGTACTTCCCCTAAGATACATACATCAACCACAAGTGCCAATACCAAAACATCAACCACCAACACATGCAGTAAATAACACCGAGCCGACAACACACAAAAACCCCACTGATCATCATAACGCGCAAACAATAGATCCATAAAAACGACTATTTACCACAAAAAACTTCCGGTGCTATACATTAGGGCAGGCACCCCAATCTCTATCTCTCTCTATCACACACACACAAACACACACACACACACACACACAAAGAAAAACACAACCAACTCGCATATTCTGCTTGCATACACCGCATTTCACTGTCTCCATCACAAGCCCAAAAAGTTGCAGAAAGTTAATGATGGACAACATGTCGTCCCCCATTTCAGCCCTCAGATGCACACTATTAAACTTAGGGGTCATATCCGTACCTAACAAAAGAAGCCACAAATTGAATTAAACGACTTACTGCACGACAAACAGCAAACCAATAACATCAAATGACACCGCAATAACAAAAACACAACGGAAACTTAATTCTTAACTCACTGAAACCAATTTCCATTCTTCTATAATAGTCACTACCAACAAATGCACACTTTAAGCACCAACACCCAAATGAATCCCATACACCACATAATATGCAGACCATACACATACCACCAGAGGACACTACTAACTGCAAAAAGACAATATCTACAAAAACAACATACACATAAACTAAACTCTACTCCGTCATGACGTCACACACAACAACAACCTTACGCCACGGATCAAAGCCAACGGGTGGGATCGGACTACTCCTTTGACCCGCCACAAGCTTTAACATGCAATAAATGTCCATTTAAGCATACATACATAATCTGTCCTCCTCACATGAACACAAATCAGCTAGTGTACTGTCAAGGCAGTATACTTGGGTCCCACAATTTGGTTGCTGTTATTCAGTGTGACATCTGTAATCTAGTTTTGTTTGAAACTGAGAAATTTCTGCATTGTCAATTGAGAGTAAAAAAAATTAATGTATATATTCATTAAACAGGAAACACAGAGAAAATTTCTATCTTATTCAATGTATTTCATTTCCATTCCTTTCAGTATAAGTATGTTCCCTTCACTCTAGTCAGCTGTAGATCCCTTTACTCTCTTAAAATCTATACATAGAAAAAACTCTGATAATCCACATATAACTGTTACCAGTGTGGTGAGATATACCTGATAATGTTGTCACCTAGTAACTTTCGAATTCCATTTATGCACACCATACAGGAAATGTGGCTTGATATGTCCCTCAGTGGGTATGCTAATTTTATCATTGGTCTATAACAATAACGGAGTAAAATAGTCATTGAAAGCATCTCTGAAGACAGTTCCTTTGGATCATTTATGAAATCCTTCTAGTTTGTTTAAATCTCTGAAACTCAGGCTAAGCAAATAAATTCGTCAAAACTGCACAAGTCCTCTTTGTATTCTATTTCCCTCACTTCTTCTTTTCTCTGGCCTTATCCCATGTCATTACAGGCTTGGCATGTTAATCTGGATTGAGCAATGTTAGTCACAAATGGTGATCAGATGTGTGCCCTTTCGCGAACCCTTCCCTCCTTGGGACGGATTCTTTGTATGCCATCTGCTTGCATCTAATATTATCCCAATGTGAAATTGTGTCAACGTTTTCAAAATGTTCGCGAGTAGTGTAACGGGACATAGGTAGCAGACTGGAGTTCAACTATCTGGAAGAGGTAAACCACTTGAAAACCACACCCACACTGGGTGGCACATTGGTCCTCATTGTATATCTGTCGGAAGATTTAATCTGGAGCAGGCATGCTTCTTTGTACTACACTTTCAAGCACAAACAGATAATTAAGCAGACAATGAGATTACAAAACCAACAAAAAAAGTTGCACAGTAGATTGTTTAAATTTTGGCCAGTTTTAAACTTTAGTTCGTTACTAAGCCATCTACATAAGTCCTACCTTAATGTGTCTACACTAGCCACGTTACTTGTTTGAGTGGCTAAGTGTAAGTTACAATTTCCACATGACAGTCCAGTGCTGTGTTTGGTTTTTGGGGCATACAGCCCTGGACTATTGCATGCAAATATTACCTTGCACTTAGACACTCATAAAAACAATGCGGCCAGAGTACACACATTACAGTGTTAGGGTATGGCTTGCATGGTTAGCTTGATAATGGACTGAAGTCAAAAGCTGGCTGCTACGTAAATAAAAACAAACTTCTGTGCAACTTTGATGGTTTTGTAATTTCATTGAATTTTACTAATGTAAAGAAACTTTTCCTCACAAATCAACCAATAAACACAGTCTGGAATTTGCCTTCACCAAATAAGTTAAACTAGGCTGTTTCAACCTACTCTGATATGTTGTGAAAGCATTTAACCAGAACCACTTACACAGATCAGTGACATTTTATGGGGGAAAAGCAGGGATTAGTTAACATGAAGCTGCAACAATAGACAGATGTGGTCATTAACACACAAAAAGAAATGATCAATGGTTGACATTACTAGCACCAAGAACACAACAGAAAAATAAAATTCAACAAACTAAGAGGACCTGAACGGGACTCAGGGTTTTGGGCCTATAATGTCCATGTTGTCAACATCTTCGAACACATTAATAACTTGAAAAATCAGACCACAGACAGAAAATATTGGTTTTGATGAGTGTATAAATGTTCATATTAAACATGCAATGTTTATACAAAAGAGGTCTGTAATCATACATTCAGCCAACTCAAAATCACACAGTAATCTTCCAGTGTAACCTATGCCTCAGGCTATGATACGGAATAGTCCGATACTGCAAACTTCATTTAACAAAAAGGACAGTTTTTTATAACTTATTTCATTGACTTTGCCAACTCAAAACCTATCACCTATCAACCTAGCCTAGTTCAATCCATAACCACATCATCATAAAACAAAATGAAACCCTATGTATGTCTAGTATACAAGACAACTCACAACTTCATTCCCTCAATGCATCATCTCCACTAAACCTATATCGGTAAACAACACACACTAAGCCACCACCCACATTATAAACAAAATGTACAACCCTTATCTACAACTAAAACATAAAAACAAAAGCATCCCATATGTCATCTACTTAACATATGACGACATAATACAAAAAACATTGGATAGCTCACATTTTTCAGTAGACCAGCAAAAAATACAATGAATACCTATGTGCACTGCATTCACTCTGTCCTTTCTGGACCAATTCACATATGACTACCCAGGCAGTAATTTTCTGGGTATGTTGTTGAATTTTTTAACTGCTCCAGGAAGAGGAATTCTTGTAAATAATAATATATGTAAACGAATTTATACCAATTTTATGACATTTTCTGCAAAAATTTTACTGCAATAGGTCCCCAAGATTAGTCAATACTCAATACTAAATAACAAACAGAAACGATAATCTTTAATTCATTCTGGAGCATATTCTGATAAATCAACTACGTATCATCATCATCATCTACTTGAGAAGAAAACGTATGTCGAGCTCGATTTCTTGCTCAACAACACACAACAGTTAACCTCCTGTGACCACTTCTCCCTGTTATTACTGTTATTTTGGTGTACTGTTGTGTTATTTCTGTTACATTCCTTTGAGTCAGTTGCATGACATATTTAGCATTACAACAAATAATTCTCATAATCTTTCAACCAGAACAAAATGTTTCCGACATTTTAAACCACACTCATCCCCATACACACAAAGATCACCTAAGAGCTGACATGTTAGTGGCCACAATGTACAAAATGCTTAATCAAATGGTGAAGTTTATTCTCCAATTACACATTTATAATAATGCTGCACAAATTTCATGCCTCAACAGTGGCTAAGACAACAAATGTACCTGGAAGGAGCAGAGATCAAATCACCACTCAACCACCCCAATATATTTATCTGTAGTTTCCACAAAAACTTAAATGCCAGGATATTTTTCTCTGCTCTGTTCCATTTTCCGTCCTAGCTGACTTGGGTGAGCATCTAACAGACAGAACTCGCAAGGGAAATTACCCATTGCACCTCCCACAGATTTAGTGGTAAAATGGTCCAGTGAATAGCCCATCAAAAACTGAACACAGACCAAGCACGAAAACAGGATGAAGGTGTACTGAACCGTTAGAAAAAGAAGCAAAATAGAAAAAGTGAACAGTCCAAGCTTATGATGAGCAACATCGAGTAAATTACAAGAACCACAGTGTCACGGTTGGATGGTCACAGTGTTGGACTCCAAAGCGGGAGATCCACGTACAAATCTCCTTCGTCTTTCCCCCCCCCCCCCCTCTCTCTCTCTCGCACACTCTCTCTGTTTCCCCCACAAAATTATGAACCTTCCAGGCGGTCACCGACATGTCTGTTCTCCTTCTGCAGGTTTGGCGACTGTTATACTATACACTGGTTATATAATATGAGTAGTGCACCGAATATATCACCATCACCAGTAAATGTGATGAATAGTGAGACAAGGCGAGATGACGCATAGACCTCTCACAGAAATGGAAACAATGCACAGGAGTAAACTATGTTACAACAAAGGAATTCAAGAGTCAAAATTTCCAAAAAGGAATGCAAGAGTCATAACATGCTGTACTTGCCTAGAATAAATAGGAGGTATGTATGCCTGTAGGTCCCTTCCTTACATCTCACTGCTGCAAGCAGATGTTAAACCATGACACAGACAAATTTGAATACGCTGAACAGATATGTCAATGACCAGACAGACAGTTCATAGTTTTGTGAAGTGAATAAATAAACACAAATAAATAAATATGGTGCATGAGGGAGATTTGAACACGGATCTCCCACATCGGAGTCCAAAACCATGACCACATAACCACCACACCATGGCTATTCAAATTCGCAAAACTGCGAAGTAACTGTGAGAGAGAGAGAGAGAGAGAGAGAGAGAGAGAGACAATGATCTCAACTATAAGAACTGGAAGTATACTACAACTGTTAAGGCATTTCTTGAGATTTGACTACGAGAGTGATGAAAAATCACAGTACCGAGTGAGGTGGCACAGTGGGTAGAAACAGGCAAATATCGGGATAGTTTCTTTGAAAGGGCACAACCAACTTCGTTGCCCATCCTTCCCTATTCCGATGGGGCAGATGAACTCATTGTTTGGTCCTTTCACCCCAAGTTTGCTTACACATGAATGGCAGTCACAAACTATAGTAAAAATAAACGACCACACACAGTTATGACATTCTCTCTGTTTCACAAAATAATGAGTGTGACTTCCAAACATGAGATTTGAGGCCACATAAGTAACCCAAAGTTATACTAATGGAGCAACAGAAAACACTACATGTTGAAAGCAACTACTGGGTTGAAACACATGAAAACAAAAACAATATATCAAAACGAAAGCAGCTTCTAATCAAGTGCATCGAATTCAAGATAGCATTTGTTTCTTTCTAACACATTAAGTGCACCAAATAGGCTACCACCATAAAACTGTATCTGTTTCAGTATGTAACGAAACTTTCAGAGATGCCTAAGCACACTATTGCCACAATTAACACAAATCATAAGCAGCAAAAGTTATGTTTATTGGTGTGCAATGTGGTATGTACACCCCTACTGACATGAATCGGCTGTAAAAATTTCTAAGCAGTCGAATGTGGTATGAGAATCCTCCATTTACAAATACTTAGCAATCGTAAACTCACATTTAACCTATTACATTTGACGATAAATGACAAACAGTCCTTACATAGCCCTACAAAATTCCCCAAACAAAACGTGATTCGAAAAAGTAGGTTAGAAAGCAATGGAGTAAACATTATTACAGAGCATTCGGAAATTTTTCACATGTTTGTCGTCTCAGCGGAGCTGTTTCGTGTTTAATTGCTTTATGACTACTACTGACAATCCAGCTTGAAGCAAATTACTTTAGATCCGTGCCTCACAACATAAACAAAAATTTCGTCAATTACTTCAATGTGCATCAGAAGTCTACAAGCAAGGAGCAAACTTTCGCACTGATATAGGAATAGCCATTCATGAGTAATAATCACCAATCACGAGGAAACAGGTTTTCAAAATCGGGGCACTTCTGTTGACACACAATACCAAAAAATGTATCGTGTGCGGACCAAACAATATCATTCAAATGGATGCAAATCATCGATACAGAAATGACCAGTGTTTTTAACAAATCAATAACACGAAGAATGAACACAAATTGTTTTTGTGAGACAGCAGCACCGAACGACAGCATATACAACGACAGATACAATATCCACCACTTGACCACATCCGTGTTTTTCTCTTAAAGGATGCTTTTCAAAATTACAACCAACATATAAATAACATGAAACAATAATAGACTCACCGCAAGAATACTTTTTCCCTCTCCTTCAAACCTAAACACAAACGAATCTGTTACAACGTTGAAATTATACAAAACAAATCATCCTATACGAAATATGGCGTCGAATGAAAAACAAAGACGTATCAAAACTCCAATATGCGATTTCGAGCTATATCGAGACAATTCAAGCTGTCGTATCGATATGGTTCTCAACTGAGATAAGAGCAAAAATAAACAAATAAGACTTCAAGAAATATAATTGCTTATAGTTGTCTATATACTTCAGTCGATCATTCCAGTAACATTTATGGCTATTTTATTCTAATAGACCAGAGATATTATACTGATGAGATGACTACTTTTAGAAGACTACATTTCTTAATAATGGCTGAGATAATGTCATGCGAGATAACGCAACTGTGAAAACATATTTTAAAAAATTAGTACGTAAGTCTTAGGTGCAATTTATCTCGAATAAAAACTATTTTGAATCACCTCATGATCATCTTTACACGTAAAACAAATAAGAAACACCTATTTGAGTAGAAACATCTACTTAAGTAGATAACATAAACTGAAATTATTTAATACTATAATTCTGAAATTTGTACCTGATATAGTGGATAACATAGTCGTAAAATGTACCTGATTAATCAGGAGTTGACAAACATCAAAAATTATCAGGAGCTGTCAAATGTATGTAACAAACTTGTGACAAGATACCACTTAAATTTTTCACAATTCTGTTATAGTGCTGTCCCTATTATTTTTACAGCTAATATCTATGTTCTTTTATAAGAATATTGTCTTTTCACAACTCATGATTAATCAGGTACAATTTAAAAATATATGTATTTTATATCATTTTAGTCTACATTATCTACCTAACTTAGATACTTATGAATGTTTCATTTTATTGTTAGATCCGCAGATAACCATTAAGTGACCGAAAGTGGTTACCATGAAAGATATATTACAACTGAGACTGTTACAATAAGTATTAGAAAGATATAAGTGACTGTAGGCTTTTCCGGTGTAAACTATTGATCAAGGTTTCTCGGTTTCTTCAGCAGGGTGGTACCGATGATATCTCGCGACGTTTCGGGAAGTGTCATAGTACCCATATTCTTCGCCGGAAGATGGGTAGTATGACACTTCCTGGAACGTCGTGAGATATTAACGCTACCACCCGGCTGGAGACCTGAGAAACCTTCATCATTATTAAGATAGTTTTGTAATGGAAAATGTGATCTCCTACAAAGCATTGTCGTACAGAAGCTAAAACTTTTATGGGTTTGTGGATAATCATGAACAAACTCTCACTTGAATTTAAAAATCTGATTAGAATTCCAGTTTCTTTTGGTAATTAAGATTGCACAGTAGTTAAATTTGTTACACACCTATGATGTAACTACAAAAATTTGCTGCACTCTGCGCAATTTTACTGCCACCGTTAAAATGAACTAAGTGTAAAAACTTCAACGAATATTATCGATACTACGTATAAAAAAGAGTCTATCGTGTAAAAATGACGATAATTATTTCATTATTTCTGTAATAATTTAATTTCTGAGTGAAATAAAACTATTATCAGAGAACTACATTCATAGACAACGACAATTATGATTTATTTTCGTTATCTGTGATAATTGTGGTTCAGTTCTTCTTCCTGTGCTAACCGATGAACTGTCTGGAAATGAGATGTGTAAGGTATATAAGGAGACAACCTGTAACTACATTGTTAATCATTACTTGAAAAATAGAATCGCTGTTGTCTAGACATGGATTTGTATTTATTTCAATTGTAATCCAATCTAATTAGTGTTTTTAAGTGTTAATTTTTAGCTCCACACTTAGCAGCGCAGCCATTAGCGCTAGTAACTTGCAGTGGACTTTACTAGTAGCTGCTATAAAAAAATATGAAACATTTTTCGTCAAGAATAAATTTAAATGTTAAAGAATAGAGAACAAAAGGATTAAAGACTTTTATCTGAATATATTAACTTGATATACAAGGACTCGAGAATAACAATAGACAAATTGACTATCGTCTGTCTGCCGCCACCTTAGCAAAAATATCTCAACGACAGTTTTGAATCGAGAATTTTAACAAACATAAAAGATATAAATGAATGGAAATAAATGTGCCCCAGTGGTCCTGAATGTAATTTAAAAGACAGACTTCAACTCAGATTGAATCCTTAAAAATAGTGCTCACAGCACATTACGTTGCTGTCGTATGAAGCGTAATAATTTCGGACGATTTACATGCAATACTTTTATACGAGATATATGCCAGTATCGCATGTGGGTAGTATTTTGTGACTAAATGTTCTTTTTCCTAGAGAAAAGTGCTTCCATCTTAAGTAACAGTTGTGTAAAATCTGGTAAATGATATGCAATTTAGTGCCACTCACACGACTTTACAAACAATTTTTCTACACAATGTCAAGTGAAGATTTCTTTAGCAGAGTGACAAATATATGCCAGGATAATCATTTTTGAGATCAAACGAATTGTTACGCTGACAATAGGTAAATGGTTTAATATATTTTTTTGATCTACCTGATATATCATTTATAAGTAATTAAAGTCACGAAATACTAAAAACCAATTCCGCCACACTGGCGCCCAACGTGGGGCCACCAATGCACATTTATTTATTTAATGATTAAGTATTGGGATTTCTTACAGTTACAGTGTACCATAACAAAATATTATTGCTTGTGTTGTTCTTTATTTCATCACTGATCTTGCTGTGCGAGTGTTTGTCAACTGTGGAGCGAGAGCCGTCCAACACTGATTAAGCAGTGGTGTCCATCCACACACAGATGTAAAAAAAAAGTAGGAACAGATGTTCATGTTAATGTTCCAACACACACGCAATTGGCATTGGTTGCTTGTGTGCTTTGAAAAGTAGTACCAACAATCCTAATGGAAAAGTTTCTTGGAATGGAAACAGTGGAAATAGGGGCGAAGGTAGTCCCAAGAAAAGTAAAAACAAGAGTTATAATAATGGGAAATATAATAATAGTAGACATTCCTACAACCAAAATTCGGGATATTTCAATAATAACAATAATTACCAGAAGTCCAATGACTACCAGCATCCGAATGGTAATGAGAGGCAGTATAATAACAAAAATTCTAATAATAATAACAACAATAGTAATCGTAAAAGACGAAATGACAGTATATCAGACAGTCCGTACAAGGATAAACCTAGAAACATATGAGGCAACTATGAGTATTGGCAACAACCAGGAACAAGTCATTGGCAGCCGCAACAAAATTCTATGAATCCAGGTCAGCCAATAAATTACATACAGGCTGTACCCATGACAAATAATCAGTATCCACAATGGTGGGACCCAAGTAGGCCACCTCCGACTGTAGACTCACAAAATGTGAAACTAGTGGAGATAACCTCAGAACCAAAGCAGAATATACAGAAGCCAACAAATTAAGCTTGGTCCCTGTAGGCCTTCACCAGGTGACTAAGACCAAGAATGAAGGCAATAGGTCAATAAAACAGAAAATAAATATGATTCGCTATCAGGATGGTAAGAGGATCACAGATGAACTCTATCAAGAATCTGTTGTCCCTGATAGGCAAGAAAAAGAAAATATTCAAGCAAGTGTCACTGGAACCATCAATGGTGTAGCAGCTATTATTCTCCTCGACACAGGTGCGAGTGTGTCAGTAATGAATACACAATTCTTCAGGGGGGTAACACAAATAAAAAACTGCCGATTTTTCCTGTTCCGAATTGTAAGGTTATAGGAGCACTGGGAAAAAGGCACAGATTATAAAGCACCAGACACAGATTGAAGTTTCCTTTGGAAATGATAGCATTTTATGCACATACCTATTAATGGAAAACTTGTCAATACCAGTATTACTTGGTCTTGCGTTTTTATGGGACAGAGAAGCTGTAATTGATCTCGCCCATGGAACATGTATACTTAAGTGTCAATGGCAACCAATAACATTGAAGCTGAATCGGGAGTTCAGTGCGAACCTTCTGCTGATAAGAGATGTGAATTGTGTACCAATTCTGATTACTGTTACACTATATATTCTTACACAGTTTGTTGAATGTTTATATGCCATGGTCATAAGGTTAGTAATTAACTAATCCAATAGAACGTTGCATAGGGTGGCAGTCCGGCATTCAAAACTATACCTGGATCAGGAGAAAAATGTGATAGACAGCTACATATTTACAGGACAGCTACCATAGCAACAAACAATCAGAGGATAAGCTAAGTCAAGGCTTGTATTCTATTCAGTGTGGTAATATCGTTATTGTACCTCAAGTGCCAGTTGCCACAGTCAGTTGCAGACAAAACTTGCAGTTAGTAATGTAGCAATGGCGATTCGATTTGGTTGTTTGCATTATTTCTCTGTACAGTGGTGCCTGTATATGGCATAATGTCCTAAACTAGTTACGAAAGTGCACATAAAAGCGGTAAGACCACTACAGTCCATCTAAGCAGACACAATACTGGATGTGTGAAGGCATCCAGACAGGAAATGCACAGATGTTGCTGCTGCAGCCATATTAAATGTACAGACAACAGGAACCAACAACATAGTCCCCTTCCACACTCAGATGTCAATCACTATGTTATTCTGATCAAGTTATATCTTCAAGTTAGTAAGTGCTATATTTGTCATCAGATGACCATCTCCCATCTTTCTCAAAGCAGTGATTATGTAAAGGTTATTGCTTGTATATAGTAGACATTATTTATCAAAGACCAATAACTGTGTCTTCTTTATGATAACAGGTCCTGGTTATGCAACCAACTCCTTCAATTCCAAGAAGCCATAACAGTAGAGCTTCCCTTTGTTTTATTTTGTGACCATTGAGACACATAATTTATTTTCATATAAATGCAGCTGATTACGTGCTGCTCTTAGTGTTAGTGCATAAAGATACAAATGTGTATTACAGTAATAATAATAATAACAATATCTGGAGTTAATTTTAAAACATCCATCACCAATGTCTTCAGAAAATTAGATGTTTTTAAAAACTGCTTCACAAAATGTATTGGTGAACATTCATTACATCACCTGTTGTTAGCTATATTTCTCTATTCCCAAAAAAGTGGAAAGATAATGTAGTGGAGCTTTTTATATATGTATAACTCTTAGCTATTGCCCAGTTAAGCTTTTGGGTGATTTTATAGCTGAGGTTGTTTCTTGAGTTGAGAGTTGGTCTGATTGGACAGTCCACTTCTGAATTATATTTTGGACTCTAAGACAACATGTTTTTGAGCTGTGGTTCATGTTTTGTCTGAAAAGTTTTGTGGAATCCTTATGCATCCCTGCAACGTCATTTTCAGTGAAGAACTGAAAGGTTTTGTGGTGTGTTGTGTTCTGTCACTATAATTAAGGTATTTACTTTGTCAGCTCTGGTAATTATGACTTCATTGTCGGTTAGTTTTCGTTAATTACATTACATTATTCATAGTCCAGGGATCTCACAGAGACTGGTCTCTTGAATGTGGACAGAAATTTAGAACATACATTAAATTAACTTTAAGTGCAGTACAGTAAAATGTCATTATATTACTGTTTTATAGTGCTCATTTTAATAGTACATTAACCAAGGAATTTCAGTGAAGATACACCTCAATGGAATAGAAAGAATTGCCCAATAGAAAATCCTTTAATTCAGTTTTAAACTCCATAAAATTATCTGCATGACACTTAATGTTTTCTGGTAAGTTGTGTAGCGCCCCCAGAATTTTACGAAAGTCTGGAGACACTTGTGTTCCAACCATTTCGAATACACGTTATTTTAAAGCAGGGCGTAAGGATGAGCATGGGATACTGCACCCATTTATTGTTTGTGCAGGCGAAACTGGAAGGGAGCTAATTCGTCGGCGCTGAAAAATGTTCAGCGCGACCTGCCAAGAATAATCAAATATGGCCCGGAAGCTCCGTTGCCGGCTGCAAAGGGTAATGTAGTATTGTATTGTTAAAAAACAAATGGAGAGACTCGAAATAGTGACTGTTTAGTAGATGTTGAACTGCTGTTGAGAGTATGTGGACTGGACGTGGATAGTCAGCCACGATAAAAGCTTATGTATTAATTGTGTTCAAAAATGTGTACTTAACTGATTCTGGGTGCCCAGTAATGTGTGGGCTTACGTCATACAGTTTAGTTGTTTTTTTGTACAAAGTGGAAACAAATATGTTCTGGTGCATTGAATGATATTCCAAGAGTAGCGTATTTCTTAAATAAGAAGAGAGAGAGAGAGAGTGAAAATTTCCCCTTCCTAGCAGTGAAATCTTCGGAGAAGCATCCGGTGCTAGCAGAAGACATGGGCGTTGCAAGAAAGCAGAACCAGCATCCTTCAACAAGTAAGTCCACGAAAACGCTTAGGTGTACCTGTTGCCTACTTGCACTACTGTTAACTTCTTGAGGTCTTTTTAGAGGTTGTTTTTGTTCTTAGCGCTCTTCACTATTTTTTGTTACAAGAAAAATATTGATAATATCTAAAGACATTCACGAATAATTGTATAGAGTAGTATTTGTCAAGGTACCAATTTTTCTGAAGATACCCCCTACAAAATGTTCTCGATTTAACACCAAATACAATTCTTATAGCACACACCTGTATTCTGAAAACATGATGCCAGTAAATTGAATTTTCCTAGACAAAATTCATTAAGTCAGTGTGAGGGCAAATATGCATTAAACTACTTAATTTATTTTAAAATCACCTGTAGCAGTAATCATCTGTACTTTAAACAGATCTGATTCAAGGTACTTTATTAATTCTATGCAGTAGGTTTTCCATTTAAGGTTGTGATGTATCTGCAGGTCCAAAAACGTAACCCTTTCTACTCCTTGTATTCTGCTATTTGAGAAACTTATTTTCAAAGCTTGTAGAGTTCTGTGGAGAGTATTGAACTGTTTGTATCAAGTATTATCAAAATTGAATGATACTCCATTTGCTTTGGACCATCTGTTGTTGTACTTGAATATTTTATTAGCTGCTTTTTCAGTAAGGGAACGAATACTATTTTTACTGCTAAATCTTGTAGCACTGGCAAAAATTAAATTTTATATCATCTGAAACTGCTAGTGGAAGGTCATTTTTGTTTATCAGACACAACAGAGGACACTTAACCACATCTTGTGATACACCTTGTCTGAGTATTTCAAATTCTGAATGCCTATTGTTATGTCATTGACATGGAACTGATACACATTGCTTTCTGTCAATAAGTAAAGATACAAACTATCAACCTAATATTCTGTAATATTTTAACTTCTGCATTAGAATATTATGGACCACACTATCAAAAAGACTTGGCAAATCAAAAAATATTCCTAGTGGTAGTAATTTCTGATTTACTGATAACAATATATCATATGTCAAGGTAAATAGATATATACCCATTTAAGTCTGCTGTGTTCTCTCTGCTCAGTGTACTGATGAGTTGTTTGTTTCAATCCCTATGCCTTGGTCATACTATGAGTTGTCTGAAGCAATTGGCATTAACAGCTATGGCATCAAGTGCAGATGTTTGTGTCAGCGTTTACAATGAATAGAAAAAAACGTAAGTAGACTAGAAGGATGTCAGACGTAAATATGAAACTAAGCCTTGCAAGACTTGAACGTGGGCCCCCTTGCAATTGTAAGCGATTTGGCTGCTACCACATCATGAGTGATCATGACATGAAATACATGTTACATCAGTTAAATGACTTAAAATCACCTGATGAACAGAATTCATATTTGGCAAGAGTAATTAAAGTTAGGTCTGTGAGAAATAGAAGGCCATAGAAGAAAATTTTCACAGTGCTGGTTTCTTTTACAGAGTTCACATCTGTCAAGAAGTGGATGTAGTTCAAAAAAAGACATTGAGGGTTCTGCAAAATCGTATTGTGTAATGTCATCAAAAATAAGATTTATTATTTGCAGAAAAGTGATGTGCACCTTTAGTTAAAATGGATAAGCATTCCACAAAACACAGGCAACAGTATAAGACAACCACAACCATGACTCAGAATCACATAATAAGTTTGAGGGTTTGATAGAATCACTACAGCCTCAGAGACTTTAAAAAAACATACTTGCCTGAAAATCTAAATATAAAGAAAATATTCAATCTTTTTAATGAAATTCATCCTAGCATATCTGTATCTCATGGTACATACTGAATGATTTTCTACACAAAATCCGATATTAGGATATCCTCATGCAGACACTTGTGATGAAAGTGATGTATTCACAGCGAAAATGAAACCTTCAACAATGGAGGAACATAAGACACATATTGACCTGATTAACATCATGAGCAGTCAAGTGTTTTACAATTGGAAAAAGAGTGCCAAATTATAGGCAAAAAACAAAAAGAAGGTAGCTAAGAGTATAGACTCCCCAAAAAAATGTATTCCCACCACAGATGTTTACTTTAAATGGAAACCTCCGATGCACTCATTCAAATTACATGAACTTTTAAAGGGCAAATCGTTTTTTATATTTATCCTGAATGTATTGCGAAAAGGGGCGCAAATGAATTGATGTCTTTTCTTTTCCACTTTATCATACACGCCTTGCATGAGGACACTGAAACGCTCTAGATGCAGTGTGTATCAAAAAGAATCATCTGATTTGGACGTTTATATTTCTGAAATTAAGAAAGATGTACAATGAATTTTTTTTATCAATGGGAAACCCAAAAAGTTTTTTTTCATACCTTTTCATAGGTATTCAATATGCCCCCATAAGATGCATGGCATATGTCAACGTGGTATTTAAACTGTTTCCACGCTGCAGCGAGCTTGTCTTGAGTTACAGCTTCCGCAGCTGCTGTTATGTGATGTCAATTCATTCATTGTTGTTGGTAATGGAGTCACATAAACAGAGTCTTATATAAACACACACAAGAAATAATCACATATAGTCAGGTCCAGTGACCTTGGACACCAGTAATGTAAGGTTGAATCATTTGGTCCAGTCTGATCGATCCATAGTCCAGTAATCCTTTGATTTAAAAATTCTCACACTTGCAGACAACAGTGTGGTGGTTCCCGGTCCTGTTGATAAATGAAATCATTTGAATAGGTCTACAACTGAGAGAAAAGAAAGTTCTCAAGCACATTGAGACATGTGCTCCCTGTAACATTGTTCTTGGCAAAGAGAAATGGACCATACACCTTTTCCCGTGAAACTGCACAAAACACATCAAATTTTAGAGTCCCTTTCATGTTGTACAAATTGATGTGGTTGTTCAATACCTCATATTCTCACATTATGGCGGTTCACCTTTCCATTTAAATGGAATGTTGCCTAACCACTAAACATTAAGCATGGAAGAAAACTGTCATCCTCCATTCTGAAAGAATGAAATTACAGAACTCCAGAGGTTGCTGTTTGTCACCTTCACGAAGAACATGTAGTAGCTGAATTATGTATGGTTTCATGTGGAAACGTCGATGCAATACACACCAGACCGACATCAGGGGCATGTTGAGCTGACAAGCTGCACAGTGAGTGGATTTGAGCTGTTGAGCTGCATGGTGAATGGATTTGTGCAGACTACTTGTGAAACTGCGTCAGACACTCTGGGATGTCCTGGCGATTTGCCTTTAAACAAACAACCTGTTTCTCGGATTGGTTCATGCAACTGCCTAATGCACTGTGCTGTGGGAGGATCCACACAGTACCTAGTATGAAAGTCATGTTGAACAGTTATTACTGACCGTCACTGTAAAAACGCAGTGCACAAAACGCTTTCTGTTGTCCCAGCACCATTTTTACTAGAACTGAAGTGGGCCACACTGCTGCTACATAGCAGGGACCATGTAAGACTCGACAGTTTGCTCTTTCCAACAGTACGTTGTTTAGGAACACACCTCAATTAACATAATTGTTATGATTTTTATTAAATTCATTTATTCTTTTTTATACAACCCGTATTTTGTGATTCTAATGGTGCTCAAAATCAAAGCTTCACATTTTCCACTTAATTCATTATGTATCTCTCAGTCAAATTAGTGGTGTGAAGAAGATCAAAATTACATTCCATGTGCATACCATTGGTCTGTAGAAAGCAAAAAAATGTTGGACTATGGAACTGAAAAGCACTGATGGGAACACCTGAAGATTTCAAGAAAAAAGTCGAAGCATCCACATGTACGCTATCCCATTTCACTGTGGCCAGACTTAATCAAAAACCGATGTTCTACTGACAGACTCAACATACACTGCAAAATGCTATTTCAGAATGCAGCCTATTAAGATAATATCATCTGATTCTAGCCACTGCTGTATACTAAAATATCAGACGAATTATCATAAAGGAACTGTTCTTTATTCTAGATCCCCTTCCAATTTCCAGGCTAAAAGATAAAGATAAAGATTTCCTGGTGCAATGAAGTTCTTCAGTCAGCTGTGCCATAGTGAAATATAAGTGGTGTGAGTACTATTGCTGTGTTATCACACCAGTGAGTATAACGACAACTTGGGGAGAGGTTCCACTCCTTCAGTGTTTTGGAGAGGCACACCAGTGTTACTCCTGGCATCATGATGTGCAGAACAATCAGGTGTGAATTCAGGTTACAGGCGGTGGCGATTGAGGGAACTCTGACAGCACAATGGTACATCATGGACAGTCTGCATCCTCAAGTGTTACCTCTCATGTGACTGTGTTGTGGCGCAATTTTTTAGCAGAACAATGTTTGTCTACAGATGGGATGTGTCTCTATGGACTGTCTAAATCACATGGTTCAAATGGCTCTGAGCACTATGGGACTCAACTGCTGTGGTCATAAGTCCCCTAGAACTTAGAACTACTTAAACCTAACTAACCTAAGGACAGCACACAACACCCAGCCATCACGAGGCAGAGAAAATCCCTGACCCCGCCGGGAATCGAACACGGGAACCCGGGCGTGGGAAGCGAGAACGCTACCGCATGACCACGAGATGCGGGCTCTAAATCACATGTCCAGCAAGATATCCTGATATGTCCCCAATAGAAAAGATGTGGGTGCAGCTCAGAAATCAACTCTATCCCAGTGCCACTAATCAGATATAAAGGACCAGTTACAAAATTTTTGGACAATTTGCCTCAGGAGAGTATTAAACAGCTTCACTATACCCTTCACAACTGAGTCAATGCATGCATTTAGGCCAGATGATGTGGAATGTTGTATTGCCTAGTGGGCTTATACTGCCAAGTCCTTTGTAAATTTGACACAATATTGTAATCAATGAAATAATATCACATACCATTTCAATTCGTGAAGTTTTATTTTATTTCCTCCTCTCTTTTTTATTAGGCAATGCGTTTTGGAATAGTAATCACAGTTGGTTCACAATTGTTATTTTATTTGTGTGTACAAAAGCAGAAGGCATCAATTGCATCTCAGTCACACGAAAATAGGAGCTCAGAATTTGTATCCATCAGACATGTTGTACCTCAGGGTAATATTCTGCCTCCATTACTATTTCTGGTACCCATAAATGATCTTTCACTTGCATTGTCAGAAGACACAAAGTCAAAACTTCTTGCAGATGATACAAGTACAGGAAAAAAAATATTTCCAGACCTCCTGGCGAAACACCATCTAACGAAATATTCGATAACAACATCTATATCTATGTCCACACGTACTCCACAAGCCACCTAATGATGTGTGGCGGAGGGTACTTTTTCTACCACTAACTGAGTCCTCCAAACCTGTTCCACTCACGAATAATGTGTGGGAAGAATGACTGTCAGCAAGCCTCTGTATTGGCTCTAATTTCTCAAATTTTCTCCTCATGTTCATTACATAAAACATATGTCAGGGGAATTAATATGCAGTCCAATTCTTTCTGGGAAGTCCTCTCTTGAAAGTTCGATGTAAATCCCCCCGTGAAGCACAATGCCTCTCTTGCAACGTCTGCCAATAGAGTTTGTTGATCATCTCCATAATGCTCTCGCACTAGCTTTAGACCAAGTTACGAAACGAGCCACTCTTCATTCGATCTTCTCTATCTCTTCTATCAGTCCTACCTGGTAGGGATCCCAGATAGATGAGCAGTACTTAAGAATTGGTCATCAGCATGGTTCAAGTCAAATTGATTACTGTTAAATTTTGACAAAACTCAGGACACACAAATCAGTAATTCTCACAGGACTGTAAAAGCTATAAAAATAGTTTACCCAAATAATTAAATACAAGAGTAGTCACAGGTATGGAAATGATAAATGTAAGTGGGTATAAGCTTTCAGCACATACAAGTAGAGACACTATGGAGAGAGGAGTAGTTGCCCTATATATGTTAAAATCTGCCACAGTGTGAAAAATTTTGAAACTAAAAATTTTTGTGCAGAGCAACATATAGAAGCATCTGGGTTTGAGCTTAAACTAATTAATGGCGCTTTGTGGGGATTTCAATGTCGATTTTCTGAAAAAGTCCTATAGGAAGTTTGAACTTGAAGTATTACTTGGTTCTTTCAATTTGACGCCAGTTATTTATTTTCCTACTCAGATGGTACAGGAATGTAGCACACTGATAGATAACATTTTTATAGACCAAGATTAATTTCGTCAAATAGAAACTTTTCCTATTAAGAATGGTCTGTCTGATCATTATCCACAGTAAGTTACAGTATATGACATAGCTCGATACAGTAGTGCAAAACAGTCCTCCAAAATAATGGGTTCAATTAACGACTTGACAATTGAAAATTTTAGGGAAAGCTTGCAACAGCTAGACTGGGAAGAGGCGTACAGGGAACGTGATGCTAATTTAAAATTTAACATATTTCATGATACTGTTGTAAGTATACTTGAAAACAGTTTCCCCAAGAAAGCAGTCAAATATAATTGTAAGAAACCATGTAAAAGCCATGGCTTACAAAAGGGATAAAAATATCTTGTAAACAGAAAAGGGAAATGTATCTTATAGCTAGGAGGAGTAATGATTTAGAAACGGTGAAACATTATGAAAACTACTGTACTGTATTAAGAAAAGTTATTAAAAAGTACAGAAGTATGTGCATTATGTCTGAGATTAGCACATCTGATAATAAAATTAAAACAATATGGAATATTGTTAAATGTTCAAAAAAAATGTTCAAATGTGAGTGAAATCTTATGGGACTTAACTGTTAAGGTCAACAGTCCCTAAGATTACACACTACTTAACCTAAATTATCCTAAGGACAAACACAAACACCCATGCCTGAGGGAAGACTTGAACCTCCACCGGGACCAGCTGCACAGTCCATGACTGCAGCACTTTAGACCGCTCGGCTAATCCTGTGCATCATTGTTAAATGGGAAACAGGGCAACCAAGAGCACTGGAAGACTGTATTTCTATCAAACTCAATGAAAAGTTTCTTAACAAGAAATCAGAAGCAGAAAACATTTTTAACAATCATTTTTTAAGTATTGTAGAGAAATTAGAATCCAGGTATTCATTATAAAATATAAGACAGTCTATGGAAGAGGTAATACCTATGCAATTTGATAAAATTGAAATTCAACCAACCTCTCCTATTGCAATTAGGAAAATAATAAATTCACTCAGAAGTAAAAGCTCACATGGAATTGATGACATTGCCAAAAGAGTACTAAAAGATTGTTCCCAACAAATAAGTAGGATTCTCATCCACATATGTAGTAGCTCACAGGAACAGGGCAATATTCCAGATAGACTGAAACACACTATTGTTAAATATTGCATAAAAATGGTATAAGTCTGATGCTAACAACTACCTCCCAATATCACTTTTGACAATATTATCCAAAATCCTTGAAAAAGTGATGTATTCAAGAGTAGCATCACATATTTGTAAAAATAAAATACTAACACAATGTCAGTTTGGTTTTCAGAAAGGCTTTTGAACAGAAGATCCTATATATGCTTTCACTGATCATATATTAAATGCACAGAATAACTTAACATCACCCATTAAGATATTTTGCGATCTCTCAAAAGATTTTGATTGTGTGAATCATGAAATTATGCTAGATTAGCATGTTGTATGAGTAGGACAGTGCATAAATGGTTTAGTCATCATTTAACTTGAAGAATGCAGAAGGTTGAAATTGTCAGCACAGATAGTCTGCAAAAATTAGCAAGGTCCTGTAACTGGGGAGGTATCAAGAATGGTGTCCCACAGGATTCAGTCTTGGGGCCCTCATTTTTCTTAATATATATTAATGACTTGCCACTCTGTATTCATGAAGATGCAAAGCTAGTTCTTTTTGCTGCTAATACATACTGAACAAACAAGAATCAGCTGAGGAAACTGTAAATAATGTCTTCGAGAAAATTGATAAGTGGTTCTTTGCAAATGGACTCTCGCTAAATTTTGAGAAAATGGTAGAAACATATCGATGATATGTGGAAATGGTTAGGTTCAGCTACTTAAGTTATTAGTTATAAAATATTGCAAATTTGGAGATAAACATATCAGTCAATTAGCCTATTATGCCTGTTTTCATTCACTGCTTTCATATGGCATCATATTTTGGGGCAATTCCTCATTAAGAGAGAAAGTATTCATTGTATAAAAGTGTGTAATCAGAATAGTAGCTGTATCCCAACCAAGATCACCTTTCAGACATTTATTTAAGGAACTCAAGATATTCACAGTGCCTTCGCAGTACATATATTCACCTATGAAATTTGTTATCAATAACCCACCTCAATTAAAAAATAACAGCGAAGTCCTGAGCTATAACACTAGAAGAAATGCTGATTTTCACTATTCTGGGATAAATCTGACTTTGGCACAGAAAGGGGTGAATTATGCTGCCACAAAAATCTTTGGTCATTTGCCAAATAGCATTAAAAGTCTGACAGATAGCTGACTAACATTTAAAAGCAAATCAAAAGAATTTCTGAATGACATCTCCTACTCAATAGATGAATTTTTAGATATGTAGTAGTAACTGTAAAAAAATTATTAACTAATTATTCTGTTAAAGCGACATGTTCCACAGCATTACAAAATGTATTCATAATCTATGGAACAAGTATTAATGTATGTCTGTATGTATGTATGTAGAAATAGAAAGTTTTTGGGGGTACAGAAGGATCACAACCTTCATTAGGCAACCCACTGCCTAAAATTATTGAATCGCCTTATTTAACTCATGTTCACAGTACATAATAATAATACCATAGTCGATTTAAAAATGTATTAACTATATGTTGCTGTATATTTTCACTAAAAAACGAGTTACAGTGTCTTTTCTTTAGAGTCAGTATTTTCAGAATACGGTATGGTAGCGAGTTGTAAAAATTGTAACTTTTGTTATTTATGCAACATCATGTGGAGCCTTCACAATGTCTTAAAGGAGGAAAAATATTATGGGCATAGTGTCCCACATTGAGCTACATATACAAAATTACTTCATGTTCCTATGCCAATATATTGCAATGAAAAATACAAAGGGAACATTTTGAGTGCATTTTGAGTTCACCTTAATAAGCCAGGAGGAAAGACTGGAAATACTACAGCATCTCCACACTTTTAACAGAATCATCATATATAAATATCTACATCTAGATCTATATTCAGCATACCTCCCCATGATGAATTGTGGAGGACACAATGTCTGTCAGTGTTTTTTCCCTCCTTCCTTTTCCATTTACAAAATGTACCGAGGTAGAAATACTGTTGCTACCCTCCAGTATGAGCCAAGGTTTCTCTAATTTTGTGTAACGGCTATTGAGCGAGATCTTGGAGGAAACAACATGATTCTGAGTCATTTTGAAAATAATGTCCTTGGAATTTTGTAGGTAAGGCTCTCTGCGACACACAAGTATTTCTTGTAACATTGCCTACTATAGTTTGTTGAGGATTTCTATGACACTCTGACTGTAACTAAATAAACTAGAGACGAATTGTACAGCTTTTGTTTGTATATTTCTATGCCTTCCATAAATTAAGCCTGGCAAGAGTCCTACATCGAAGAACAATACTTAAGAATTGATCGAAGAACTTTTTGTAACGGATCTCTTTTGCACATGAACTACATTTCCTTAGGATTACACCATGAAAACTAAGTTTCGAATCTGTGTCCTCCTCCTCAGTTTAACGTGTTGTCTTTCAACCTTAAGTATCTCTGGACAGAAATTCTTAGGTTCTTGAAGGTTGTGACTGATACCAGTGAGTTAATGCTGATATGTAGACAAACGTTACAGAATCCTTTCGTCTATTTACGCACGTTGCATCACATTTATTTACATTCTGGGCTAAATGCCAATTGTCACTCCATTTCGTAGCAACTTCTTTATTCTCAACTG
This sequence comes from Schistocerca americana, assembly GCF_021461395.2. Lineage (NCBI taxonomy): Eukaryota > Metazoa > Arthropoda > Insecta > Orthoptera > Acrididae > Schistocerca > Schistocerca americana. The sequence goes on from NC_060123.1 coordinate 459,781,628, forward strand.
CGTCACCTGCGAAAAATTACAGTCTGCAACAGACTATCTGCCTAATCTTTCAAATATGTCATAAAAGCTGCTGTTCTATGACACTACTTTAAGTTACATCAGATGCTATCTTCATTCTGACGATAATTTTTCGTTAAGAACGTTATGCTGAGGTCTGTTCACAAGGGAATCCTCTGTCCAATTGCATATTTGTTTGAATATTTGCGATGTGACGGAGCGGAACTGCATCGAAGGCTGTCTAGAAGTCAATAAAAACTGCGTCAACCACATCCCCACAATCGACCGTCTTCTGGATTTTATGAATAATGGAAGCATTATGGTTTACAAATGAACAGTAGTCACTGAAGTCATGTTGATTCCTACATAGGAGTCGTAAAGTCTCCATAAAAGTCTTCATACGAGAAGTTGGTATACGTAGGTCATTCTAAAAAGAAAATATCGTTTTGATCTGACCTGGTGTACAGTTCTCCTCCTTCATCATCCTAATCGCTGGCGCCACTACGACGCAAACAGCGAGCAGGAATAGTCGTTTCTTGTTTACAATATTTGTGTGATTTTAACATATGCGACAGAGTTAGTGGTCCCGCCAAGTGTAGGGTTCTTAGTGAAATACGATTTCTGAATGCAAAAAGAAGTCCATACTCCCAAAATTTACAGACAGACAAACAATGTTTACGGAATTGTGAAGAATGAAGCTTCAGTTCGAAAATACTGCGTCATATTTGACAGCGAACGAACGAATTCATAACAAAAAGCCGTCTGGGGAAAAATTTCAACAGGACAGACGTCCCTCTATTGATGGAGTTAGCTCACTCTTTCCTAAAATCAGTTCTTTATGAACTTGACAGTGGTGATTTAGGCTATAGAAAAGTGTGTGCCCGGTGAGTTTCTCGACTTTTGACAAATGACCATAAAAATCAACGACTAGGAGTAGCACTGACTTTTCTCAATCAATAGAATAATAATAGCTAGGAGTTTTTGAACCACAGTGTTACTGCTGACGAAACCCGTGTTTCACATAAAAGTCGGGAAACAAAGCCCCACTCATTGGAATGGTATCATTCGCGATCTCCAACAAAACCAAAAGAAGCCAAACAAATTCTGAGTAACAAAACCTTATGCCATAGAGTTTTGGGATCAAGAGGACGTCCTACTCGTCGACTTCGCGCCTAGAGGAGAGGCCATAAATGCAGTAGCCTTCTGTGACACTCTTTGCTGACTGCGGTGCATCGTCCAAAAGAAACGGCGTGGATTGTTGTCCAGCGGTGCTGTGCTCCTTTACGAGAATGCTCAACCGCATTCTGCTGTGTTGACGAAGGATTTGCTTTGGAAATTTAAGTGATCAGTTTTTGAACATACAACTGTTTGACTGGAGTCGGCAAAGAGTAATTCAGTCTTCTTCTCCAATTGATGAAGTTCTGAAACAAGATGACATTAGTAACTGGTCCACCAACTTGGCAGAAACTCAGTACACAGGCATAGGAAAGGCTGTAAAGAGCTCTGGCGAATGTTTAGATGAGAATAGTGGCTATGTAGAAAAATAGTTAAGATATCAAAATACGAGGGTTGCCCAGAAAGTAATCCACCCCATTTTTTTTTCTCGGCCGAAAACAATGCTACGAATGCAAAACTTGATGTATGTATTATTTGAAGTCTCCTGAGCTTCTTCCACTTTCGATAGATAATGTAGCTACAGGACAGTTTCAAAATGGCGTCTGTAGGTAATGTACATTACAAGCAATGTGCCGTCACTGAATTTCTCACTGTAGAGGAAGAAACTGTGAGGAATATTCACAAACGCTTTTGCATAGTCAATGGACCATCTGCTGTCGATTGAAGTGCAGTCAGCCGCTGGACACAGAGGGTGAGGTCATCAGAAGGCGGTTTGGTGGAGCTTCACTATTTGCAGCGGCCGGGGAGACCATAAACGGCTGTCACGCCTGACATGTTGCAGCGAGCTGATGACATTCGCGAGGACAGACGCATTACGACTCGGCAGTTGGCGCTGGATCTGTCAATCAGCAAAGGAAGTGTGGATGCAATTTTCTGTACTCTTGGATATTCAAAAGTGTGTGCACGATGGGTTCCGCAGTGTCTAACGATGGATTACAAATTACACAGAAAAAACATTGGTCTTCATTTGCCGCCGCTAGTAGCCGAGCGGTTCTAGGCGCTTCAGTCTGGAACCGCGCGACCGTTACGGTCGCAGGTTCGAATCGTGCCTCGGGCATGGATGTGTGTGATGTCCTTAGGTTAGTTAGGTTTAAGTAGTTCTAAGTTCTAGGAGACTGATGACCTCAGATGATAAGTCCCATAGCGCTCAGAGCCATTTGAACCATTTTGTCTTCATTTGTTGCAGTGTTTTGAAGCTGAGGGGGAAGCCTTCTTGTCCCGGATTGTGACAGGTGATGAAACCTGGGTTCAACATTTTGTGGCTGAAACAGAACGACAATCGATGGAATGGCGCCATTCCCACTCCCCACAGAAGAAAAAATCCAAAGCAACTGCTTCCACCGGTAAGGTCATGATCACCATGTTCTGGGACTGTGATGGTGTGATTCTCATCGATGTGATGCCAAGAGATGGTACCATTAACCTAGAAGCATATACCAACACATTAACAAAACTACACAGGCGCTGCCAGTGACTTTGGTGACATGGCAACACAGGAGATGTTTTGCTACAATACGATAACACTCGGCCCCACACAAGACTGAAGACTGCTTGAACACATCACAAAATGGGGTTGGACAGTGTCACCCCATCCACCCTACAGCCCTGACCTAGCCCCCTCAGATTTCCACTTGTTTGGGCTCTTAAAGGATACCATTCGTCGATGACATTTTGAGGAGGTGGTTCACACAGTGAAGCACTAACTCCGCCACTAGGGCGAGGATTGGTACTGACAGGGCGTACGCGCCCTTGTTTGCCGCTGTAGAAAGGCCATAGAACAGAATGGAGATTACATGAAAAAATAGGGTCTGTAGATAAAACACCATTCTTTGGTGTGTGTAGTTCTCATTATGTTCAATACAGAATTGTTGAAAATAAATGAAGTGCATTACTTTCTGGGAAACCCTTTTATGTAATATCAGATTTCTTTCATTATCTAGAATAAAAATATCGCGACAAACTAGCCCAGTTTACTGTTAGCATGACCTCGTATTTTCCATATTTCAGTACAGAACTGATGTTCGTTACATAGGTCTACAGTTACACATATCAGTACTGTGATACTTCTTGCAGACTGGAATACTACGGGGTCTCACTGACCTACAGTCAACTGTGCTACAGGAGGGTATAGTTCCTCTACATACTCTGTGTAGAATTTATAGGACACTGCGTCAGGTCCTCATTTATTTCAGTATCTCACAATTATCGCAAATATATGTGGCAGAACGTATGAAATGTGTTGTGATTGCTTGGTGGATGTTTCGAAAGATAAAATTTAGTATTTAGGCCTTATTTTATCATCTTTCCCTTCGGTGCCCTTGTGGTCAACATGGTTTAACTGACTGATATTACATCCGACCAAACTTTTTAATGATTTTGAGCCACTCAGCAGATAAGATCTTACTCTTAACATCATTTAATACAGCTTGTACAGCTGCTATTCACTTATTTTGTTGAGATTTTTTTGTCTATAGAGGTTTGGATTCTTATATATTTGTTTGGCCTCACCCTAAATTGTGCAATGAAAAGCAAATTAGGCCTTCACTAGGCATATTCAAATAACATGTACAATTAATTTATGAAGATAACAAAAGTCGTGACAGAGATAACCGCAATTTCACCAAACAACGATGATAGCAAGATCAGAAATATTTAAGCAAAACAAAATCCATTAACATCAAAAGAATGTAGCAAAACACTTTTCTAAAGGAGTAATAGTACTCATTCTTGGGTTCAGATCTAGAAGTCGTGGCTTCAGGACCCAATGTGGGTATTTCTGCCAACATTTGTGGGTTGCCTAGAGGCAATGACATCAAATTCCATGAGGCCCTTGGCGGGAAGTTTAAAAATACAAGATCGTGGTGGCTGGAAATTTAAAAATCCATCATGCTAATGGTGGAATGTTTAAAAAATTAAGCAGATAATGACAGCACACTATTTTACCAGGCATTAAAACAAAACAGGCAGCCAGTGTGTAGAAACCACGTTCAAAAGTATCCAAATGATACGAATTTTTTTGCGTCATATACAAGAGTAACCAAACGACCTGAATTATTTATCAAAAAATAGAAAATGTGTAGCAATGTGGCGTACTGGTTATGATGCTAAATTGTTGCATGGAGGGCTGTGAGTCCAGAACTCACCTGGACTGTACAATTTTCATTTCTATATTCGGTTCGAGTATTCTAGAAGTATCCACAAATGGCAAGAATCATTGTACTGGAATGTTTTGTAGCTGCACATATACTGTATGTGTTCTGGCCGGAGGCAGTTCGCTCCTCGCTGTTGTATGTGCAAGTTCTGAATAAACCTTCGTTAAGTGAAGTTAGTGTTCGTCATTCGTCTAATTACACCTTCTTCTACGTGACATTATTCTGGTGGAGGCGCTGGGTATTGGAACTTGTGATAGCGCGACTACACAGTGGCTCCCATCAGGCCACGGCAGAGCCGCCGTTTACGTGGCGAGAAACCCAAGTTCGAACCATATTCAACAGATCGCAATCTACCGGAGAGAGAAGAAGAAGAGGCCGTTACGATGACAGCAACTGTGTGCCACCACATGAGACATCCTTCCGGGTTCTCTGGTGCCGATGGTCAAGATCCAAACAAGTGGCTGAAGTTACATGAGCGTACAGCCAAATTAAAAAATGGGATGACACCGTGTGTTTGGCTAACATATTTTTCTACTTGGAGGGCACTTCCAAGCAGTGGTATGAGAACAATGAGGAGAAGTTCACAAACTGGAAAGTATTCCAGGCGGAACTGTGCAACTATTTCGGCGACACACAACGACAGAAGTACAAGGCTGAAGATAAATTAAAGTGCAGGGCATAGCGTCCAGGAGAAACTACAGCATCCTACATTCAAGACGTCTTGGAGCTGTGTAAAATAGTGGATCCTAGAATGAAGGAGGAAGATAAGGTTGCACATCTCATGAAGTGTGTTGCTGAGGACATGTATCAAGCCCTACTCCTGAAGGAGGTTTCGACAGCAGACGGCTTCATAAAATGGTGCCAGTATATCGCGACAATGCATCAAAAAAAAATTACAAGCAAGAAGTTCGACGGCTTCCAAACGTCGTATCAATGTCTCTGATGGAGGAAGCAACTGATTTCACAAGTGTTCTTCGTCACATAGTGATAGAGGGAGTTCAGAAGACACTTGGATTGCACAGCGAACAAAAAATCGAGACGCTTCAAGAGATCATAAGGGAGGAAGTGGAACAGACATTAAACCCAATCTCTCGTCCTTCATTTCCCTTTAAAACGGTGAAAAAGTCGAGAACCATGCGGAGTTACGTTCCTACAATGCCGCATGAGGAATCTGTTTTGGCACCTAGGAAGACTGACGTCTGGAGGACCCAGGATAACCAACCAGTATGTTTCCACTGCGGACGACCGGGACATGTGGTGCGCTATTGTCGAGAAAGGCGGTGGATATTTGATGACACTCGCGCCAGAAGACAGCAGACCGATCTTAGCCGACGCCAACCCCGGATGATGAAGATGAAAAAGAAGATGTGGGTCCAGGACGACGCAGGTCACCATCGCCGAAAGCTAGCCGCTGGAGAGGACGCTCCCCAACACGCCGATCAAGGTCTCCATCGCCATTTAGAAGCTCCAGCCTATCACCTAGCCACCTCAACCTGGAAAACTAAAGGGTGCGACCTTCCTTGGAGGTGAGGCTGCCGAAGAGAAAAATCCTCCGCCGTCGATCACTATAAAAATGATAGGAAACTACATCGATATCCTCATGGATGGCCGACCAGCTCAAGCTCTTGTGGACTAAGGAGCATAATATTCAGTCCTTTCGGAGAAGTACCGTCGCCAGTTGCAGAAAACCTTATTCGTCGACAGTAAAACATCTCTGCTGAAGGTGGCTTATAGGAAATAGGTGAAACCTACAGGAAGATGTCATTCGATGTGTCATTCCTCAGCCCTTAGAATTCATCGTCTTACAAGAGTGTAGTCATGACTCGTTCTCGGATGGGACTTTTTGAAAGCTTCTCAGGCAATTATAGATTGCGGTCGCTGGAAGATTATGCTAGACGAGATGAGATACAGTGGACAGGAAGATGCGCATCCGAGTGTGTGTGGAGACTATGTGTGCTGGATGAAGTGATCATTCCTGCAGTCAGTGCTAGAAAGATAACTGACATGTGTCATGCCATGCATCAACCCATGGATCTTGTAGTGGAATGTATGAGAAGCATACCACTGAAGAATAACTTGGTCATCCCAGCCTCTGTCGTCTCGTTTACGAACGGATTCGGTGAATTGTGGATAGTTAACTGTCGCTGAGAACCGCAGATCCTTCCAAGACGCATGTGCATAGTAAACACTGAGCCGTAAATTGGAGAACAGCTCAGCGTCATAGAAAACTCCCATGCCGAGTCTGTGGGCGAAATTAGTGCTAACACTACGAGACGAGATCTTCTAGCTCGACTATCACCAGATCTCACTAAGGAACAACAGAAGAAGCTGTTTGCCATTTTTCAAGCGTTCTCTGAATGCTTCAATCCACTGGTGAAGAGCAAAGTAGACATATCGACGGTGAAGCACCGGATTAGCACTGGAGACCATCAATCAATAAGCCAGAGAGCACACCGTGTGTCAGCAACGGAACGTCGAACAATTCGCGACGAGGTAGAGAACATGATGAAGAGCGACATCATTCAGCCTTCGCAGAACCCATGGTCGTCACCAGTGGTCCTCGTCAGAAAAAAGGATGGCAGTTGGCGCTTTTGTGTTGATTACAGGAAACTTAATAAGATAACTAAAAAGGACGTTTACCCTCTTCCACGAATTGACGATACACTAGATTGTATGAAGGGGGCCAAGTTTTTCTCAACCATGGTCATGTACTCGGGATACTATCAAATCGAAGTATATGAGTCTGATCGTGAGAAAACTGAATTCGTCACCCCTGAGAGCCTGTTTGGTTTGTGGAATGCACCAGCAACTGTTGAACGGATGATGAATAATCATCTACGTCACCTGAAGTGGACGATGTGTCTTTGTCATTTAGATGACATTATAGTGTTCTCAGAGACATTTGATGAACGTATAAAAAGACTGAGGGCCGTTCTTAACTGTCTCCTACAAGCCGGACTGAAACTTAATCCAAGAAAGTGTCTCTTTGCAGTAAAAGAAATCAAAACACTTGGACATCTTGTGTCAAACGAAGGTGTGCGGCCAGACCCAGAAAAGGTGAGATCTATAACGGAATTTCCTATTCCTAAAAGTATTAGAGATGTGAGAAGCTTCCACGGATTATGTTCTTATTACCGTCGTTTTATCAAAGACTTTTGTATCAAAACCATGCCACTCCAAGAGATGTTAAAAGCTGATGCTAAATTTATCTGGGGTGGTGCTCAACAAGATTCTTTCGAAGTGCTGCGAAAAGCTCTGACGACTGACCCTGTACTTTGTCTGTATGATGAGACAGCACTTACAGAAACACACCCAGATGCCAGTGGGTATCGTATCGGTGCTGTTCTGGTGCAAATTTCGGATGGAAAAGAGAAGGTTATAGCCTTTGCTTCTCGGACACTTACAAAAGCCGAGAGAAACTACTCAATTACAGAAAGAGAATGTCTTGCTGTGATCTGGGCCATGTGCAAATTTCGGCAGTATCTCTATGGAAGGATATTCACAGTTGTTACAGATCATCATTCACTTTGTTGGCTGACAAGTCTTAAGGATCCAACAGGACGACTCGCCAGGTGGGCACTACGTCTTCAACAGTATGACATTAGCATAGTGTACAAAAGTGGAAGAAAACACCAAGATGCCGACTGTCTCTCAAGAAACCCTGTGCAAGGCCATCAAGACTTTGATGAAGATAGTGACTGTCTCGCTGCACTCCAGGATCGCTCTGCTGAGCAGAAGGAGGACGCCAAGATGTATCAAATTATGCTTGCCTTAAATCGGTCAGAGGATGTAAAAGGACAATTTAAAGTAGTTAATGAATTATTTTGCAAGAAAAACTTTGATCCGTTTGGAAAGAGGTGGCTACCAGTGATTCCTAAACACAGAATTCTACAGAAATTCCATGACACACCTGAGGCCAGACATTTAGGATTTATTAAGACCTACGATAGATTCCGCAGTAGAGCTTTGTGGCCAAGTTTATTTAGGAATGTCCGTCACTATGTGTCCCACTGTCAAGAGTGCCAGAGGAGGAAGGAAGTTCCTCAAAAACCCACCTGGCCCACTCATACCAATTCCACCAGCCGAAACGCCTTTCCAGCATGTATGGGATTGACCTCCTCCAACGATTTCCAACGTCTGTTAATGGCAATAGATGGATTATTATTTTCACTGATTATCTGACACGCTATGCCATTACAAAAGCCGTGAAAACAGCCGAAGCATTCGAGGTAGCCAAATTCATGGTGGAAGACATTGCATTAAAACACGGTGCCCCAAGGTCGTTAATTACGGATCGAATCTTGTGACAGAGATAAACCGTCGGTGCAACATTACTCATCACATGACGACTGCCTACCATCCGAAAACTAACGGGCTTACTGAACGCCTTGATAAGACCTTGGCCGATATTCTATCAATGTTCGTCAATGTTGAGCAGAGCAACTGGGATGAGGTGCTACTTTTCGTGACGTTTGCCTACAACACCGCCAAACGAGACACAACAGGATCCTGGTGCATGGGCGTGAGGCGACTACGACGATGGAAACTATGTTTCCGTTACATCTTGATGACGTAGACGACGACTACATCGGTCAGGTGTTAACCAGTGCTGAGGAAGCTCGGCAGTTAGCTCGACTCCGCACGCTGCAGGCTCAAGAAAACGATCGCCGAGGGTATGACGCGAGACACCGCCCTGTTGTCTACTAGCCTGGTGACCTCGTCTGAATCTTCACTCCCGTTGGTCTCTCTGAGCAGCTCCTCAGGCGCTTCTTTGGACCTTATAAGGTTGTAAGACAGTTGTCTGATCTTACTTAAGAAGTTGAAGATTTCGACCCCGACGCAAGACGACGAAAGATCAGAGATACGGTCCTTCGAATGAAGCTTTACAAGGATCCTGCCACCCAGGGTAAATTGGAAGCTCCAGCGACAGGCAACAAGCGGAAAGTTGACGAAGAGCGTAGCGGCAAAAAAAGTTCTAACAAGGGAACCTCCCCATCGCACGCCCCTCAGGTTTAGTTATAAGTTGGCACAGTGGATAGGCCTTGAAAAACTGAACACAGATCAATATAGAAAACAGGAAGAAGTTGTGTGGAACTATGAAAAAAAACAAGCGAAATGTACACTCAGTAGTACATGTGCAAGATAGGCAACATCAAGGATAATGTGATGTCAATAGTGCCGTGGCCGTGTCGTTAGCGTGAGCAGCTGCGGAACAAGAGGTCCTTGGTTCAAATCTTCCCTCGAGAGAAAAGTTTAATTTTTTATTTTCAGACAATTATTATCTGTCCGTCCGATGCGAGGTAATTGCGCCGTAGTATGGGGACGCTACACCTAAACATACATCGAAACACACGACGTCAGTCGACTACAGCGCACGGAAGAGAGAGTATTCCTGCTAACCAGGCTCCCTGGCTGGCAGTTGACTGTTCACTACTTTGGACGAGAGTGCATTAAATACGTGAGATGTATTCCGTGGCCAATATGAATCCAGCAAATATAGCTCGCGACTTCAATAAAAAGGTCAATGAATATTTTCCGAACGGTAAGGAATCGGAAAGTTCCTTAAGGAATCGAGCGATTGTCGAACATTTGTATGATTATTTCCTACATTTGTTGATAAACAGTACGTGTGGTGATGATTGTTTGAAAATAAAAAATTAAACTATTCACTTGACGGAAGATTTGAACCAAAGACCTCTCGTTCCGCACTGCTCACGCTAACCAAGCGACCACGGCGCTGCTGAGCTCAGAGTATCCTTGATATTGTCTATTTTGCGCATGGACTACTCAGTTTGTATATTTTGCTTATTTTTTCATAGTTCCACACAACTTCTTCCTGTTTTCTCGATTGATCTGTGTTCAGTGTTTCAAGGCCTATCCACTGTGCCAACTCATAACTAAATTTGAGGGGGGTGCGATGGGGAGGTTCCCTTGTAAGAAGATCACCGCCAGGGCGAGCATCAGTCACCGGGAGTTGGAGTATGCGGGACCGATGACTCGTTCCCGGACTAGGACGACGTAACACCGAGATGCTGTTCACTTAAGGAGGGAGCGATGTCACAGAAGAAGCTGAGTAGCACCGTGGTGTGGTGGTTATGATACTAAACTGTTGCATGTAGGGTCATCAGTTTAAAATTCAACAGAACTCTAAACTTTTAATTTCTGTATTCGGTTCGTGTACATTCTAGAAGTACCCATAAATGGCAAGAATCGTTGTACTGGAATGTTCTGTAGCTGAATATTTACTGTATGTGTTCTGGCCCGAGGCAGTTCGCTTCGCGCTCTTGTATGCTGAATAAATCTTCGTTAAGTGAAGTTAGTGTTCGTCATTCATATAATTACACCTTCTTCTACATAACATTATTATGCACACGTTTCAAGTCTTTTGGCTGAATGAGCAAGGTAGAGAAAATGTTGACTAGTTGACTACTTTATCTTAGCATTAGATATTGCACATATCTGCAAAGCCATGTCAAGTCAGCAGCTGCAGGAGTTACGTGATGTGAGATACGTGATGCAGGGGCTACTGCCTGTAGACGAGCCAGCAGCTTACGGTATCGAAATTGCATTTTATCATTTTTTTACAGATCTATGTTCGAGATGTATAAGTACCCATCTCAGAGCCAAAGACTTTTTATATTATTTTAAGCAATATTTCACAGAATTATTAGCATTTTATTGGAAATTGAGACAGTTAAAGCTACAAACATGATGACAACTTTTTGATTTTGTACAGTAGCTACACTTTCAAACTATCCAGTTCCAACTGCTTTTCGGAGTCAACCAAACATCGTAGTGAGTCCATGCATGGGTAAGAAAACTTTATCTTGGAGTAGAAAATTTTGTCATACTCTACGGATAAGGAGAACTTATGCTCTCTCATAACTGGAGACTGCATGACAGTTTGATAGAATTAACATACTGAATGGTTGACGATACACTACTGGCCATTAAAATTGCTACACCAAGAAGAAATGCAGATGGTATACGGGTATTCATTGGACAAATACATTATACTAGAACTGACATGTGATTACATTTTCACTCAATTTGGGTGCAAAGATCCTGAGAAATCAGTAACCAGAACAACCACCTCTGGCCGTAATAACGGCCTTGATACGCCTGGGCATTGAGTCAAACAGAGCCTGGATGGCGTGTACAGGTACAGCTGCCCATGCAGCTTCAACACGATACCACAGTTCATCAAGAGTAGTGACTGGCGTATTGTGACGAGCCAGTTGCTCGGCCACCAGACGTTTTCAGTTGGTGAGAGATCTGGAGAATGTGCTGGCCACGGCAGCAGTCGAACACATTCTGTATCCAGAAAGGCCCATATAGGACCTGCAACATGCGGTCTTGCATTATCCTGCTGAAATGTGTGGTTTCGCAGGGATCGAACGAAGGGTAGAGCCACGGGTCGTAACGCATCTGAAATGTAACGTCCACTGTTCAAAGTACCGTCAGTGCGAACAAGAGGTGGCCAAGACGTGTAACCAATGGCACCCCATATCATCACGCTGGGTGATACGCCAGTATGGCGATGACGAATACACGCTTCCAATGTGCGTTCAGCGAGATGTTGTCAAACACGGATGCGACCATCATGATGCTGCAAACAGAACCTGGATTCATCCGAAAAAATGACGTTTTGCCATTCGTGCACCCAGGTTCGTCGTTGAGTACACCATCGCAGGCACTCCTGTCTGTGATGCAGCGTCAAGGGTAACCGCAGCCATGGTCTCAGAGCTGATAGTCCATGCTGCTGCAAACGTCGTCGAACTGTTCGTGCAGATAGTTGTTGTCTTGTAAACGTCTCCATCTGTTGACTCAGGGATCGAGACGTGCCTGCACGATCCGTTACAGCCATGCGGATAAGATGCCTGTCATCTCGACTGCTAGTGATACGAGGCCGTTGGGATCCAGCACGGCGTTCCCTGTTACCCTCCCGAACTTACCGATTCCATATTCTGCTAACAGTCATTGGATCTCGACCAACGCGAGCAGCAATGTCGCGATACGATAAACCGCAATCGCGATAGGCTTCAATCCGACCTTTTTCAAAGTCGGAAACGTGATGGTAAGCATTTCTCCTAACACGAGGCATCACAACAACCTTTCACCAGGCAACGCCGGTCAACTGCTGTTTATGTATGAGAAATCGGTTGGAAACTTTCCTCGTGTCAACACGTTGTAGGTGTCGCCACAGGCGCCAACCTTGTGTGAATTCTCTGAAAGGCTAATCATTTGCATATCACAGCATCTACTTCCTGTCGGTTAAATTTCGCGTCTGTAGCATGTGATCTTCGTGGTGTAGCAATTTTAATGGCAAGTAGTGTAATTGGCATTACCCATTACTGCATATCACATTAACAAGTTTCATATTAATAAGTTCTATCATTTGTCTGATTTTACTGTCTCACTATATCTTGTGCAATGTTAATCTACACTGCCGGAAAAAAATTAGTACACTCTTTTAGCGGTCTCCAATTCACTCAAGATTTATTGTTGCGACAGTGCATATGGAGTACATGAAAAGATTACATTTACGAATCAGTAGCACAAGCAGTTCTGAGGAACCAGGTAATGACCTGTGCTGAAACACCCATATTAGTACATGGTGTAGCCTCCATAGTCAGCAATGTAGGCACTGACTCTGACATCCAGTCGACCATACAGATGGCGAATCTGTCCTGAGATGTGTTCTGCTACGCCTGCTTGACATGTTCATGTAGTTCTGCAAAAGTTGTTGGTTCCATCATATCCCACACTGTTCTATGGCAGACAAGTGCTGGCCAGAGAAGTTGTTGCAGGACTAGCACAGCATGTTGAGTTTCACCGGCCGTTTGTAGGCGAGCATTAGCTTGTTGGAACAATGCGTCATCTTTCTGCTGCAAGAATAGCAAAAGAACAGGTGCAGTAACATTCTGCATATACCAAGCAGTGGTCAGCGTTCCCTCCAGAAACATCAAAGGTGAACTAGAGTTGTAGCTTATCACAATCCCAGACTATAAGGCCTATGGTGGGGCCAGTGTATCTTGAACGAATGCGGTCTGTGAGACAGCGCTCACCAGGCCTATGCCGTACTTGCAAGTGACCATCATCTGCATGCAGATAGAATCTACTTTCATCACTAAAGATCAGGTCGTGCCATTCCATCTTGCAAGTGATCCTCTGACAGCATCAGTCGAGCCATGCACGTCTATGCTATCTCATGTGTGGCCGATGGGCTAGATGTGTGTGTGTGCCCATAGTCTCACTGCTAATAACCGGTTTGCAACAGTTTGTGTTGACACATCTTAGCTTACAAGCCCTCTTGTCTGTTCTGTGGTAGTTGTATGATATGGTATTGGGCCCTTACAGTACGACGATCCTGGGGACGCCTGTGTTGCGTACACGTCCAGAACCTCATGTACAGGTGTGAGAACGTTCACGTGACCACTGATACCAGCACCGCTCCACAACTGACGCAACACATCCAACTGCGTAGTCCTTGTGTGACAGTTCTCTGAAATGAGCAACCTGCCACTCGGAAGGCCACAATTTGAACCCTTTCAGCCTCACTCAGCTGGCTGCAGGAAGTACGAGTGTCTCTCCGTGGCATGGTTGCCTGCTTGCTTCACATATCTGCACCACTTTAAGCCTTCTAGCTGTGAGCATTCCCTGTTAGCGGTAGACAAAAATGGCGCTCTGGTAGCTATGCCACTATGCTGTCTGTTGGCAGACAGCGCTGAAACCATTATCAGTACTTTAACTATCCACAGGTGGCCGATGCCATCATGGGACCACAATCGATGTTGGCTTTCCGTGTATACTATTTTTTTTCCGGTAGTGCATCTGAAAGAATCTTGCACTGTCAAACTTTTTACATCTTTGTTCTTAAAAGTTGTATTGAGTCGCTCTACAACTGGAGCTTTCAAAGTGTAAAACGATGAGTAGTGATTTTGCATCAGCTGCTAGAAATGATCCTTATCGAACTCTTTTTTGCAAATAAGTCAGAGTCCCATTACTAAGTTTAATGTATACCTTTCTAGGTACATTTGTAGTCTCAATACCAGTTCTACTATTTCTGGAGCAACAACTTATGCATATTTGGAGTACATATCAATTACTGTTCACTTCTTCATCTTACATGCTGATTACACAAGATCATAATGGAACGAGGCATTAACAATAAAAAAATTACAGATGGAGGGGGAAAACAAAACAAGTATTCTACACATAAAATTATTATAAAACACAACATTTCTTTCTTTGTTCAGCAACAAGATCCACTCAGCTTCTTGGTGTCTAATGGAATACCTCACAAGTGACAACTGCAGCCCTGCTCAAACAACAACTTCACATTTAAACTATCACTCCCTGGTTTGTATTAGACAACATGTGTTTTGACTGGAATGCAGGAAGTGAGGGGCAACCCTTGACTCTATATTTTGATCATTATATTCTGGCAAAAACAAGTCCTTTATTCATTTCACTTTCTACAAACCCTTCATGAAGACATGCCATTCCGATGGTATAACTGAGAGTAAATCATTCAGTCAGATTTCCAATGACACACCAGCGAAGCTGAAATTTTCCATCAACGATTTTATTGAAGAATGTGGCTCATAGTACAGCACTGTGCAATGTAGAATAAAATCGACAGATGCAATTACACTACAGTGAGCACCACCCAACATCTCAAAAGCAAGTTCATTCAGATCAAACTGATTTTATGTGGTGTGGAATCGTTGCCAATCAAAGAGGACGATGCTTATTTTTCTGAAAAAGAAAACAAAGCAATGAGCAATCTCACGCTTAAAAAAAAGAAAATATCTTCCTTCCAAAGCACAAGAAAAGTTTTCTTACCCTGAGTAAGATGTCTGCCTCCTGCAGTATGCATCATTGACTTACTGCTGCTTGTGGCTGCTCGCTTTTACCTATTGTTTGGTTTAGTCAGCAAGTAGGTACTTTTGCTAACTCCAAGCATTTCGTATTTCCAAATCGGCAAAAATGCATGTGTGCTTTTGCAAACAAGTCAGTACTAGCTCATTCAGGGAATCTTCAAATGTTCAGTTTCATTGCTGCATGCCAGAAACCTTAGCCTCATCACATGTGAGCTGCACAAAGAACTAAGTTCTAAAAATAAGAAACATCTACTAATTTTATAGCTTCAACGAATTTCGTGGTGAAATTAAAAATTTCTTGGTGCACGAGTGTGCAAGCGCACATGACGTGCGAGACACCTGCATTGGATATCAAAAGCATATTGCTGCTCCTGTCACCTGTAAGTAGTCATCATGTGCTATTTACATATTTTATGTTACGCCTTTTAATAATGTCATGATGGAGGAGACATACTGCTGTTCAAGACAAACACGGAACACCCTGTAGAGTTGTTTCACTTATCACATCTTCTTCACATTTCCGTAATACTCACGCTGTGGGCACCGCCAACAGTAATCTAACTTTAAGATGCATACTGCAGCCATGTCGGAAGTTTTTGTTTCTATGTAGAACGAGATAGGATGTTATACTTATATGGATATGGTGTCTGTTCTTTCGGACATGTCCGAAAGAACAGACGCCATTGATGATCTGCAGCCGTCTAGAACGAGATTAGAATTATATCAATACCTTCAGCTGCTATCAGGCGTTGATATATACCAACAGGGACAGGTGAAAATCTGAAACCAAGTTTTTAATGGTTGCTGACTTGCTGGCAGTTTATTGAAAATGCGTGTTCCTGAATATTGGATCCCTTTTTGGGCCAAGGTAAGTGATTTTAGGTCTTTATGTAGACTGCTGTTCGTATTTCTAATATTGACATTATGTATTGAGTATTGGTTGGAAATAGTTGCAACAAATTTCATTAAGGAATAAATATACTGGGAAGCAGTGGTTAGAATACGAAGTTCCTCGAACAGGTACCTACATGATGTTCTTGAATTTATACCACAAACGATTTCTATTACACACTTTTACATGCTAAAAATTTTGCTCCAATTGATGAGTTACCCTAGAATATGACCCCTTATGATAGAATAGAATGAAAGTATGTAAGCTTTTTTATATTTATGTCTCCTACATCGGACATCATTTCCACTGTAGCTAAATACAGACTTGTTTCGCTTCATCAGTTCTGTGGTATGCCCTTCCCAACTGAATTTATTATCGAGTTGTAGTCCCAGAAAACACTGTCAACCTTTTCGATCTGCATGTCTTCGTATGTTGTACACATGCTGTAGCCGGAGAAATCGAGCAGTTTTCCAAATCTCACATAAAACTTAGATTAGCGTACTCACACTTTCCCCAATAGGTCTATCTTGTACAGGACAGAAGTAAACGGATCTGTCACATTACGTATATTTTGTTGTTGTATTACAAGGCTGTACACTTGTTCTATTAAGTGAGCAGCACAAGAAATTAAGCTTCGAATTTAACCTTTAGTATTCAGTTTACATATTACTTCATACTTGAAAACGCACATTGTTAACATTTTACTTAAACAGAGCTGCGGTGAAATTCTGCGTACTTTCTGTTGCAGCTGCGAGGATATTATTTCTAATAGCGACCGATAATCTACATAAATATCATATTCAACACTAATAATTGTTCTAATAATAATTGAAATGTACCCAGAGTTAATTAGATAAGGTTATGACACGACTTATACGACATTCCAGCCATTTCGCACTAATCGCAGTTATACTGATAACTAAACTGATGGATTCCAACTATGTCGCTATTTAACTGTAACCCTGTCGGAGTTGGTTGGTTGTTTTTGGGGAAGGAGACCAGACATCGAGGTCATCGGTCTCATCGGATTAGGGAAGGACAGAGAAGGAAGTCGGCCGTGCCCTTTGAAAGGAACCATCCCGGCATTTGCCTAGAGCGATTTAGGGAAATCACGGAAAACCTAAATCGGGATGGCCGGACGCGGGATTGAACCGTCGTCCTCCCGAATGCGAGTCCAGTGTGCTAACCACTGCGCCATCTCGCTCGGTCCCGTCGGAGTATTCGATTTTCGGTAGTGAAAAATAACTTCACAGTTATTGATAACGGTTATCAAAGAATAACTGCAACCGTGATAACGGTTACTCGAGAATAACCGTTTGGCCCACCTCTACATCCTCTTCTTCTTCCGCCTGGCGCGACCGGAACTTGCCTTGGGGGAGGGAGTGTCCTCTACGGCCGAGGCTGGCCGCTTCCCCGAGGATTGCTCGACCTCTGCGGGCTTGTCCGGTGTTGCCAGACTGGACGTTGGCGATGGTGTGGCGGCTTCTGTAGGGGTAGCATTCATCTCACGCTAGATGAGGAGAACCCTACGTCATAGTGGCGTAATACTACGTCATCGTGAAGTAAATAACCTAAATCGACTACATGAGTGCGTATATCGATCTTTGCGATTGTACCGATAACGTCAAAGCTAAATGTAAATACATGTGTACAAAATAAGTGACAGGAGTTATCTGTTACGCTCATCCCAGTTGAATTAATTATTAAGCTGTAATCCCAACAATTTGGGATGGTATTATGTGTTTCAGGAACATAACGAATGTCTGAACGTAGGAACCATAGCGAAAGTAAAGAAAAAGCTTTTAGTCAATTTTGAAAAAAAAAAAAATCTGATGAACCGTGCATAAATCGTGTGGATAGAAAAGTGAAATAATTAATTATTAAGCTGAAATCCAAAGAAGGTGGGATGTTATTGTGTGTGTCACGAACATAACGAATATCTGAATGAAGGAATCATAACCATAACGAAAGTGTTTGGGCATATTTTAGTCCGATTAATGGTGCATAAATCATGTGGATAAAAACGTGAAATAGGGAGATATTAAAGTGTGTCGTATTTTTATAAAAGCCAATGAATTGTACATAATTCACGTGGACAGAAACGTTAAACTGAGAAACTGAAGTTCAAAGTAATTCCGAATGTTGCTGGAAATATTAAACCATCTAGTTCCATTTAATTTTGCCTTCATGTTGTAAATCAACTAAGAACTATGAACAGTGCAGATTCAAGACGCACACAACAGTCGATGTATACAGAATGCACACAACAGTCGATAGGACAACTCGTGAAACTCATGATGACGCTTGCCTACGTCACGTTGACGTAGGGTTTTCCTCACTTAGCGTGACATGATTGCTACCCCTTCTGTAGCCGTCGCGGCTGGTGCGATTGCTGGCGTGGCAGCTGTCGTGGCGGCTGCGACGTGCGCTTGGATGTCGCGACCCACGGGTACAAAGTTGGACCGGAGTCTCTGTCCTCTTCTGTACCCAGGGCCAAACGTTGCATGTAGATGCAACTCTCCTCTGGGGTCAGCCTGGCGATAGCGGAGGCAATTCCCTCCTTTGTCTGGGGGATCGGCGGCTCGATGCGTCGTCTCCGTCCTGAGAGTGTGCGGGCGCGGCGCCGAACGTTCGCGGAAATTTCCACGTCCATCCGGAGGCCGCGCGCATCACTCTCGCTCGCCGTCTTCGTCGGTGGTGGGGGGTCAGACGCTGCCTTCGTCCGGAAACCTCTCTTGGACATCATCTGCCACACCCTGCGTCTCACAGGAGCGATCATCTCGTTTCGGCTCCTCCTCCATGTCGTGGCCCCCGACACGACAACTTCCTTTTTTTAGAAAGCGACGATAATTTTTGCTTTCTTTGATATGGGGTCACGACACGTGGATTTTGCCACCCGAGTCCCTAAAGGCCCTTGCAGGCTGATGTCGATTCTGGAAGAACGCTGGTGAGCGAGAACACGCAAGGCGAGTAGCCAACTGCGGGAACCCGCACGAACGGTCGCTACAAAATCACGAGCAAAGGGTTAGCCTCGGCAGCGCCAGCACAGAGCGTCCGCACGCTTCGGCAGCCACAGTGCAGGTGCGTCGCGTCGTGCATGTCTGATGCACTGTGCGTTGTACAGTTTGGTTTTGCAGCTAACGCCAGTCCTGTCTTTGTTGACAATACGAGGACGCTGGGAAGCTGCTGTGAGTCCCGGCTGTTTGAAGGTAGCTGCTACTTCCAGTCTCCCAGCAAAGCTGAGTCTTTGTTCTCGCTGAGAGACAGGAGTGGGTCCACAGCAGGTCCTGGCCAGTTGGAGGTCGCTGTCACTTCCGGATCTCTGCACTTTCGAGGTCACTGTTGGTAGCTGGTACAATGATTTTCTCACTACGAAAGTCGTTGAGTTGGTTGTCCTGATCCACAATACGCAGCTCCATTTAGTCTTATATCTGAACTGTTACTGGGAGGTATACAGCGTTGGTAGGGATCTCAGTTATCTTATACCCAGTTCCAACTGTTGAGAAGCATCTGTAAATTGTATGAATCAATCTACTGATAAGACAGGATTTGGTTCTCCACATCGAATACGATTCATTGTAGCTATGTAGATACTCTTTCCCAGTACTTTCCTCCATAAATCTTCAAGATCCAGTCTAGTGTCGTTATTTGTGCCCATGAGTATCAAAACACCAATGAAGCCGTACATTTCTTCTATGGTTGTAAGTTTTAAGTTACTATTACGAGCTTCTTGGTTTGTATAGTCCACGATAATCTTCATTATTTCGGGAGTTATAAGCTTTTTGAAAGATTCTGACCCTAGAGGTCAAGCCTTCATGAGTCAAACCTTCACGAAAATTGATTATATTTTGGACTGACCTGCGTACTTGCCTTGGTGGCGCAGTAATACATTCCCTATCGCTTTTTGCTGTAACAATGATGCTGGAAGCAGCTGCATGCTGTTCATCAGGGGATGAACTCCATGAAATTGACTCATTTTCAATTGCTGTGTCACACTCTTATGTCAAAACCGTATCATCTTCTTCTGGACCACGTTCATCACCTTCACTTGGTTCATGTACTACAGCTGACACATCTTCATCTGTGAGAAACCTCTGATACTGACGAGACACTTTATTAGAACTGCGAGTGGTGTACAACTGCTCAAACAACAAAGGAGATTTATTTCAAAACAACAGCAACACAATACAGCGGTACCAACAGTCAGAAAGTGCATTTATTTCTGCCATATTGAGAAATATTTTAATGAGAAAAGTTGTCTCATCGATGTCTGAGGAGGGGGAGGGGGCGGCAAAAACTGCCCGCACTTAAATATAATAGGCAGATTGAAATAATTCACAAAAATTATAAAACCATGATAGCACATACTCTGGACATTTTTCTACAACCACCTAAATTCTCAGCCGGCCGCGGTGGTCTCGCGGTTCTAGGCGCTCAGTCCGAAACCGCGCGACTGCTACGGTCGCAGGTTCGAATCCCGCCTCGGGCATGGATGTGTGTGATGTCCTTAGGTTAGTTAGGTTTAAGTAGTTCTAAGTTCTAGGGGACTGATGACCACAGATGTTAAGTCCCATAGTGCTCAGAGCCATTTGAACCATTTGAACCACCTAAATTCTCGCTTCTTGACTTCAACAAATAGGTATATTACACAAATAAAACAAATACTGCGGGCAATTCCCCCCCCCCCCCCCCCCTTAGTGGTCCTAGGGTTAATTAACGAAATAGTTGTTACATTTTGCGTTTCATGCATTAATAAATAACCAAGACACATAAATTATCGTGAAAGAAATGAAAAACAGCCAAATCTCACTGCTTCAACGACATAAACTACAACTTACTCATGAACAACTACTTTCGAATATCTTCATAACTGCAGCCTACTCCACTGAAAAGTAGGGCATATAAACACATATTTCTAGCTTGAGAAGAATATATTTCTGTTCGTGTTTGTTCTCATTATGATAGGGACTTCTCTTGACACGTAAAAGTTTTTATGGAGTTTAATGATTCGCCTATTTTTACACTTCACTCGACTTTCTAATACACGAATATTTTTGTAAATGCAATATCTTATGCTTCAAAAGCGAATATGTTGAAGTTTCTTGCCAGTTGGGTTCAGATGTAGCACCTATTGTGCAACTGGTTTCTATTGTGTTAGGAAACAGTTTTATTTCGTTTCACGTTATATTATCACGTCTATGTGGCTTTCCCTTCAGCTACAGGTGTGGTGACCTATTGTATATCTTAAATAATGTAGGTATTACATTCTGTACAGGTTTCCTACGTTCCTCACGCAGTCACTAAGTGATTTGGATGAAAATGTAGCGGCCGGCCGCTGTGGCCGTGCGGTTTTAGGCGCTACAGTATGGAGCCAAGCGACCGCTACGGTCGCAGGTTCGAATCCTGCCTCGGGCATGGATGTGTGTGATGTCCTTAGGTTAGTTAGGTTTAATTAGCGACTGATGACCTCAGAAGTTAAATCGCATAGTGCTCAGAGTCATTTGAACCATTTGAAAATGTAGCGAGCAAAACCTCACATTGTTAGAGAGATATACGACGTCTTTCTGCAAAATGTCAGGTCTTCTGGTGTTCCCTAGCATTTTTTGTTATTAAAGAAGAACGACATTCTTCAGTAAATATCTATACGTTACAACAGAATCGAAAATAAACTGTCCTTAACGTTGTGCTCAGCGATTGTAGGCTATAAGGAAGGAGAGACACACAGCAATCACTTGCAGTTCCATTTGCAACTGTCTCAGTTTCCTTCTGCCTATACACCTTTAAGAACATATGGAGAGTCTGTAGAATTTTAATTCAAATGCACTGAAGATGGCTATTTATGGCGGAATACTAGATTTGCAATAATAATAAAAAATAATGGGATTGTGACTGACTGCTGTGTGGCCTTCCTTCCTTGCCCTATAAAGTGCTGTTTCATATGTCTCAAGGTCCTTAGGAAACTAAGCAATGACAAAGGTGTTATTGTCGATTTCTAATGTACTACATGCGCTTTCTGTTGTATAAACTATGTTAAAAATCAATATAAGCGATAGTATTCGCACTCGTGCATTTAAAAGCGTCGCTTGATGGCCACTTGGCGCCCTACAATCGCAGTGAATAACAAAAAACATACGGTGTCGTGACCATTACATTGCTATTGTACGTCGGACTGTGGTTTCGTTTGAGTGCCCTTTATATGTGGTTACTGAAATTAGTGTTATCTCTCGGATGCAAGGCTCCTTTAAACGAGCAAACTGTATTGGCCAAATTCGCCCATATGTAGCCATGAATTTGTCAAACAACCCCGTACACGTACTAACAAAGTTGATTAGTTTGACCTCACTTTCAAGCAGACGCTGTTCATGTCCTTGAGTACTTTGACAGTAGTGAGAGTAGCCACAAATGCAGACAAAGCATTTCTAGCATTGACTACGGCACTGTGTTTAAAGAAGACAAAGAAAACAAGACGCTGGTACAGCGAATGGCTTAAAATGAGAGAGAGATTTAGCCATTAAATCTGCTAAAGGAAATAATACTCTCAGAAACCGATTACTACGTCAACTTCCTTCGAATGGACAATGAAACTTTTAATAGCTTGTCAAGGCCCCATAAAAGAGAAAACTTGTTTGTCATATTCGCTCTTATTTTGTCACGGATGTGTCAAACAAATCCATACATGTACCAACAAAGTTTGTCAGTTTAACATTACCTTTTAAGCAGATACTTTTCGTGTATGCTGTATTTTGATATTTGATAGTGGGATTGACTACAAATCGACTTAAAGCACTTCTAACAGTGCCTTTGGTACTGTGTCTGAAGAAGAAGAAGAAGAAGAAGAAGAAGAAGGGGGAAAACAAGACGTTGGTGCGTTGATGCCTTAAAATGATAAAATGAGAGGGAAAATGTACACATGAAAACCTGTTAAAGCAAATTTTATACTCATAACATGAGGATTACACGAACTTTCTGCGGATGGACAGTGCAACTTTTAATAACTTGCTTGGAGTGAATTCACCCTGACACTGGAAAAGAAGACACAAGTATGGGTAAAATTTAGTGTTTTCTACTAGGTCCACTAATGACAGTTCATTAAAATATATCACACTGTAGGAACATATAGCCCATATCGTCCTGGAAGAACCGGAGACCTACGATCTTTTTTAAAATTTCATTGCACTCTCGCTTGTATGACATGCGTAAAATATTGATTTTTCTTCTTAACCTCTTCTTGCGTAATATATGGCTAGGAAAGATGCTACACTGCAACCATTTTGGTAATTGCCAGTGCTATTTTGTTTATATTATTAATGATTTTCCATAGTTGTGGAAATTCGCAATGCAGGGAGGTAAACTGTAATAAAAGAATTTTTCATTAAACGTGTGTCAAACATCGACACAAGCAACGTCTGCTATTTTATCAAGTTTTCCGTCAATCAAAATTTCAAGCACACTCTCTGTTTGACAAACACGTCAAACAAAATCATACACGTTCAAATATTTGGCAAACACAGCCTTAAAGAACACAAGAGCAATTTTGCAACACAGATAAATCGCCAGTACTAGATAATGCAATGGGTTTACGTTTTGGGACAATGTATATACAGGTTATAAACAGTTCCGGTGGCTGGTTTTTCTATGGCGTAGTAATACGTATTTTAAAATTCTTAAAGCTTTCGTGGATTATTTTCTACATGTTATGCTTTAGTTCCGTTTTTGGCACTGTTCTTCTGCTTATAACTGCCATTTGGGTTTTTGTTTTCCACACTTCACAGCACTAGGAACTGAAAACTTGTTTTGATGCTGTCTGTTGCCGACTGTCGGATGTTATTTCCAGGCGAAAATGGCACGAAAATCGTGTTTCATTCACTTGTAGTTAGATGGTCAACAAGAAAAAATTAACAATAAACCGTAACACAGCAACTACAATATTTCAATTTTCACTAATAAAACTTATTGTCCTTAAAATTTTCACACAAAATTAAAGACTGGTGAAACCAACTATCTCAGTAAGTGCTTAAAAGCGACTCGACGGACCAATACACGGCATGTAAGCTGGCTATATAAAATTTAATAAACTAAGAAATTGCTGCAAAACATTCACTATGTTCACTTCTAATAATTAAAGAAGAATATACCGCAGACTAACTCGCACCTAATTACAATCAGACTGACGCACGACGGTAAATTCTAAGTGCCAATTTGTACCAAAAATCATTATAGTGCATCACAGGTATAACTGAGACAAAGTCCATCTTAAGTGTTGTTCAGAAACAGAGCTCGAAACCCACTTCTCACGAGAATCGCAAGTGCAGACGGTCACCTGGCAAAAAATGATCAGACTCCTGCATTTTTTAAATTCTGCTACTAGTCCAACGGTAAAAGCTTGCGCGGCTGGAGTCACTGCTCACTCTGACCGAGATGTTTCAGCGAGCTCACACTGAGCACTCCCGACCAGCACAGGTGCAGCCCCAACCAGGTCGTGCTGCTTTCTCCCCATATCATGATGGCAGTCGCCCTTATACAGGGTGAGCCAGGAGGAAAGGTACATGCTTTGAGGGGTGATAGTATTAGTGATTCTGAACAAAAAAAAAAAAAAACTTCATATAGACGTTTGTCCTATCCCGAATGGTTTCCGAGATAGAACACATTTAATATCACTTTTGCACGTTTTTCTTGAATAACTCGAAAACCGCACCCTCCAGCGAAAACGTGTCGCAGTACAAAATTAAACTATATTAAATTTCCTACAAAAAAGGTCCTATTCATTCTTTTTTCTCTAGAACTAATGGTTTGTGCAAAGAGAGCGCCAGAATGTTGAAGCACTCGCGCGACGCGCATGCGCTGTAGCTTGTATAGTTTTTGTAGGCCAGTTTGAGGTAGTTTCCCGACTTGATACAAGTGTCCCGTGTCAAACTGTTCGTCTCAACTTGCTACCTCAATTTGGCCTACAAAAACTACGTAAGCTACAGTGTACGCGCGTCGAGAGAGTTTTTCAATATTCTCGTGCTTTCTTCGCACAAACTTTGAGAGAAAAAAATGAATAGAACCTTTTTTGTAGGAAATTTAATATAGTCTAATTTTGTACTGCAACATGTTTTCGCTGGAGGGTTCGGTTTTCGACTTATTCAAGAAAAGAGTACTAAAGTGATATTAAATGTGTTCTATCTCGGAAACCATTCGGAATAGGGTATACGTCCATATGAAGTTTTTTTGTTCAGAATCACTAATACTATCACCCCTCAAAACATGTACCTTTCCTCCTGACTCACCCTGTATAGCTTCGATTCAACATCCCTTCACGAAATTCTTGTATACGTCACTAATGAAGAAGGCAGTTTCACAAGCCTCACTGACAACATTTTATAAAGAGTAATTACGACTGACTTGACTACGCCAATAGCTGCACGCTCTAGTCTAAAATGATGTATTGTATTAAGTCTTATGGGTAATAGTTTGTCCAATAATTAAAGCTGAGTAACTGTAAACTTCGTTGTAATGTTCAAAAAGGGTTCTTTCATTTTGTGCCGTTAAGTATTATTACAACTATTAATTCGGCACAACTTACAAAACAGATTTTTACTGCTCTTTTCGTTGCAGTGTTCAGAATTTACATATCTTTAATAGTTCGTTAGTTATGGAGGAAAATACTCAAAACTATTAACAAACAAAGAAACAGACAATAAAAATCATAAATCTTAGTAACTAATGATTGTTATTTGTGTGTTATGACCTCCGCCATTGCATACTGCCTTACTGCATGTACACTTGTTTTGAGATAGCTTTTTTTATCAATTTTCAATTAAAGTACAATTAAAATGTATCTCACTACTCAATTAATCACGCCGTAAATTGTGTGAATGTACCGGTCGAAGCACATCGACGAGAGCAACAAATAGATTGTCTGATCTTCGTTATACATTAGTTAGTAAAGAAATTATTATACTGTTTCTGATTAGCGGTTACGGGAAAACTTCTCGATGTTGTATCCTTTTATATACAATAATAACAAAGAAGATCTGCACACTGGCAGAATCGTGGTGCTCCTCTCTTTCATATGACGTATCGTCCTCCATTGTACGATTAACAGCTTACTTTGTATGAACGCAAACGCGAACAAGGTGAGCTGCTATTATGCGTCCAACAACTGAGTTGACGTCACGTCCGTGTTCTTTCAACTTTGACAGAAACACATGGTGCAGTCAGTGCCCAGTGGACAGTCGTCTGCACACTTAGAAACAGGGACGACACAAGTTAGCGCACGGACGAAATTTAGCGCTGCAGAGAACTGCACACACAGTCACACAAGCCCAGCCGGTACCGTGGCCACTCTCTACATCATATCTTTAATAGTTCGTTATTTATGGACGAAAATATGCAGAACGATAAAGAAAGAAAGAAACATACAATAAAAACCATAAATCTTAAGAACCAATGATTGTAATTTATTTATTACGACATCCGGCCACTCTCTACATCATATCTTTAATTGTTCCTTAGTTATGGACGAAAATATGCAAAACGATGAACAAAGAAAGAAACATACAATAAAAATCATAGATCTTAAGAACTAATGATTGTAATTTATTTATTACGACATCCGCCAATGCATACTGCCTTGCTGCATGTGTACTTGTTTTGCGATAGATTTTTTATCAATTTTTAATTAAATTCCAATTAAAATGTATCTCACTACTCATTTAATTACGCCTAAATCATGTGAATGTACCATTCTAAGTACCTCGACGAGAGCTACAAATGGGTTGCCTGATCTTCGTTGTACATTAGTTAGTAAAGAAATTATTGTACGTTTCTGATTAGCGGTTACAGGAAAACTTCTCGATGTTGTATCTTCTTATACACAATGATAACAAAGAAGATCTGCACACTGGTAGAATCGGGGTACTCTCTTCTTTCATATGACGTATCGTCTTCCGTAGTATGATAAACAGCTTGCTTTGTATGAACTCAAACGCCAACAATCGTGAGCTGCCATTATGCGTTCAACGGCTGAGCGTCTTCCGTAGTATGATTAACAGCTTGCTTTGTATGAACTCAAACGCGAACAATAGTGAGCTGCCATTATGCTTTCAACGGCTGAGCTGACGTCACGTCCACGTTATTTCAACTTTGACAGAAACGCATGGCGCAGCCAGTGGACAGTTGTCAGCGCACTGAGAAACAGGGTCGACACAAGTTAACGCACGGACCAATATAGCGCTGCAGAGGACTGCACACAAGCCCAGCCGGTACCGCGGCGTCTCTACGTCATGGAGCGTGCTCCATTCACATGCAGCTCGCAACCAAAGCGTCTCTTTCACACATAAACACAATCCGTCCCGTCACAATATCTCCGCTTATCCTATTGTTCGAGATACGGGAAGCAGCACGAAGAATTACAAGATTTGTCGAAGATACTCGTACAGTAGTCTGCTACTAAAATATCAACAAATAAACATGAAAGTGTAACATTTGTGCATTGTCAGGGTCAGAGTGTACGGTGTGTATTTGTCATCTTAGTCTAAATATGTACCAATTTCTCAAAGTAATATCTTAAACCTAGACAAACCACATATTTACAATATAAACAGAATACACAAACCAAGTGTTTGTGTAATAGTTTCTGTGCGAACGCAACCCTTCGTCTGCAAATTAAAACCAGCTAAATATCATGTCAGTTGTCGCATGAGATTACACAGTTCTTGTGCTCCAGCCGGCCGGAGTGGCCATGCGGTTCTAGGCGCTACAGTCTGGAACCGAGCGACCGCTGCGGTCACAGGTTCGAATCCTGCCTCGGGCATGGATGTGTGTGATGTCCTTAGGTTAGTTAGGTTTAATTAGTTCTAAGTTCTACGCGACTGATGACCTCAGAAGTTGAGTCCCATAGTGCTCAGAGCCATTTGAACAATCTTGTGCTCCAGTCTGAGCTGATGGAAAATAACAAAATAGTAAAAAACAGTTTTTTGGTGTTACGTGCGGCTTTCATTCAGTCTGATGTTTAGTGATACTCCGCAATTTGCTCTCATTAGCCCATTCAATTAAATTCGTGGCACAGTTTACACATCACACCACACTCACTCGACAGCACTTGCGGAGACGAACTGCTCACAGTATAAGCCCTTTCTGCAGCGACAGCAAGTTCAGTGGAGACAACATTGTTGCGAAGCTCCTTGCAACTAGTCAGCGATTTCGTTTTCTACAAAAGAAACTAACACGACCCATTAGCTATTTGATACCTTAATACAAACGTGACCCCATAGTTGAGGTTGTGAGAGTTCCACTCTTGGCAGATCATACACAGCAGGGAACTCATTAGGACAAAAACAAAGACAAGCGGAGTGTGGTGCCGAGAATAAGGCATGCGATTACAGTTTTTTGCTTCATGCTGAGATCAGTGTCTTCACTCACAAAGAACAACCACAACATTGCACAAGTCAGAGAACGGGATCTTTGCCTCAATCATTGCAAGCAATCAACCAAACAAATAAATCGTCATATCAACTGTCTCCATACGAAATTTAAAGACGACACGAAAATATCAGACCACACACTGTCAGACACAGACCACCAATAGTCATTAAATCCAGTGCCACCTCCAGGCACCACCCGAATTAATCCACAGGATTTACTTGAATACCATCCCCCCACAATAAACGTACATACAAAACAAAAAACCCCAAAACTTAACTACTATCTACACACAAACATAATGAAAATACAATGAACACGCTTCAGAATACGAACCACTGCGCGCCTCTGAATGTACGATCATATTTCGTTTATATTAGTTTCAGAAGTTCCCCTGGAATTGGATAAGTTAAACAATAAGCATTCGGGTGCGGCACTCCGTAATCACATTAGGTCCAAGGTACAACTCAAATGGTTTCTTTATTTCTATGTCAAGTTCACAGGATATCTCCTTCGCCTTGCCGAGCACCATGTCTCTCAGTTTGTATCACACAGCCGTCTTTGCCTTCCCGTGGCCTTCTTTTCCATATGTTGCTTTACTTTTGCCTCAAGTTCCCGAGGAGAGATTTGCTATCCTGGTGGGAAATGCATTACTGGTGTCAACAGGTTCGCCGGTCTCTCACGCATGATTACTTCATGCGGAGTGAATCCAGTGGCGCAACTTTTGACTCTATTCATGCGTTCTCAAACGTCGGTATCATGCCCGGTCCACTTTGAATGTCAGCAATATGTTGTCGCAAGCCTACCCAATCCTCTCCTATAACGTTCGACCGGATTTTCAGCTGGGTTGCTCACCAATCTCCGCACATGTTTAATACCTGCTTCAGTAATTAAGTATGCCCATAACACAAACTGCGACCCACTGTCAGGTAATCTGGCCTTAGGCTTTCCTACCTCGGAAAAGTAATCGTTTTCTACCTTATTTCGCATTATTTTGCAGGTGGTCTTCTTCATAGTGTACAGTTTCACGTATTTGGAAAGTACGTCAACTATGAGCAGTACTTATTTTAGACCCCACGACCTGAGAGAAGAGGTCCGAAAACGTCAGTCGCAAGTATGTTTTGAGCTTTATCAGGTATAACGCCCTGCATCTTTGCCTGATCCGCCACAGTACCACGCTTTCCCAGCTGCCAACGATCACAAACACTGAGCCACTGCCTCACTCTCTTTGCCACGTTCTTGAACAGGGCATAATCCTGAAGCACCTCCAGGCATTTCTGCGACCCGTAGCGCCCATGACTGAGATGGATGTACTAAATGAAAGATCCCAAATGCTGTTTCAGGGAACAGAGCTTCCATTCCTCCCTGCCTTATTCTTTCTCCGAAACAAAACTCCTTTGTAAACTTTGTAGAAGCATTGCAACTTCTCATTTCCCTTAGTACCAAACAGTGCCTTGGTTCAAATGGCTCTGAGCACTATAGGACTTAACAAAAATGGCTCTGAGCACTATGGGACTCAACTTCTGAGGTCATCAGTCGCCTAGAACTTAGAACTACTTAAACCTAACTACCTTAAGGACGTCACACACATCGATGCCCACGGCAGGGTTCGAACCTGCGACCATAGCGGTTGCGCGGTTCCAGACTGAAGTGCCTGGAATCGCTCGGTCACAAACGGCCGGCAAACAGTGTCTTAACCAGCTTGAGATCCGGATCTGCATTCTGTATCCTCCGCATATCTTTGCAGATTCCTCGAATCTCCTTTTCGCCCGCAACTCCCTCCATATGCATACCACAGTATTCTGCTGTGCCGTCGCGTTCATAATAGTATTCTTTGCCTTACGGCAGCCGCGACAAAGCGTATGCAACGCTATAGTCGGCTCCTTTTATATATTCCACTGTATACTGAAACTGCTGAAGAAACAGAGCCCATCTGATCACCCTTTCATTCAACAGCTTGCATTCTTGTAGGAAGCTAAGTGCTTAATGGTCGATTAACGCGACCGTTTCGCGTTCGTCTAGGTACACCCGGAATTTCGTGAAACCCCATACTATCGCCAGGAGTTTCTTTTCGGAAATCACATAGACCCGCTACTGCTTAGATAGCATGCGACTGGCAAATGAAATTGCCCGATATTCCGTGATCCCTCCACTTCTACACTCTAGGACAACGCCGCACCCACGCCAAAATTCAAATTGTCTGTGACTAACATACATGCAAAAAGGTAGCATTATGCCTGGGCAGTACAGAACTTAACTGTGGCACAAACTGTCTTTTATAACCCTGAAACTATCATCGCAGTCCTTCGTCCACAGGCATGACACAATTTTTTTTCAGGCGCCTAGACAGAGTTGGAGAGTTTCAACATTAATTGCTCACGAATTTGCAGTAGTATTAACGCTTTTCTAGAAACGATTTTAGTTGTTTTCCATGCCGGGGAGTTGCACACTCTGCAATCGCCGCAAGACTGCCAGTTTTAGGAGTAATGCCTTCTGCCGACGGTCAATGTCCTAAAAAGTCCATTTCAGCTTTTAACGAAAGTGCATTTCTTCAGTTTTAATTTCGTCCCTTTCTTTCTGAGCCCCGAGAATACTTCCTCCAATCGGCTACAGTGCTCTTGCTATGTTGCGTTGCCACGAAAGTGGCGACATAATAGAGCTTGTCCAGGACATGATTCACTGCCCGTACAAACGCCTCTACAGAAGTGCACAGACCAAAAGACACCATTTGGTATTCGTACGACCGACTTTCAAAGAAGAACGCCCTTATATAGCCTCAGTTCACGCTCTCCGCGAAATTCCTGTACACGTCACTTAATGAGGTTCGCAGATTCACCAGCCTCACTTACGTCTTGTTATACAGCGTACTTACGAATGATTTGAGTGCGCCATTAGCTGCGCGCTGAAATTAAGTTGTATGTGTAATAATTCGCCCAATAATTAAAGTTGAGTATTGCAAACATCGTTGCAATGCTCTGAAAGAGTTCTTTCACTTTGTGCCATTAAATTTTATTACAGCTATTAACATGGCACCACTTCCGTAACGGATTTTTACTGTTCTTTTCTTTGCACTACTTAGAATTTACAGATCTTTAATAGTTCATTAGTTATGGGCGATGCAAAATTATAAACAAACAAACATACAATAAAAATTATAGATCTTAATCGCTAATGATAGTAATTTATGTGTTAAACCTCCACCAAAGCATACTGCCTTGCTGCATGTGTACTTTTATGTGGTAGATTTTACATCAATTTTCAATTACAGACCAATTAAAATTGTATCTAACTGCTGAGTTAATTATGCCATTAATCGTGTCAATGTATTAGTCGAAGGACTTCGCCGAGAGCTACAAATTTATTGATGATATTCGTTGTACATTAATTAGTAAAGGAATTATTATACTTCTTCTGATTGGCGATTACGGGAAAAACTTCTCGATGCTGTATCTTTTTGTAAACAATGATTACAAATAAGAACTGCACACTGGCACAATCGTGGTGCTCCCCTCTTCATATGACGCATCGTCCTTCTTTGTAGGAGTAACCGTTTGCTTTGTATGAGCGCAAGCTCAAAGAATAGTTAGCTGCCATTATGCGTTCAACGGCTGAGCTGACGTCACATCCGTGTTATTTCAACTTGACAGATCCGTATGGCGCAGCCACTGGACAGTGCTCAGCGCACGCTGAAACGGGGCCGACACAAACTAGCGCACGGACGGATCCTGCGCTGCAGTCGACTCTTCGACCATAGTTCCAATATCTACGGTCGAAGAGCCGACCTCTCACTAGGATCTGTGGCACTGCGGCCAGAGTCTTACGTTTGGAGCGCGGGCCATTCAAACGCCGCTCTCAACCAAAGGCTCTCTTTCACACATAAACACACTCAGTTATATCACGAAAGAACAATTCGTTATTATGCGGGGATGTATACAGAAAGGCCATAGTAATTCATAAAAACAAAAATAATTTCAGTAGGAAGTAAGAATGATGAAATTAGATAAGTTTGGGCATTAGTTGACTTTCTGATCATGTTTTAAGTTTGCAACTTTTATCTGAGACTTATACCATTCTACCTGCAAAACAGTGGCAAGATCATTTGGTGTGTTTCTGGTGACTAACAGAGAGATTGGTGAGAACAGGAAACTTCTGTATCACATGCAGCAATGTGTACTGTTGTGATCGACAGCAGTTAACTTATCTGAGGGGTTTGTAATGAATCTAATTTCAGTTAGTCCTTCATGTCAGAGCTATGTGAATGCGAACGTAGCTAAACTTTTGGTGCTCATAAGGTGGGTACTTCCTAAAACAAGGCAGCGGAAGTGTTTGGTGTCTCAGGAGGCAGTCAATAGAAGATCTATACCACATACAAGGAAAGAATAAGAACATCATCCTTTATGTCACAATGCGGTCCGATGTGTGTGTTCAGAGGTTTGACAGATGGTCGTTGACGAGGATTGTGACTATAAACAAGAAGACGGCATCTGCAAAAATCACTGCATAACTGAATGTCGCTCTCGTGAACCCTGTCACCATCAAAACAACACGAAGGAAGGTCCAGAAGCAGGGAATTTCTGGACGATCTGAAATTCCAAAACCACTCATCAGTGATGCAAATTCCCGTAACAAGAAATCATAGTGCAGAAGCCAAAAATCCAGGATTATGTAGCAATGGAAGAGTCATGTTCGGATGAGCTTTGTTTCACACTGCTTCGAACTTCTGGACAAGGTTACGTCCCAAAAGTGAAACATGGTGGGTGTTCGATGATGATCTGGGCAGTAATATCGTGGTGTTCCATGGGTTTCATGGTTTCTCTGCAAGTTCGCATTACAGCCAAGGATTATGTGATAATTTTGGCTGATCAGGTCGATCCCATGGCACAATGTTTGTCCCCTGATGGTGATAATGTTTTCCAAGACGACAAGGCCCATGTTCACACTACTCGCATCGTACATGACTGGTTTTGTAAGCATGAGGATGAACTGTTGCATCTGTCCCATTCATCACAGTAACCAGATCTCAGTTGTATTGTGCCTTCTTTGGATAGAAGGATATGTAATCGCTATCCACATTCATCATTTTTACCTGAACTTGCCACTATTTTGCAGGAAGAATGGTATAAGATTCCCTCGAAAACCATGCAGGACCTGTATTTGTTCATTCCGAGATTACTGGAAGCTCTTTTAAATGCCAATGGGTTTCCTACACTGTAATAGGCGTAGTAAAGTGTTTTGTTTTTGGTGTTTCCATATTTTTTTCCATCTGCTATATTTATTTACTACAAACACCCAACCAACAAATATTTTATGCACCTGCATTCCTTTTATGTTTAAGGTTGCACTCACTCAGCCCGTAACAAATTAACCCACGAGTTCTTGTATAACTGAGATCAACCAAACAGTATGTAGAACCTCCTTTTATGCTGATGACAGCAGTGATGCATCATAGCATGGACACTGCAAGACACCAAAAGTTTTGGGGTAGGCATCCTGATCCACGAACACTCAGCCACTGCCTGCAGCTGACAGAAACTGGTCGGCACTCGATCTAAGGAGCTCAAATTTTGTTAAATGGCATCCCAGATGGGCTCAGTAGAATTGGAATCTCGTGATCTTGGGGCTACACAGTCACCCTATATGACCATAGCATGTTCTTCAAACCTTTCTGTGATAGTTGGGGAGCGATGTGATGGCACATTGTCTTCTTGGGGATATAACGCTACAGGCAAACAAATGGACGCATATGATTGGACATGTATAGTTTGCCAGTGAAAGACTGTTACAGAGGTGTCAGAGGCCGTACTTAATTCCTTCTTCTGCTTGAGAATGCAAACACCAGCTGCCTAAATGGCGCCCTGTTGACAAGCGAATATAACGCCTCCATGGTTTTCGACATACATATACACTATGTGATCAAAAATAACCGGACCTGGCTGAAAATGACTTACAAGTTCGTGGTGCCCTCCGTCGGTAATGCTGGAATTCAATAGTGTTGGGCCACCCTTAGCCTTGATGACAGCTTCCACTCCGGCAGGCATACGTTCAATCAGGTGCTGGAAGGTTTCTCGGGGATTGGAAGTCCGTTCTTCACGGAGCGCTGCACTGAGGAGAGGTATCAGTGTCAGTCGATGAGGCCTGGCACGAAGTCGGCATTCCAAAACATCCCACAGGTGTTCTATAGGATTCAGGTCAGGACTCTGTGCAGGCCAGTCCTTTACAGAGATGTTATTGCCGTGTAACCAGTCCACACAGTCCGTGGATTATGAACAGTGCTCAATCGTATTGAAAGATGCAATCGCCATCCCCTGATTGCTCTTCAGTAATAGGATCAATGTAGGCTTGTGCTGTGATAGTGTCAGGCAAAACAACAAGTGGTGGAAGCCCCCTCCGTGAAAAACACGACCACACCATAAAACCACGGCCTCCGAATTTTACGGTTGGCTCTACACATGCTGGCAGAAAATGTTCACCGGGTATTCGCCATACCCACACCCTGCCATCGGACCGCCACATTGTGTACCGTGACTTGAAACTCCACACAACGCTTTTCCACTGTTGAATCGTCCAATATTTACGCTCCTTACACCACGAGGCGTCGTTTGGCATTTACCGGCGTGATGTGTGGCTCATGAGCAGCCGCACGACCATGAAATCCAAGTTTCCTTACCTCCCGCCTAACTGTCATAGTATTTGCAGTGGATCCTGATGCAGTTTGGAACTCCTGTGTGATGGTCGGGATGGATGTATGCCTATTACAACCCTCTTCAACTGTCGGCGGTCTCTGTCAGTCAATAGACGAGGTTGGCTTGTACGCTTATGTGCTGTATGTGTTCCTTCATGACCGCGCTGCTGCTACGGTCGCAGGTTCGAATCCTGCCTTGGGCATGGATGTGTGTGATGTCCTTAGGTTAGTTAGGTTTAAGTAGTTCTAAGTCTAGGGGACTGATGACCTCAGATGTTAAGTCCCATAGTGCTCAGAACCATTTGAACCATTTTTTTGTTCCTTCATGTTTCCACTTCACTATCACATTGGCACATCAGAAACAGTGGACCTAGGGATGATTAGGAGTGTAGAAATCTCGCATAGAGACGTATGACACAAGTGACACAAGTTAGTGTAACAGGACCGTGTTTTGACCATTCAGTGGAAATGGGCGCATTGTGGTGTGTCTCCAAACTAAATACAGATACTACACTCCAAAGCAGATTTGTGTCCATTCAAATCTATCAGCCCGACATGGTGTCATCATTATTCTCTACCCTCCAACACAGGAAAATTAAGAACTATAGAAGCTCCACTAACTTCGTCCGATATAGAACTCACCTAGGCGCCGTGGCTCGCGCGATGACGCTAGCCGCGGTGCGGTCCAGTGTGCAGGAGGAGACTTTGCAACGCTTCCCAGAATAGCACAGTGTGCATCCCTCCTAGCATTCCTAATGGAACACCCCATCCCTCACTGAATTTACACTTCAAACTGCTGGTGTGGGACGATCCTGTTAAATATACAGGTATTGAGCCACTCCAGAGGCCAGTTTAAAGTTTCATCACCTGTACTGTAGGAGGATGATCGTATCCCATGGACTATACCGTAAATCGCAAGAGACACTCCCTGTGGCCCTGTCTCGTTGTTTGAAACATTATCTTTTTCTGCTGTAACATGCTTTGTTCACTCATTTTGTTTTTCTGCCACGACTTCGAGGTCTATATCAGGTTCTAAACTGACAATAAGGTGTTCTGATCCACGCCACACAGTGTAAATCATATTGTTACTGCCGATACCATAACATGCCACACACATTGGATGATTTTAAACAAAAGAGACTTACAATGTAAGCAAATTGGGTGAGTTTTTGTGGCATTGTAGAGAGTTTCAAAACTACAGTACTAAAGTGATCCACGAGCTCTACATTTAAACTCATCTGTCATAGTCACAGAATAGTTTATGACTCTACGTTCTATTTCGACTGATTCATCATATTGCAGTCATGTACATGATCACTGTTTGAGTTCTATCCATCCCAGAAGGTGCTGTTCATCCACCAAAACTCTCTCTCCAACTCAAACAAGCGGTACCAGTCAATCATTATGTGTTAACCAACAGCGTGCCAGTGCATGAATGGGATGGAATAGAAAATGGTTCAAATGGCTCTGAGCGCTATGGGACTTAACATCTGAGGTCATCAGTCCCGTAGAACTTAGAACTACTTAAACCTAACTAACCTAAGGACATCACTCACATCCATGCCCGAGGCAGGATTCGAACCTGCGACCGTAGTGGTCGCGCGGTTCCCCAGGCCGGCGATAGAATAGACACCATCGATATACTCTAATAATAAGCATCACAGTTGATAATGCAAACAATTTTAGCAATTTTACAGTAATTTCAACACCAACCAATGATGTGACAGCATGTTTCCCAATTCCAGTATCACAGCTAAATCACCCCTTCTCCATTTTGCTACTAGCATTTCGAATGTGGATAGATGACTGCGCAGCATGTCCATTCAACGTTAATTTTCGAACACATATGCAATCACAGTATATCAAACAGCACTCTACATATTTCTAACACCTCGAGCATAATGCTTAATTTACGATTATCTCTCTTCATGTGAGTGTCGCAGACCATTCTCGGTGTCTTAAGGTAAAATTAGAGAGTGAAAGATCCTCATCACACTGTCATTGACCAACCCGCCTTGCAGCACCGTTACCGAATTAATCTGCAACCGATCAGAAGCAGGCCGCTACACTCCACGTCTCGTGAATGAATGGAGCTGCCCGAGTCCTCACCCATCCAAGTGCACAAGATTTCTCGAGACGCACCCATGTCATGGAGGTTAGCACTCCTTAGCGATGTATAGTAACAGATTTCAAAGTGTCGTGATTTAATAGCAAATGGTTAAGAAGAACAAGAAACGAATGATTTTTATGCGCGATGGAGCTCCAGGCAGATGGAGTTCGACGCCTTTTTATGTAAATCAACCAACCTATCAACTCTGAAGTATTGTTCTAGAGTTTAGAATCGGTACCTGGAAGGTACTGGTAAGAGAGAACATAAACACACGCACTCTAAGGCTACGACGGTCTGCACTTAAAACAGGCTATAATGCTAGATCGCCTGCATTTCCGACCTATCAGTCGTACGAAATGTAGCGATTTTAATATTCCAATGTAAGAAATATATTTCAAGCACAGGACATACATCCTTCTTCCTGGTTTCTCTACAATAAACTATGTTATCGAACCGCAAAACGAAAAAACTACTTCCTTAAAAGGTTGGCTCTGTTGGATACAGTACAATATAGCATTCTGGAGATGTATAGCGCCCACTGTTCACATTTGATCACGGTTCAGAAATTATACTATGCCTGCATCAGCCCTATACAATGCCTGCATAAGGCCTACATAAAATGATCGTTAGTAACGGCGAATACCTCTTACAAGGAAACAGATAAACACATAGCAGCAGCGTCTAACATGTGAAAATTACAAGTCACTCCATCACTACATCTGTAAACAGCACATATTTCAGGCAAATGTATACATGGGGATTGCAGCGCCTCACAAGCACCTATCACTAACTTAGTTATAAAGCTGAAGTCTTTATTTTACACCCAAGAAGCGACAGGGGGATGGAGTACATCACATATATCATAGTTCGTTTAGAGGAATGTGCCTCTTTTTATCACACATGAGATGGAAGTCTTCTGATGACCGACAGGTTTACCGTTAACGATCGCAAGTAGACAGTGCTTTAAACCACATACAGAACACATGGCTGTATATGAGTCGAATGCAAGCTATGTCACGCGACTGATGCATCCTGACAGAACAGTGGAAAAATTCACCTGCAGCAACTTCATACCTCTCTAGAATGCATCATCAGTCTATCATTAAATCGAACTTCGTTATAGCTCCATCTCAATCGATCACCCCATCCACTCTCCATTATCCTTTAACACAGATGCATGTAAGGTTTAAGGCAGATGGTTCTTGGTCTTCCTGAAAAGCGTCAAATACAGTAGGCAACTCGCGTGTATCAGTGACACGTCAATAGACACAACAGTATAATGCTGTCTTGATGGAGAAAAAATCGACTGCTTCCCCGATTCTCTTCACTCCCATGTCGACGTTTTCTTCGATTACTCTTGCTGCCACATACTCGTCCCCACGTATAAATTTTTCTTCGCAAACCAGAAGATACGCAAGTACTTCCTCAAGTTCCTCGCATTTGGGTGTATTTTTGGTAAATTTATAGCTATTTGCACGTTATTTTTCGCAATTCTATCGATTTTCTATGTCGGTTACATCTACGTGATCATGTCATAACCTCTCGTTCTGTGTTCTAAAATTGCTTGTAAATGTAGCACAGCTGCCAACACCTAGCCCAAATGCACAGATCAGGAGGTGTAGCATAGCACTGTACTCGATTGTGACCAGTCACCTTCACATTTGGAGAGCGTTTGCTCTGTTTCCTGTATGTCTGTATATATGCATGTATCGCGAATGGCTGACACTTCTCACATAAAGGTTTTCACAGATGGGGTAAGTTTCTAGTTACTCTGTGGTCTAGAGCATGCTCCATCTACCTAAAGTTTCAGGTTTGTTGAGAAATCATTCCGAGTCTGCATCTTCGGAATTATGTTGTGTGAGTGATTGGTAGGATACTGCTGTGTGCGAACCATGTGAAAATATATTTGTTCTTGTAGTCCCTGAGTCTGGAGATGGGTGTAGAAAAAAGCAACCAGGGAAGCAGGTCCGGACCAGAAACAATAAAGCATTTGTGTCGAGGGGGAACGAGCCTGAATTTGTAAAACAGTTCTGAGAGTGACTTCGGCCCACTGAGGGTGCTCTGGTCAAACGTTGGGAGTGGATGACCCCTGACCTCGTAGGGAACAATCTAGTGCTGGGAGTGTATCTACAGTGTTGTCTGTCTTCGCGGTATATGTACAAATGATGTAAAAAGGGCGATTTTTGTAAGTGCGTAGGATGCGAATTGTATGAGATCGGTTTCACACTCTAAGTGGGAGGGCAGTGTAATTGAGTAAGAGTCTTTCCATATTTGACGATGTGTATGACACATTGCGAGGTTTAGTTGTCGCTGCAATATGGCGATCATGGTAAAATAGTTTTTTGCTGCTGAAAGTCTCGTCTGCAGAAAGAAAAGGCAGATGGTGCTTCCACACTGACAGCATCAGTAATTTGGCGGGTAAATTCGATAAGAGCCAGTCGTAATCCCCCATTCATTCACAAGACATCCCTTGTGCAGGGGTATGGGACTCTCTACATAGTGGTGAGAACGTTTGTGTATGGGAAAGCAGGAGGGGTAATATGTGATGGATGGGGTGCCATATTAAGACAGCTAGGAAGACTGCATTTGATGTTATTCTGTGCTATTTTTGTAAATAGGTTCTATTAGGGCAAGAATTTCCGTGCATACAAGCTGAGACATCATGAAAACAACTACAAAAGCGGACATTAAGTATTTCTGGGACAATATGCAATTTACTAGAGTTCAACCTGGTTATTAGTCATGTGGCTTCAGTATAACATTGAGAACATTGCTAGATGTGCTTGCGATGATATGTAGCTATGCATAGTGATGCATCGGCCACATGTCACACATGATGCATTGGAATCACTAGGGAGAAAGCAGCTTGTGCTATTCTGGAACAGATTTCTGCAGTGTCGCTCAGCAATTAGGTCTTCGCCGGACCACGGGTTGAGGGAGGGTTCACACCAGCAGCGGCAAACACACTCTTGCGTGGCTCACCTTGGAGCATCTGTGCTATGTAAATAGGTCTTCGCTCCCATCTGCTCGCATCAGCAACGGTGCCTAGGTGAACACATATTTCAAGAGGAATTTCTCAGGTAGCAAGTATGAAAGGGATGTCACCACCTCATGTGTGCGGGACCCGAACGTGACGTGTGCGTCACTTTGTGGGTGCATCCTGACTTCTGGGAGCGTGTGCGATAGCTTCCAGTGCAGTCCAATGGACAGGGGGTGGTGTGCGGTGTCTGTGTACATTGTTTGCGTGTCTGTTGCATTATTTTGAAAGTAGGTCCGTAGGCTGCGCTATGCGTTATTTGGACAATATACTAGTACTGAGTGTGTCTACACATCAGTGAACTGCGTTATTTAAGAGGAGTCTGCATGTCTGTACTGAAACTATTTCGGTAAATTAGGAGTTGTTTGCATGTCTGGAGAGCATTATTTAGGAGTAGTTTACAGCTCTGTGGGCTGTGTGGCGTGACCCCAAGCATGTGTTTTGTATCAGTGTGATAAATATACTACAACCCTAAATACAGTGTTCCAAAATAAATAAAGTACACTCCTTCCCTACTCTCTCCAGCAACCTGGCGCAGGCTGAGTCATTTTCGCGCCATTTTCCCCCTCCAGACCACCCTCTTGGATTATATCAAAGGAGGGATGACAGCACCCTCTGGTGGCTGTCCTGTGTACTAGGTCAGTTGGAATCTAGAGCCTGTGGTGGAGACACTGCCTGCAAAATAAAGACTTATGTCCAGCACAGGCAGAGTCGTTTTCCCACCATTTTCCCCCACCCCAGACCGCCGTCTTGGGTTACGTTACAGAATGGATGACAGCACTCTCTGGTGGTAGTACTGTGTACTGTGTAGCTCGTAGTGAACACACTGTTTGCCGCCATTTTGGATAACGATACTTGCGTCATCAGCTGACATCATGGCTGCCATCATGAATTACGTCACAGAATGGACAACAGTGCCCTCTGGTGATGGTACTGTGTACTAGGTCAGTTGGATTCTGGACCTCGTTGAAAACACACTGGTTGGCAGTAGTGCCTCTAATTTAAATAAAATAGTGCACGCAAAATAATAAAGACTTATGTCAAACACAGTTCGAGTCCTCTCCCCACCAATCCCTAGGAAGAGGTGGCAGTTGGGTGATATAAGTTACTGGAGGTAGCCCAAATGTCCTTTCTTTCCGCCATTTTTTTAGGTTAGTAGAGATAGCCCAAGTGACCTTTCTTTACCGCCAAAATTTTAACTTGGCGCCAGTTCCTAGGAGGTGGTGGCAGTCGGATGACTCAGGTTATTGAAGGCGACCCATCTTCCTGCCATTTTCTTAGGTTAGTAGAGATACCCCAATTGACCTATCCTCCCGGCAAAATTCAAACTTGGTGCCAGTTCATAGGATGGGGTGGCGGTCGGATGACTTAGGTTAGTGGGAGCAGCCCAATTGACCTATCTTCCCGCCATTTTCTTAGGTTAGTAGAGATAATCATGGTGTGATGCATTATCCTGTTAAAATTTGAACATCTGCCATTTTTCTGGGGGAAGAGAGCGGGGTTAGGATAGTGGAGGTAGCTCAATTGACCTTTTTTCTGCCTAAATTCGCCATCTTGGATGACATCATGACCGCCATCTTGGATATATCTGCCAACAATGGATAGTGGGGCCATACAAACTCTATCCCACTACTGCCACCCACCTTTCTGTGGTAAAGCGAACTTTGTTAATTTCGTGATGCTGAGGTCTAATGACTTCTACGATTCCAAAGAAGTAAATACAGTATCAAGGCTAAGAAAGGTGAAAGATGAGGGATTGTAATATTCAAATAAGGCAAGAGTTTATTTTAGAACTAGTGTGATATGAATACAAATATGCTTTTTCTTTTCCAGAATGGTATGTGAACTCGGATAATTTCGTGATACCACTCAGATAAATCCGTGATGCATCACAAAAATGCAGGGATGGATTTTTGTCATTGTCTGCATTACACTCTAACCATTTGAAGTCCCATTCAGGGTCTACCAAGTTTTGACATTTGAAACGAAACCGCTGGTCACACTGTAGGCATTCTATCCAGTTTTCTCCTGGAACATCGTCCTTAAAATGTCCAGAGCAAAAAAGCGCACAAATCACTTGTTGGCATTGTCTTCTGAGGCTTTGGTCTTGTGCCTGAAGTGGATGCCTGTGCATAGTCACTCTTTTCAATTCGTCTCCTTTTGGAGTCCCTCGGTAGTTGTAGCTAGTTTTCTTGTTGCACAGGCCAGTTGCTGTAGCTGAGCGGTTCTAGGTGCTTCAGTCCGGAACCGCACTGCTGCTACGATCGCAGGTTCGAATCCTGCCTCGGGCGTGGCTGTGTGTGATGTCCTTAGGTTAATTAGGTTTTAGTAGTTCTAAGTCTAGGGGACTGATGATCTCAGACGTTAAGTTCCATAGTGCTTAGAGCCATTTCCTTGTCACACAATAGTAAGGGCAGCAGTGGAGTTCTCTTTGCAGAACAACCGTGCTCCTTGTGTGTCACTTCTCATTTTCTGCGCCCGACAGAAAGGATGAACTGGAGTAAGAATTCCCATGTTTATGTTTGGAACTGTAGCTGAATTTATCGTAGGAATTTCACAATTGACAACTGGGCCAGGAGCAGACACAGTCGGGAGAAGTCCTGCATTGACAGCTAGGGCTGGAAGTTCTCTTTCCACTACATGAAGCACCTCGCTAAGTTTCAAAGCAGAGCCTGGAATTGAGGTCCTGTTCAAAGGATGAATAACAGTCTTGGCGAAAGCAGAGACGATCTTCAAGAGTGACAAGGTTTCAGTTAAAACTTCCTTGAGGAGAGGAACAAAGTCCTGTCGCTTTGGTTTACAGCCCTTCGTCTTGAGGTGACGTTAAACTTTTGACCTCCATGATTTCTTGAGTGGTCCAAATATTCCAACGTTCAAGGGTTGCA
Source organism: Schistocerca americana (assembly GCF_021461395.2). Taxonomy (NCBI): domain Eukaryota; kingdom Metazoa; phylum Arthropoda; class Insecta; order Orthoptera; family Acrididae; genus Schistocerca; species Schistocerca americana. Next base: position 459,824,850 of record NC_060123.1, read on the forward strand.
GCAAGTGAGTCGTGTGACCGAGAAAAGTAACAAAACAAAACCCATTTTCCTTGCTGAACTGAAATGCTTCAGCAGACAGATGGCTGTAGTGAGAACCCGTAGTTAACATTATTGGTCTCGTGGAAGGAAAAGTGGCAGATAATGGTGAAGCAACTTCATGAAGATTTCAGAATCAATCCACCACTTTTTGGAGACAGTTACGAGACATTTAGGTGGAGCACTTTTCTGAATATCAGCAGCAAGACGCATCCTCTTCAAAATTAGATTTGGACCACTTCTTCAAGCGGCATTTATGATGAAAAGATCTGTGGTTGTCTCACCTCTTTCAGCAGTTGTCTGCTGCATTTCCATGCTTGCACCTTTGGGACTAACCACTTTTGAGGCTTTTGGAACAAAACTGAACCCAATATCATCGAGATTCCAAATTCTTTCTGGGTTGTTACGTAATCCTGTCTTGTGTGGTTCCTGCTCAAAACTGTCGTAAAACCATCCATTTTTTCTTCTGTGGACGCAAAAGCCCTATTCATAGACATGTTTTCATTTTGCTGCATTACAAGCCCGTATCTTTTTTTGTAACCAACCCACCAATCCCGTAATGCAATACCCTTGTCTGAATTGAAAGAGTTTTCTTAACAGCATTTAGGGTTGACAATTGAAATGCCTCTTTTCGTACATCTGTGGCAGTTAACCCGAAACCAAACTCTTGTATTCGTATGGTGTAACTTGCCAGTTTAGTCTCTTCCACCAGAAAAATAAATGGTCTCCCCTTTTTTACTTATTGAACAGTTTCTGCAACAGAAGGTGTAACCTTCAGTCGATCTTGAAATGTCATGTAAGCCACTCTGTAAGTTTTAGATGCCTTGTACGCAGACCATTCTTTCTCCAAAACACATGAAACAACATTTTTCGCGTCCATGGGAGAATATTTTGTCCTGTACTTACCTCTAGATCCAAGAAGCCTGTAAAATGAAAAAAAAACTAAGTATGCAACCCACCTTGCAGGAAATAACAGATAAGACACTTATCTACTTTCAGATTTTTTCACCATGTGGCATTATGTAACTCCATCATTGCCGGTCCCAAGCCCGAATCAGAAAGGAGGAGGGTTAGAAGGTGGGCCAATGCTCCACTTCTGCACAAAAAAAGAGCCTGGTTAAAGAAAAAGACAAAAGGAACCGGATGGATCAAAACGTTGACAAAACTGGATATGTGAATGGGTTCTCTGGATTTAGAACTGGAACATGGAATGTACAGTCAGTCATGACTGGTGGAATGAAATAATTTGGAGAAGCACTCGATAAATAACAATGCCTAGTGACAGCAATTAGAGAAACAAGACTGCCTCATGGAGTCGTGAAGATTGGAGATACGCACACGCTCCTCAACAGCAACGAGCTGAGTCAAGCGTGCACTTCAGGAGTTGGATTTGCTGTCCATAATAAAATATCGGGTGTCAAGAAATGGTCCCCAGTAAATGACCGCATCTGCTAGATGATATTAAATGCTAAATCATACAAGATCTGCTTAGTCAAGTGTCATGCCCCATCAATCTAGGAAATTTAGTAGATGGACTACGTAGGCATTCAATCCAGCTGGTAATTGAGATTTCAATGCCAAAGTGAGAAGAGAAAAGGAGTATCGCCCAACAATTGGCCCTGATAGTAGCCATGAAAAAAGCAATGAGAACGGTGTCATCGCTGAAACAATGGGAATGACCGTCAGAAGCACGTATTCCCACGTAAAGAAGTGCAGAAGGTTACCTGGATGTCCTCAGATGGAAGTACGAAGAACCGGATGGATCATGTTCTTGTTGGCCAAAGGCATCATGGAAGTGTCGAACATGTACAAACCTTCCGCCGGGCAGATATGAACACCGTCCACTTTTTGGTTGTAGCCAAACTAAATCTGATACTGTCCACCAAATGGTGAAATAATGTGGTAAGGATGGTCTGCTTTGAGAAGGAAAAATTAAAATATGTAGCAGTGAGACAGCGCTACCACGACAAAATTTCAGAACATAACACAACATCGGAAGATCCTAACAATCTAGAAGGCACGAGGCTGGCACTACGGAATGCCGTGCTACCGAGCGCAAATGAAGATCTTGTTTGCCTTCCAAAACGCAAAAACGTGAATACATCAGTATCGAAATGAAAGAAAACCAAACGTGCTGCAACATTGATTTTGCAGCTGAAAATTCTTAGAAAAAAATGGAAAAACGACGCTTCCAAGTTCTCAAAGACGTATCCAGAGTTCCAACAGCCGTCATTTACCAGGGCATGTACTTTCGTGAGCACATGCGTTAACGACAGAGAGAGCAATTCTGTTAAAGAGAGTCTTGCTGTCCCTGCGTGCCGACTACGTGGATGCACCGGGGCTCGAGCACCCACAAACATAATCTTATTCTTAGTCTGACAAAAACAAAATAAAATAAATATTCTTCCACTGGCCAGGCCCAGAATAATAGTCACACTATACTGTGAGTGGAATCCCGTCTTTTCAGCTTGCTTTCATGTCACCTTACAAGTGACACGCTACAATACGCGCAGACCATTTGTCAACAATTGTTTTAAAATATCTGCTTGCCAGTATTGAGCAATAGCAAAGAATAATCCGAGATACAAGGAAGCCAATTGTTACAGACTACCTCAATAGCTATTTTTTTTAAACATAACAACGGTGTGGCTTATGATTTCAGTGAAATTGTTTTCATGTAGTCTGGATTGTACTACCGTACTGACGGGATGCGTTGAGCATAAGCTCTTCGCTGAGTAAAATTTTCAGTTTTCAAAAGTTGCGTAATTACTGGAAGCGCGTGGAAAGCTGAAACGCAATAGTGAGTATTGCTTCAATACATACTTTCGAATTCGAACAGTTTCTTAGTCGCTGTCGTCATCATCACAGGTGGATATTACTAACACCGCAATAGTGAAAACCGTCTTCATCCAAAAAGCAAGAAACCTGAGAATGTATCTTCTGCCACTTCCTGTGGTACAACAGCAACAAGTATCAAGAAGCTGTCAGGCAAGTCATACCATGAAGGATGGAAAGACACATTTCCTCTGATTTACTACGTCAAAGAATTGAACGAAGTGTTCTGTAGTATGTGTAAAAGCGCTTTTGATTCCAGTATATTGCTTCCGTCGGCACTTGCTACTTCTGCAGACAAGGAATCGTGTAATGCATTTATCCGAAATGGATTTTCCCAGAAGCAAAGGGAAATTGAATGTCTCAGAGTTTCTGAAAAGTGTACACCATAAACTAGAAGATATGAAAAATGCACACAAGGCGATTTTAAAGATAACGCCCCGCCAGTTTTCAAGTAAGCAAGGAATGGTAATTTGTGGTCATACCGATGAGTTTTTGTGAGTTGCTGCTGCTTAGAACAGATGGTGCTCCTGATTTGACCACTTGGCTGCAGCGAACTTGATATATGTATATGCGTTTCTCATGATATACTGAATGAAATTACCTCGTTGTTATCCAGCTATGTGCAGCAAAACGTTGTTGTTGTGGTCTTCAGCCCTGAGACTGGTTTGATGCAGCTCTCCATGCTACTCTATCCTGTGCAAGCTTCTTCATCTCCCACTACTTACTGCAATCTACATTCTTCTGAATCTGCTTACTGTATTCATCTCTTGGTCTCCCTCTACGATTTTTAGCCTCCACGCTGCCCTCCAATGCTAAATTTGTGATCCCTTGATGCCTCAAAACATGTCCTACCAACAGGTCCCTTCTTTTTTTCAAGTTGTGCCACAAACTCCTCTTCTCCCCAATTATATTCAATACCTCTTCATTAGTTATGTGATCTACCCATCTAATCTTCAGCATTCTTCTCTAGCACCACATTTCGAAAGCTTCTATTCTCTTCTTGTCCAAACTATTTATCGTCCATGTTTCACTTCCAAACAAAAACTTTCAGAAACGACTTCCTGACACTTAAATCTATACTCGATGTTAACAAATTTCTCTTCTTCAGAAACGCTTTCCTTGCAATTGGCAGTCTACATTCTATATCCTCTCTACTTCGACCATCATCAGTTATTTTACTCCCAAAATAGCAAAACTCCTTTACTACTCTAAGTGTCTCATTTCCTAATCTAATTCCCTCAGCATCACCCGATTTAATTTGACTACATTCCATTATCCTCGTTTTGCTTTTGTTGATGTTCATCTTATATCCTCCTTTCAAGACACTGTGGATTCCGTTCAACTGCTCTTCCAAGTCCTTTGCTGTCTCTGACAGAATTACAATCTCATCGGCGAACCTCAACGTTTTTATTTCTTCTCCACGGACTTTAATACCTACTCCGGATTTTTCTTTTGTTTCCTTTACCGCTTGCTCAATATACAGATTGAATAACATCGGGGAGAGGCTACAACCCTGTCTCACTCCCTTCCCAACCACTGCTTCCCTTTCATGCCCCTCGACTCTTATAACTGCTATCTGGTTTCTGTACAAATTGTAAATAGCCTTTCGCTCCCTATATTTTACCCCTGCCACCTTCAGAATTTGAAAGAGAGTATTCCAGTTAACATTGTCAAAAGCTTTCTCTAAGTCTACAAATGCTAGAAACGTAGGTTTGCCTTTTCTTAATCTTTCTTCTAAGATAAGTCGTAACGTTAGTATTGCTTCACGTGTTCCAACATTTCTACGGAATCCAAACTGATCTTCCCCGAGGCCCGCTACTACAAGTTTTTCCGCTCGTCGGTAAAGAATTCGCGTTAGTATTTTGCAGCTGTGACTTATTAAACTGATAGTTCGGTAATTTTCACATCTGTCAACACCTGCTTTCTTTGGGATTGGAATTATTATATTCTTCTTGAAGTCTGAGGGTATTTCGCCTGTCTCATATATCTTGCTCACCAGATGGTAGAGTTTTGTCATGACTGGCTCTCCCAAGGCCGTCAGTAGTTCTAATGGAATGTTGTCTACTCCCAGGGCCTTGTTTCGACTCAGGTCTTTCAGTGCTCTGTCAAACTCTTCACGCAGTATCTTATCTCTCATTTCGTCTTCATCTACATCCTCTTCCATTTCCATAATATTGTCCTCAGGTACATCGCCCTTGTATAAGCCCTCTATATAGTCCTTCCACCTTTCTGCCTTCCCTTCTTTGCTTAGAACTGGGTTTCCATCTGAGCTCTTGATATTCATACAAGTGGTTCTCTTCTCTCCAAAGGTCTCTTTAATTTTCCTGTAGGCAGTATCTATCAAACCCCTAGTGAGATACGCCTCTACATTCTTACATTTGTCCTCTAGCCATCCCTGCTTAGCCATTTTGCACTTACTGTCGATCTCGTTTTTGAGACGTTTGTATTCCTTTTTGCCTGCTTCATTTACTTCATTTTATATTTTCTGCTTTCATCAATTAAATTCAATATTTCTCCTGTTACCCAAGGGTTTCTATTAGCCCTCGTTTTTTTACCTACTTGATCGTCTGCTGCCTTCACTACTTCATCCCTCAGAGCTACCCATTCTTCTTCTACTGTATTTCTTTCCCCCATTCCTGTCAATTGTTCCCTTATGCTCTCCCTGAAACTCTCTACAACCGCTGGTTCTTTCAGTTTATCCAGGTCCCATCTCCTTAAATTAGCACCTTTTTGTAGTTTATTCAGTTTTGATCTACATCTCATAACCAATAGATTGTGGTCAGAGTCCACATCTGCCCCTGGAAATGTCTTACAATTTAAAACCTGGTTCCTAAATCTCTGTGTTACCATTATATAATCTATCTGATATCTTCTAGTATCTCCAGGATTCTTCCATGTATACAACCTTGTTTTATGATTCTTGTACCAAGTGTTAGCTATGATTAAGTTATGCTCTGTGCAAAATTCTACAAGGCGGCTTCCACTTTCATTTCTTCCCCTCAATCCATATTCACCTACTATGTTTCCTTCTCTCCCTTTTCCTACTCTCGAATTCCAGTCACCCATGACTATTAAATTTTCATCTCCCTTCACTACCTGAATAACTTCTTTTATCTCATCATACATTTCATCAATTTTTTCATCATCTGCAGAGCTAGTTGCCATATAAACTTGTACTACTGTAGTAGGCATGGGCTTTGTGTCTATCTTGGCCACAATAATGCGTTCACTATGCTGTTTGTAGTAGCTTACTCGCATTCCTATTTTCCTATTCATTATTAAACCTACTCCTGCATTACCCCTATTTGATTTTATGTTTATAACCCTGTAGTCACCTGACCACAAGTCTTGTTCCTCCTGCCACCGAACTTCACTAATACCCACTATATCTAACTTTAACCTATCCATTTCCCTTTTTAAATTTTCTAACCTACCTGCCCAATTAAGGGATCTGACATTCCACGCTCCGATCCGTAGAACGCCAGTTTTCTTTCTCCTGATAACGACGTCCTCTTGAGTAGACCCCGCCCAGAGATCCGAATGGGGGACTATTTTACCTCCGGAATATTTTACCCAAGAGGACGCCATCATCATTTTATCATACAGTAAAGCTGTATGCCCTCGGGAAAAATTAGGCTGTAGTTTCCCTTTGCTTTCAGCCGTTCGCAGTACCAGCACAGCAAGGCCATTTTGGTTAATGTTACAAGGCCAGATCAGTCAATCATCCAGACTGTTGCCCCTGCAACTACTGAAAAGGCTGCTGCTCCTCTTCAGGAACCACACGTTTGTCTGGCCTCTCAACAGATGCCCCTCCGTTGTGGTTGCACCTATGGTACGGCCATCTGTATCGCTGAGGCACGCAAGCCTCCCCACCAACGGCAAGGTCCATAGTTCATGGGGGGAGCAAAACATCTATCCTAAGGACATCACACACATCCATGCCCGAGGTAGGATTCGAACCTGCGACCGTAGCGGTCGCGCGGCTCCACACTGTAGCGCCTAGAACCACGCGGCTACTTCGGACGGCGTCGTTTATCCCTCGACATAAAATACTATCGTGGTTAATGTTATGTTGGTAGTACAAGATGCGATGCAAAGTGCGTGACATCTTGGTGATCCTTCGTGAAATAATATCATTTGTAAGACATTCTCCAAAGAGGCTACCGATGTTTCAATCGCTACAAGAAGACAACGAGGATGGCGTTGTAAGAAACGTTCACAGACTGACTTTGCGACCATTCTGCCCTACGAGGTGGTATGTCAGCATAAAATCACTAAAATCGTTGGAATTATGATTTTCTCGTGAAATTATTGGAAGATCTGTAAGAAAAGTGAAGTCGGTCAGATAGTTAGATACATAGATGTTTCAAACATGCATTGATTCAGATTTGTTGTTTCCTTGAAAAAGTTAATTCCACTTTTCCGCAGGATTGAGAAACGTCATTCTTTTTTTCAGTAGAAATCGTTGTCATGCCAGGAAATCAAAACATTGCTGGAAACTTTGTCTGCAAGTTTAGCTTCACGAAACGATATATTTTTTGACTTGTGGAATGAAACCATTAGGAAAGTGGGACAGGTTCACATTTATGAACCAATTGTGCCTAGAAAAAGGAAAATGCCAAAACGATACGACGAAGGTAATGTGATCCTCTTACGTATCAAACGCCAGAGAAAATGTACAGACAAACATTTTTTTTAAATAACTGATCAGGCCGTGGATTCGCTAAATCATAGATTTGACTCAGTGGTTCTGGAACTTATTTCACAACTTCAAGCTTTTGCTACTGGTCAAATTGGTGCTGATCGAATCCTGCAGTTCTGTGGGGCATACTTTAATAGTGACAAGCTAAAATTTCTTAGGGATAAGTTTCTAGATGTGTGCAGAACGAAGAAAGTGTAACTGGCCAACTTGTTACACGCTGCAAATATTTTTAGTAGTGTTCCCATGCGCGAAATGGTCACAGAATTTGTGAAGTTTGCTCGGATGATTTTAACTATACTTGTTGCACTATGTGATCAAAAGTATCCGGCCACCCCCAGAAACATACGTTTTTTCGTATTAGGTGCATTGTGCTTCCACCTACTGCCATGCACTCGATATCAGCGACCTCAGTAGTCGTTAGACATTGTGAGAGAGCAGAATGGAGCGCTCCGCGGAACTCAGACTTCGAACGTGGCCAGGTGATTGGATGTCACTTGCGTCATACGTCTGTACGCGAGATTTCCACACTCCTAAACATCCCTAGGTCCACTGTATCCGATGTGATACTGAAGTGGAAATGTGAAGGGACACGTACAGCACAAAAGCGTACAGGCCTATCTCGTATGTTGACTGACAGAGACCGCCAACAGTTGAAGAGCGTTGTAATATCTAATAGGCAGACATCTATCCAGACCATCACACAGTAATTCCACACTGCATCAGCATCCACTGCAACTGACAGTTAGGTGGGAGGTGAGAAAACTTGGATTTCATGGTCGAGCGGCTGCTCGTAAGCCACACATCATGCCTGCAAATGCCAAACGACGCCTCGCTTGTGTAAGGAGCGTAAACATTGGACGATTGAACAGTGGAAAAATGTTGTGTGGGTATGGCGAACGCCCGGTGAACGTCGTCTGCCAGCGTGTGTAGTGCCAATAGTAAAATTCTGAGGCGGTGGTGTTATGGTATAGTCATGTTTTTCATGAAGGGGGCTTGCACCCCTTGTTGTTTTGCGTGGCATTATCTCATCATAGGCCTACATTGATGTTTTAAGCACCTTCTTGCTTCCCATTGTTGAAGAGCAATTCGGGGATGGCGACTGCATCTTTCAACATGATCGAGCACCTGTTCACCATGCCCGACCTGTGGCGGAGCAGTTACACGACAATGAGATCCCTGTAATGGACTGTCCTGCACAGATTCCTGACCTGAATCCTATAGAACACCTTTGAGATATTTTCGAACGCCGACTTCTTGCTAGGCCTCACCGACTGACATCCTCAGTGCAGCACTCCGTGAAGAATGGGCTGCCGTTCCCCAAGAAACCTGATTGAACGTGTGCCTGCGAGAGTGGAAGCTGTCGTCAAGGCTAAGGGTGGACCAGTACTTCCAGGTGTTCACGCTATTTTAGGAACGCGTTATTTTCGAGCAGTTGTTGCTTGAACACCTGGAACTAATTTATGAGCATAACATGATGTCATAGGAGCAACGACGTATATGACAATCTTTTACCAAAAAATCATCCGTAACATACTTGAAAATGGCCTAAACTGTACAAAGTACAGGAAATAAAGAAGAAGGCATCAAGAATTCATTCAAAAAATTCATCGCCGCTGCGGACCCTATCGCATTGGAAATTATATATATGCTTTAGAAGTCAGAAATTTGAAATTGCATCTCAGTGTTTTAATAGTGGATTACTTTTTTATAATAGCAAGTGAAGAATATTTATTTTATTTTGTTTTTATCAAAATAAGAACAAGATTATGTTTGTGGGTGCTCGAGCCCCGGTGCATCCACGTAGTCGGCACGCAGGGACAGCAAGACTCTCTTTAACAGAATTGCTCTCTCTGTCGTTACGCATGTGCTCACGAAAGTACATGCCCTGATAAATGACGGCTGTTGAAACTCTGGATACGTCCTTGAGAACTTGGAAGCGTCATTTTTCCATTCTTTTCTAAGAATTTTCAGCTGCAAAATCAATGTTGCAGCACGTTTGGTTTTCTTTCATTTCGATACTGATGTATTCGGAAAAATTGTAATACATTTGCATTACTCTTTTTTATATAATCTGTGTAGAATGCACACGACAGAGTTTCCAAGTTACGAGTGCAGCCTTTCGGATTGTGAACGCTTTTGTCTGTTGGTATGGTAACACGTCGCGCGTTGTCAACAGTGCGCTCTGAGCAGTCAAAGAGAGAAGAGTGTTGCCAGTGGATGACTACCAAGCACGAAATATGACGGACGCAGCTGCAGCAACAAATATTGATGCACACGGAGGCGAAGGAGACAAGTTCGGCAGAATCACGAAAAAATTTCTTCGTGATCTATGCAAGAAGCTCGATTTATATTCAACGCCGTACCTCAACGACGTGTTGTATCTACATTATAAAGGGTTCAGCAAAATTGAAAATCTCGAAGAATACACAGGTTTAAAGTGTTTGTGGTTAGAGTGCAACGGCATACGTAAAATAGAAAACCTGGATAACCAGAAAGAACTCAGATGTTTGTATTTGCATCATAATTTGATTAAGAAGATTGAAAATTTGGATGCTTTATTTCATTTAGATACATTAGTGTTGAGTCACAATTGTATATCAAAACTCGAGAATTTAGAACACTTAACGTCTCTTAATACTCTGAATGTAAGCCACAACAAATTGCAGACGAGTGTAGATATTGAAATTTTAAGGATGTCTAAGAAACTCTCCGTCCTGGATATTTCTTTTAATCAAATTGATGATAAGGAAGCTATGAATGTTTTTTATGAAATGGAAAATTTGCGAGTATTGACTTTGACCGGAAATCCTGTGGTGAAGATGATATCACCATATAGAAAGATTGTAACTGTCAGCTGTAAAAATCTGCAGTATTTAGATGACCGACCAATTTTTGAAAAAGACCGGTTATGCGCAGAAGCATGGCATAAACAAGGACCTGAAGCGGAAAGACAAGTTAGAGAGAAATATGAAGCAGAAGAATACGAGAAATTACGCCAGAGTACTTTGGGCTTAACGAGGCTGAGGGAAAGTCAGCTTCAGAATTATTCAGACGTAAAGGACGAAATGAAATCAGATGGATTCTTTACGGAACAGTCGGAAGCCGTCAGTTGCGCCTCTGAAGACAACAATATGAATTGTGTTGGTGACAGAGATAGCTCAGACTCTGCGGCGGAATTAGATGATGCTGAAGACAATACAGTTTTAAATCAAGGCATATTTGACCAAGAAGATAAAAGTTCACAGGCAAACACTCATGAGGCATCAACGTTGAGCAGCGTGAGCAAGGAAATAATCGAAACAAAATGTACACATCGTAGAGAAAAGGAAATAATAAATACGGAAAGGCCTGAAAGTCCAGCAGTGCATGTACCTCACCGTGAAATGTTAGAAGTGGCAAACGAGTGTTCTGTAAATATCACTAACGAGACTCTTACTTGTAATGGTGAAGATTTCGAGATTAGATCTTCGAGTGACACACTAGAAGTATCAGATGACGTTGAACGTTATATGTCAGTGCGCGCCAATCGTCCGCTCATTGTGGAGTTAACTGAAGGCGAGGGAGCATCACAACCAGCCAGCGACACTGTCGGATACTTTAATTAAAACAAATTACAGGAATAATTTTAAATTATAACGCCTAAACTACATTTAGTTTGCAATAGATATTTATTTAACAAGCATGTGACCTTTTTTTGTTATTTTGTCATGTATGACTGCTTGCAATAAACTGCTATGACGAACATATTAAACGGCATTGAATAATTCACTTACACGTGCTTTAAATGGAAGTTAACTATCTACTGTTGTAAAATTTTGTGGTCGAGAAGGATATTCAATATGAGTTTTTGGCTATGACCAGCAGTGGAATATTAGTTGCTCTTGTGAGGTCACATTTTGGGAGCTTATATTCTCAGTTTTGTTGTTGGAATGTGAAAGCGAAATAATCTGGTTGTGGTGACAAATCAGTCCGTAGCTCAGCCCGAGGTCTAGGTTAACTTGGAATTTGACAATTTGGTTAAGAGTTGGCAAAGCCAAGACCGTGAAACTAATGTAATATGGTTGTGGTCACAGCCTGATATGTAGCTCTGATATCACATTATAGTCATGTTGTTTATGTCATTTGTCACTCATTTCTTAAGTCTGTGGTCACAGCCAGTGGCTCGTACTGAATGTTTCTCTTTATTCCAACTTTGCTGAGTGACTATCATCTATTGCTAGTTTGCGAAGATCTGAATATAATTTGACAACTGTTGTTAGGAAGGAACATAAGTGAACATTTTTGTGTGGTAATCAGTATGTGTCACAATTAAGAAATTGTTGTTGCCTGGTATTTATGATTCAGTTTAGACCACACCAGAATATTGGTTATCATTTCTTCTTTAAATTGGTCAGCATACTAATTTTACACAATCTGCAGATTTTGACATTACAGACAGTCAGTGGTAACATAAAACCAGAAACTCATTTTCTTCTTGTTGCATCATTTTTTTCAGAAGCTTTTTTCAATAATTTATATAGCTATCTGTTTTTTTTTTTTTTTTTATATATATATATACAATATATACCGTTCAATTTCATTTACCTTTGTCATGACAGACGAGTTCCAAGAAATGTTGTCTTCCTGAATCCTATCAAATTATGGCAATTCATAGGTTTACAAGAGCATTACAATCAATATTGTGTGTGACAGTCAAAATTAAAACTCAGAAATTGACTTGTCATTTTTAAATAAATGGTGATATTCTAATAAAAGTGACAAAAAAAAAAGTGACAGTTACGTTACATTTTATTGACAGGTTCTGTTTGGAATTTCATTGAGAATGTACTATTAATGGAAGTATTAATGTATATAGAAGAAATAAAGCAAATTTTACTTTAAAAGTAGCCACAACTGAATTGTATAAGGCAGGGGATGTCCACTCTATAAACTGTTCCTTGATTTTGTGGACAAAGTGTTATGTGATGCAGAGGAAACATGTTCCAAGTGGGGAGAAAGCTGAAGTCATGTGCAGATCTACAATTTGGTTCAGGGCAGGGGTCACTAGTATGTTACTCTGCCTGTCACCTCCCCTCATCCCACACCACCAAATGTAACTCGCTGTCATTCCTAATTTTAACATGCTGCAAATGCGAGTTATTTTAATTGTGACAACAATAAAAAAATCTAAAACTTTTTAATGTACTAAAAATAATTTGTTTACATCAGCGAAAAGTACATTGCTCTAGCATAGAAATTGCAATCTAAAAAATGTAGGTAAAGAAAAGCATATGTCTGGGAATTTGAGAAGCAAAAGTGTCACCGTAGTTAGTTTAAGAACTAATAACCACAAACTTCCACAACTTAAAAGTCTTAATTTACAATATATAAAATCAAAGTGTGCACTTACAGTTGTCAGTATTTCACTAAGCACTATGATTGTCAACAGTGCAGACTGTGATTAAATGAGTGGAATGCCCATATTCTTAATAATTTCCTCCTATGTTTGGGAAGTCAGTTTTTCTTTTATTATTTTTCCCTTGTGGAGGGGTTTTTCATTTCTGTCTTCCCTTATTCAGTTTTCTGCAGTTTCCGAATTCTATCTTTGAACTCACGAACCGTGTCCGATTTGTTGTTGGTAGCAAGTCAACCTGTGAAGTGGCACCTTTACCTAGCTGAAATGTTAATGGTCAGGCCACAAGCTCATCCATGTTGGCAGACACTCACACAAGCAACTGAATACTACTGTTAAACATAGCTCTTAACCCTTTGCGGTGCATTTTTTATAGAAACTCAGCAAATAATTTTTATGGTATGTTATTAGAATTATGATGAATTGACTATATTTATGTTTTGATAATTTTATTTTTGTGGTTTAGGACCAAAAATGGTGATGGTAAATGGATTTCCCACTCTCCTTTTGTCAGATGATGTCTCTCAGTATTACATGTAAAGAATAAGAAACAGAACTTGTGTTTTAACTTTATTTCAAATATATTTACATTTCATATTTACAAGTGATTTATATTTGGTGTCAACAATTTGGAGCCTATAAACATGTTAGATTTCTTTCCCAAACAAATGTTCAAATTATTATGACAGTTTTTTTCTCATGAAACTGGGAGAAGCACAGTTTGGTACAAATGGGTACTCTGCAGAAGCAGCAGGTGTATTTTGTGTTCTCATCTCAAGCTTTTGTAGAACACATCTCCTAGTATATCAGTGTCAAGCAAGTCGAAAATAGCTGTGTTATCTGGCCATTCCTCTTCTGTTTACTTATGGTACCACCACTAGAAACCTCAATGTCCATAGCACAGGAACTGTTTTACACTACTGTTGATATCAGGCTGTGGAACTAAACATGCATCACAGTCCTGCACAATATCTGAAATGAATTCATCTTCTGTAACTACATTACTTTGTTTCAGAATCCTAAGGACCACTAAGTAGTGAAAATAGCAATTCCAATACTTCTTCTGGGATGTATTTCTTTGGGTAGACTTGCTTTTTCAACATTTTCACTAGAAAAGGTAATGAACAATAAATGATGATATTTGTTACAATATTAAAATTTACGTACTACAATGTGAACGAATCCTAGAAACTGTGTGTGTCACACAATAAAGACGTGAACAGATACAAGTCACAAGAATGTATACTGCAAAACAAAATGTGTTCCGACAACAGTAGTGATCACAAGACAAACAGAAACTCCCAAGTCCCTTAGAGAAACTACTTTGATGCTAAGCATACTTCCCAAGAACATTTTAAACATTGTTATTTGGTGGAATCTGTATTTTCCACAGCCTTAAAAGCTATATTTCATAACAAACAAACGTTGCAGATGGTGCAGTGGACTTACCACTAGATGACACAAGTGTACGGAAGTGGTGTGACAAATTCTCCTAAACACGGTAAAGAAATACAGTTACTGGCAATTATATCCCCCACAGCCGAAGAAAGGGTTAAGTTGTAGAATTCTTTGCCATATTTGAGACTCAAATTTTAATATGACGATATTCTCCTAAGGTTACCTGTGATTCTTGAAAACTGGTATATGGAAAAACATAAATGCCTCTACTAACATTTTGTGTGTGTGTGGGGAGGGGGGGGGGGGGGGGGAGGAGACATGACTATCCCCACCCCTTCACATCGGATCCACACCTGACTGGTGTGGAGATGTAAGGGTCCACCTGACTCATGCAGTACACTATCTCATGTGCACTTCACACTTCATACTGAACAATTACCTTTACTGCTTGTAATGAGCTGCTTTTCTGAGAAACAATCGAAATGTCCGTGTTAGGCAGGACCTGCTCTGTCATTCATTCTGCCTTGAACTACTCAGACAGCACAGTGAAATTATACATAGCATTCAACAATGAGTTACTGTACACAGTATTGTTTGACCACCAAGGTTGGCAGTGAGTGAACACAAGACAGAATTGGCCTGAACTCTTCACAAGTACAGTCGCAAGTTCATGAAAGCTTCTGACATGGGAAGTAACGAAGAACAGGGCAAATTACCATTGCACAGAGTTGAACAAAATAACCAGGGAAAGTACACAGCTCAAGATGTTAAGCAAGAGATACTCAGGCAAAGAAGAGTGTGATGAATTGAACATTGCCAGTGCTGTTAACACAAAAGAAGACCTGTTTATCCCGACTCATTGACTACTGTGAAAATGTTTAACATTAAGTCTTCATGGCTAAATGACTTTGTAAAGCTCATTGAAAGAGATCCAGAGTCATATGAAGAAGGTGTCAGTAGCACACAAACTGTTTGCTGGAAGCAAAGTTAGGGAAAATGAAATGAAGTCACTACAATTAATTGTTCTACCAAAAGGAGAAGGAGCCATACAATGCAAGACAGTTTTTTATGTAAAGACTAATCTGAATGGAAGTTTTGAGAAATCTAATAAAACAAGATTTGTCATCAAGAGGTTTAATCAATACTATGGTGTAGACTACAGTGAAACTTTCAGTCCAATTACTGAAATGTTAAATGTTGCTGCAGCTGAGAAGATGCATTTAATACAGTCTGATATGTCTACAGCTTTGTTGTTCCAGGGACTACAATTAGAACTAAACAGTGTGTTTGACTGTTATAGTTACAAACGAAAGGGGCTAGCATACGAAATAAACAATCACATAAACAGTAATTTGATTTTAACATTTTTCAGGATACTTAAATACTGGTAAAGAGTTTTGACAAGTGTATTGGTCATGGCTTGCAAACACCATGGCCTCATGGGTCCTCTGACTTGAAGCCAATGGATTTTTGTGTGTGGGGACAGTTAAAAGCAGCAGTTTATTTCAGTGCTGTTGATAGTGTCAATGAACACCAGGAATGCATTGTGGATGGCTGTCAATGCATTTGGAAAAAGCCTGGGATTTTTGAATGTGTACGGCCATCAAAGAGTATGTGGTAAAGCCCGCCTTCACAATAATGGTTCCCATGTAGAACACTTGTAATAACGTGTTTATCCTCAAGTGCATATCCTCAGGGAGTCGGTTCAAATGGCTCTGAGCACTATGGGACTTAAAACTGAGGCCATCAGTCCCCTAGAACTTAGAACTACTTAAACCTAACTAACCTAAGGACATCACACACATCCATGCCCAAGGCAGGATTCGAACCTGCGACAGTAGCGGTCTCACGGTTCCAGACTGACGCGCCTAGAACCGCACGGCCACACCGGCCGGCAGGGAGTCTGTTATAAGGTGTTCACATGCTCATTCATAACCATTTGTTTATGCCCTAAGCTTATTAAGATTATTTACTTATTTCATTGTCTTTCGCTCACCTTTTTCATTTGTACCTCTAATAGTCAAACACTCCATATAAGCAACAGCTAGGACGACATGGTGAGGACGGGGAGAGTTTGTAAATTAAGGTGAAGTTTTAAGTCTGTATATATTTAAGCAAGCACAGAGATGTTGGAGTAAACCTTTTGGAGCATTTCTCTCGTCAGCAAGTTTCGAGGTAAATGATGCAGATCTGTGCTTATAAACCAAAGAAGAATGTGATAAGACACTGTTAGTCACTTTTTATGTAATCTACATGATGGGTTAGTTATGGTGAGTGATCAGCTTTATTCCAGAAAGTTCATTGAATAGCTGAAAACTTAATTTAAGTTCACTGTGAAACCAGCATTGTACTTTTTTGGGCTTGAGATATGCTTTGACGATGGTGCAGTTGAGATGAATCAATAGGCTAATGCAAGGAAGATTCTGAAGTGTTTCAGTTTTTCAAGAGCACAAAACTGCCTCAACAACTATTGCAAAGAAACCACATGCATTACAAGCAAATGTAAAGGTTGGAGAGAGGTGTAATTTTCCTTATTGAAAAGCAGTTGGAACAGTGATGTACCTGATGCTTGGAACGAGATCTGATTTGGCTTACAGTGTGAGCTTCCTGTCTAGAACACTTGACTCGGCATCAACAGAAGATGTATTGTGACTATAAGAGTATTTCAGTATGAAGTAGGTTCATGTGACATATGTAGAATCTATTGTCCGGATTTGGGCAGTGGCATATTAGATTAATAGTGATATGGACTTAGGGGGTGCAACAAAAGTGATCGGTCGGTATCTAGTCTCCTTATTACACTTGCAGGCGGAGCTGTTTCCTGGCGTAGCCAAAGACGGGCAATGACTGTCAAGTCTACTACTGAAGCAGCATTATCAGTTGCAACAAAAGTTGCAATGGAAATAATTTATCTGTATAGACTTTTTGGGGGTATGAGAAAGCTGATAGAAATTCCAATCCTTAAGGCTGATGATAAAGCAACAGAGAGACACATAGGATCCTGAAATCTGTCATTGCACAAAATGTGTTAACAAGGCAGTTTTTTATTTGGGAGAAAGTGATAGGAGACCCGTCAGACATTGAGCATATTTCAACTGAAGATCAGCTAGCAGGTACATTGACAAACTTTCTATCAAAACCAGGACTGTCAGTTTTATGTCATAAAGGGGATATTTCATGTTGATGTGTGGTTCCTATTTCCCCCTTTCTTGCTTAGTTACATAAGGAAAAGTGCAACAATTATTAATATCTTTGTATTTAATTAAGTATCGAGCAACTTTGGTGGCATTTACTGCTAAGAAAAGCATCTCCAAATATTGTGTTCCACTGTTTGTAGCATAATGTATGATTGAGGACAATGGTTCAGTGAAAACAGTTATTTGCAAATTATTAATTTTAACAATACCAAGGCTGCTCTTCCCCTATTTATTTTCAAGTTATGTGTTTGTGGAAAGATCTTATTCGCCTTTATAGCCTTTTGAGGGCTGTATACAGATCAGATTTAAATTGATGAATATTTTTTTTCTCATGCATCATTATTGCCCATGCACATTATTATTTACATTTATTTAATGCATTTCCATTCTAAATGTCAAACAATAAGGGAAAGCAATATACTGAATGTGTGGTTTGATTCACATACACTTTTACATGTACACTTTTATACCACATGCTACCTTACTGCGTGTGGGTGATGGTACTTAGTGCAACAGTATAATTAGCCCCAGTCCTATTCTGTCGGCACTTCTGTACACATGAACAACATTAAAATTAGGTTGCTCAAGTTTTGTAAGTAATCAGATTCTTAAGATGAGTTAAACCGTTCAATAATTATTCTTCCACATCCTATTCTATTATAGATATCTTGACCCCTACATTTATGTGGTAGTTCCATCTTGAGAAAGTACACTCAACTATTTGAATCGTGGCTGACTGGTAAATTACCTCAAAGAGCATCCTGTACCTAATTACAATACATTCTTTTTACACGAGGAGTCGGCAACAGATCTCCATACCAACTTATTGTTGCCATTTATCTTCATATACAGCACCATCTGGGACAAATCTTTGATAACTGCCAGCATTATGCACTACATCATAGTGTGAATAATGACTTCAGATAATCTTAACTTTCACTTATGATGAAGTACCTCTTTGAAGCCAACATGTATACAGATACTCTATCTGACAGGATTCCACAATCTAGTGTGTTACATGGGCTGATAGCTTGTAACTACTTTTTGTTTGCTTTGCATGGTTATAGAGTGCAGAACCCACAATAGTTCTTTCAGAGATTTACCAAGTCCAAAAAATTCATTATATTCTAGCATAAAATGAGTCCCATAATATAGAATACAGTAAGATCCTGTTAGGTCTAGGGTCCAGAGTTCATAAAATAATATTAATAACAATGTCTACATTATCAGGATTACAACACTGTGCATGGCATCTGACTCAGAGCTCAGTATTGTGTGAAGTGAACACACACTGCAGCCAGGACCTCTGCAATGCAATGGAATCAAAAGAGATCCATATCTCCGTTTACACAGTTTGTATGCATGTTCACTTTATCTCCAGTGGCTTACAGAAAACAATGATGAATAAGTGTCCAACCGACCATATTCTGGATATGTTTGATGAGCAAAGTGTCAGGCAAATATGCAGAACAAGGAAGCACTGCCACCACTTTTTTATCAAAAAAGTCATGCAAAATTTGTCGCCACATAAGATTGGTAATTGACCTGCAGAGATAATGGTCTGTAGAATAGCCTGAAAGAGCAGCAGTACTTGGGTCTCCATACTCTCTATGATATAGGAGCTGCTGTTCATATTATTTTGAATGTAGAGCACACGGTGCATCATGTGGTGCCCATAATCATTACCCTTTGTGTTGCTCCACTACGCTGTTTGACAATCCAGGCCGAAGTACACAGTGCCTACAGCAGTGTTGTGCAGGCATGTGCCATCACTGTAGGCTGCGGGTTGAAAGAATACTAATCCAAAATGCATTTATGCCTAAGGGAATTGTGGAAACCAGCATGATGGCATGCTATTGACAGTTTGGACGACAGCAGATGGTGTTGATGGAATTGTTCCAAAGGTGATGAAAAGCTCTCAAATTAAGCATACACTGAACGGAGCTATATGGTTCACTGTGACATCATGAACAGGCAGAGACCATATTGCATGATCCAGTACACACTCATTGCTATGTAGAATTCTACCACCACTGGTTCCACATTTGCACCGCTATTGTAACTGCACAATTTCCTGTACACACTGAATGACACAATATGAAAAAAATTCATTTCCTGGGATCAGCCCAGTTCAGATTCACTCACATACTAATGATGCACCTTTTTACCATAGAAATTACATATTGTAACATGTGAAGCTGCTTTATAATATATATCATAAAATAAATGTCAAAATATAATATTTATAAATAATAATAATAAAATTTGTGATATTTTATTACAAAGATAATGCTAGTCATAATGGCAATTCTTTGTTGTTTTATTTTATATATTCTCTGGATAGTTGTGTCTTTGACATTCCATGCATCTATGTCTGCATAATAAAAAAAAATAAATAAATAAATTTACAAATATTATATTTTGACATTTGTTTTACGATATCTACATAAGTAAAACTTTTATAATAGAGGGAAACATTCCACGTGGGAAAAATATATCTAAAAACAAAAGCGCTGGCAGGTCGATAGACACACAAACAAACACAAACAAACATACACACAAAATTCAAGCTTTCGCAACAAACGGTTGCTTCATCAGGAAAGAGGGAAGGAGAGGGAAAGACGAAAGGATGTGGGTTTTAAGGGAGAGGGTAAGGAGTCATCCCAATCCCGGGAGCGGAAAGACTTACCTTCGGGGGAAAAAAGGACAGGTATACACTCGCACACACACACATATCCATCCGCACATACACAGACACAAGCAGACATTTTTTATTAACTTAAGTTCTCCTTGTATCTTTCTATAATTTTCAGATGTCCTTTTGCATGAAAATTGTCCTGTACCCATTTTGTTATACAACAGGTAGCGGAAAATGATCTCTGACAGAAACTGGCCATACAATTAAAAATAAATTATCAGGAGCATTACATTGTGTCATTTCTATGATTTATCAAAGCCGTAGGACACACTCAACAAAAACTAATTTTGGCACCTTTTTAGGCTTATGAATCATATACTGAGGTGACAAAAGTCACGGGATAGCTTCTGATATCATGTCAGGCCTCCTACTGCACAGAGTAGCACAGCAGCTCAATGTGGCATGGATTCTACAAGTTGTTGGAAGACCCTGCAGAGATATTGAGCCATGCTGCCTCTATAGCTGTGCATACTTGCGAATGGGTTGCCAATGCAGGATTTAGTGCATGAACTGACCTCTCAATTAAGTCCCATAAATGTTCGATGGGATCCATGCCGGGCGATCTGGGTGGCCAAATCATTTGCTCGAATTGTCCAGATTGTTCTTCTAACTAATCGCAAACAGTTGTGGTACAGTGAAACAGCACATTATTGTCCATAAAAATTCCCTTGTTGTTTGGGTACATTAAGATCTTGAATAGCTTCAGATGTTCTCCAAGTAGCCGAACATAACCATTTCCAGTCAACGATTGGTTCAGTTGGACCAGAGGACCCAGTTCATTGTATGTAAATACAGCCCACACCATTGTGGTGCCACCACCGCCCGCTTGCTCTGTGCCTTGTTGACAACTTGGGTGCATGGCTTCATGGGGTCTGCAAACACTTTAACCCTACCATCACCTCTTAAACCAAGTAAAAGTGGGACTCATGAGATCAGGCCTCAGTTTTCCAGTCATCTAGGGTCTACTGATATGGTCACGAGCACAGGAGAGAAGCTGTAGGCAATGTTGTGCTGTTAGCAAAGGCACTTGTGTCTGTTGTCTGCTGTCATAGCCCAGTAAAAACAAATTTTACTGCACTGCCCTCACAATCTCCGAAATGGAATGCCCCAAGCATCCAGCTCCAACTTCTGCTCCACATTTAAAGTCTATTAATTCCTGTTACGTGGCCGTAATCATGTCAGAAATCTTTCCACATGAACCACCTTAGTACGAATGACAGCTCCGCCAATGCACTGCACTTTCATGCCTTGTCGGCACAATATTATCACCCTCTGTACATGTGCCTATTGCTATCCCATGACTTTTGTCACATCAGTGTATTGCTGCTTAATTTCATGTTACCTCTGCATTAAACACTTATTGCTGGTACACTCTTTTACACACAATCAGAATTTTGATTCATTTGAGGTATTCTGTATTGCGATTTTTACAGGTGTTAATGTAGCATGATCTAATTAACAAGAAAAATCAAAACCTAAATGTAGTTGAGCTCTAACATCAAAATAATGTGTTGCAATCGTAAATGAATTGTCCTCTGGCTGCAAGTACGTTTTTTAATTTATTTATTGCATATCGATTTTAGGACTACTGATACTATCTTCAGTTGCACCTTATAATATATACATCCAACCACATAAGGTGCATTTGAAGACGGGAGTGGTAGACCCAAACTTAATTCTGCAATAAAGAAATTAATAACCATCCTTACAGTCAGACTCCAGTTTATTCATAACTGCAAAGCATGTGACAGTTGCATTCCCACCATCCAATACAATGGAAGCCAAAATATCACACTATTGTCTTTACCCCTGAGCTCCCCCTAGTTATTGTATGCAGCAGGTGCAGTATCAGTACAACTTAGTACACCAGCAGCAAAAACTTGCCTGATCACACAGAATTTTCATGTTCACCCCCTCTCAGCATCAAGTACATGGGTGTTTTCTCTGTACTTTTATGATGCTTTGTAACCAAAGAAGTAATGATTTTCCTCATAAGCAAACATGGCTCTTAAGAGTGATGAAAAAAAGTATAATGGACTGAAAGCCAGAAATCTCAAATTATTATTTTATAAAAAAAAAAATTGGTCTTTAAATATGTCTGCTTGTGTCTGTATGTGTGGATGGATATGTGCGTGTGTGCGAGTGTATACCTGTCCTTTTTTCCCCCTAAGGTAAGTCTTTCCGCTCCCGGGATTGGAATGACTCCTTACCCTCTCCCTTAAAACCCACTTCCTTTCGTCTTCCCCTCTCCTTCCCTCTTTCCTGATGAGGCAACAGTTTGTTGCGAAAGCTTGAATTTTGTGTGTATGTTTGTGTTTGTTTGTGTGTCTATCGACCTGCCAGCGCTTTTGTTCGGTAAGTCACCTCATCTTTGTTTTTATATATAATTTTTCCCACGTGGAATGTTTCCTTCCATTATATTATTATTTTATAAAGAAATTCGTGTTATATCTTATATGTTTTTGTGTACATACTTACATCAATAGTATCTCAAAGCACACCATAAAGTCTAGTTTCTGTTAAGCCCTGTTTACATCTGACTCAATGGAAGTGAACACAAATGAATGAACATATTCACAGAACAGTTTGTTCACTACTATTCACTTGTACCTACAAACAAGTGTTTGCACTGGAGGGAACAAAAGAGAAAAGGAGAGAACAAGCACCAAAGCAAGCAAACACTGCAATTTTTATGTCTCTTTGGTGCTGTAGTAATCAGCATATGAGTTTCAATGAACACAATGCAAAAACTGTGATATCCTACTAGGATCGGTTTCAGGATTACCACAAGTTTCCCCATGTGAAATTTCCTGATACTTCCCTAATTTTCAGACAAGTTGTAGCATTTTTCCCTGACAGATTTTAAGATTACAAGGGTAAGTAGATGCATAAGTTGACAAAAAAATGTAAGAACTTCTGTATCTCTCTCCAGCATGAGCAAAAATCTTAAGTACTAACATCAACATATTATGTAATGAACTGTTTTTAAATGGAGAATGGAAGCCATTTCACTAAGACCACTACTGTTATATTACTTCAATAAAACAAAATGCATCTGGTGACAAAAATAAGCATTTCCTTGGAGTTGCAAGACAGAGCGAAAATACCTTCAATGATTTCAGAAATAACCTCAGAAAAAAAGTAGGCCTCTTGAAAGAAGTGTATAAGGCAGTGAAAGAGTTGTGTAAACCAACACTGTAGGTGACCGCCAATGAAATGTTGGTTTTACTGTGTTCATTATTGTCTGTTATTACCCACCGTGTTATGTCTATTATTTTTGCAGGTATTGTGTGATCTGAGAAATATATGAGTACATAGCATACAAACCGCCAGCGACTGCCCCAAATTTCTTCTTCTTATCACCCATACTTTCTAATACATAAACTACATCCGAAATGTCAAAATGTACTACTACAAATAAAATGTCTATAAAATGCCGCACTGTACAATGTACTTGTGGTGAGAAAGTTGCTGTTTCTGAAACCCATCACCCGTGGCCTGTGGCCTGCCAAGGAGCACGTCGGTCCTGGATCCATGGATAAACCACAAAAATCTGCCGCATTATGCCACACACAAACAGACCTGGCCTCCGCGCAGATTCGTGAACTAGATCTGAAGGGCAGGGCCTGCTCTTTAGTGAGAAATGAAGGGCTTCAGATTGGCAGGCCTGATCCATTAGGGACATCCGCAGAAATGGCCTGCCGTTTTGGCCCTTCGTGGAAATTCACTCGTGTAGTCAGCTATTCATGTGTCACAGATGCCATGTTGATGAAATGAGACTGTGGCGACAATCCATGCAACAGATAACTTGTGCAAGTACTCTGAGAATCAATACTAATGAGAATAGGTAGCAACTCACCATAAAGATGAGCTGCATAGAGGCATGTAGAAAAGACAGTCACACTCTCACAACTAAATTTTTGGCCACAGCCTTTGTCAGAAAACGACAACGCACACAAATTCACACGATCATTCAGGCACAACTCATGCACATATGACCGCCACTGCGTCAACAATCTCTGAGAATCAGATCCAAACAAACCACTCCTCATGCATCCCTGCCTCTCCTCAGCAACTGCTAGGTTAGGAGCAAGAAGTGGTGGCAGGACAGACTGCAAGCTGAGGCGAGTGGTAGGAGGTGGAGGAGCAGTAAGGATGAGAGAGCAGGAAAACGGTGCACGTTCTCAGCTGTTCCCTGCCAACGACGATGCATGACATCTCAGTAAACAAACCATTTCATCCACTGAGAGAAAAAACGATATTTTTCCAGTGTTTTTCAAAATTTCCCAGATATTTCCCTGTCACATTTGAAATTCGTTGATTCCCTTGATTTCCAGAACTTGTGGCAACTCTTATTTTGTATGGCGAATGTGGTGTTGATGATGAAGTAAACAAAGCAGCAGAGGATAAGCAAAAAGCGTGATAGTTTGAATTTCCACACAAGTATGGTTATAATACATTTATCACTGAATTGTAGCTCCAGCCCTACTTAACCTGGTTCCAAAACTTTACAGGTATATCAGATGAAAACCTTTGATAGCTGTTAATTGCTACTGAGGGAAAAACTGTGTAACACAACACTAACTATGGACAAGCAATATCAGCTGAAGACAGTTTTAATGCTCCAATTTGATCATGTAACAACATACTGGCTGCTGAATGGGAGTATTGGACGACTGTGTTGTCACAACTGTTCTGGTCATTACCGTCAGCTTTCAAAACTAGAGCAGCTACTTCCCTTGCTGAACTGTCCTCATTAGGCTGCATGGACCCTGTCCCAATGATCCAGTCTCTGAAATATCGTCAACAGTATGGTTGATCAAACAAAAGCCTTCTATCTGGCTGTTGTATACACTGACTGTTGAGTAACAGAGATAGTCATAAATAACAACTCCAACGTGTATTTTTAAGAATTAGATCCTAGCTTTATAAACAAAATGCATATTGTTTTCCATCCTTTTAAAGGTGAACACTACATTAAAACAACTTTCATAAAATGTTTATTAAAACCAAGTTTAATAATTTTAATTCCACAGGAAAATGATTTTACTTATTGATTTTAACATACACTATTGCACCCAGGACAATCATTTCAAAATGTATATTTCACTCCTATCCATCATTTTCATCACCAATTTCCATTTTACTCATAATAAGTAATTTATGTGAATTTTCTTTTTCTTGACCTAGTTTTTTTACATAATTTGAATATTTTAAATTAGTGGTTTTATCTACTGTAAATTATTATTATTATGGATTAATATTATTGTATATTATTAGTATACAGTAGCAATAATAAAGTGGGATATTAATTATTAGTCATACACCAGTCACAATATTTGTGACTGGTATAGAAAATTTTCAATTGGAACCAATGTTTCTGGTTTCTTCCTGGCTGCTCAAGTCATCAAAACTGCAAGAGTAATCTGAATCTTTGGAGGGATACACTAGCCCAAAAAAACTTGATCCCAGTTGCATGAGACGTCCGAAGTCATTTCAAATTCAATCAGTTTGCTTTATGGGTTGCTGCTAAATGCAGGGGCATAATGCCCTCATTTTGTGCTCCGTTATAAGTTTTTGTATGTTCTCTTGTGAGTACATCTTTCTCTCTGACTCCCTATGAGCTTATTTGTAAACATAACAATTTCTTCAATATTATCAGAAAATATAAAAACATTGCAACACTTTAATGGTGTAGCATGTTGTTTGGCATTACCAATGTCGCCTTGAAGATGGGTAATAATATGCAACTTTTTTCTAACATTAGCCGTGAAAATTCTTTTCTCCATTTAGTCATTCCTTCTTTTCCTATGTAAAAACTATCACTGGCTTCATCTTTTATCATTTTCTTCTCCTTCCTGCTCTGATGATGTGCCGTGATCACTGACAATAATAGCATCCTCTTTATCTCCATCATTGGAATCAGTTGACGCCTAATCAAGTACTTGAACAATCATTGCTCGCATTTTGCCCCTTCTGGCCCATAAAATACACACACACACACACACACACACACACACACACACACACACACGTGCAAAATACGCACAAAAATGCAATTAAATAGCTACCTCAAATTTTTCTTCTTATCGGATGATAGTGGTGTATTGGGCTTTTACAAGCACTAGCATACTCAAACTTGTTCCAGTAGCATCTCACAAAGTCCTATTCGCAATTAATGTTACAAAAACACAATTTTACCACTCAACTGACATCTCGTAGCAGCTGCCTAGAACCACAAAGCGGTGTAACATGTCATCCAGTAACTAATTATAGAAATTAGTCATAAGGGGTGTACCACACACCTACACACTACTGCCAGGTTAATATAAAAATAGTTAACTAAGTAAATCATTTTACTTAAGCAAAATCTTTTCAATGATTTATTAGCTTTCTTGGGACGAAGTGAGAGATGCTAAGATAATGTACGTTACATCTCATTGATCTATTTCCTCTATTATTGAAATTTTGTAGAAGTTTTTCCCTTCTAAATCGTCCTTCTGATGTGTCTTGCTCATAGTTTACATCATGTCGCTGGAACTGGTAAAAGCCCATATACAGGTTAGCTCTTTTTCTTTCCATATAAAAAAAGTATTTTTACGCTCACTAAGTAGTAGACAATGATTTAACATTTTTTGCATTACAAATTTGTCTTTGCCTTCTCATTCACTTCAACATTATGTTAATGGTTACACAATATGAAGAATATTTCTGTGAAGTTGAAACTGTTTTGTGTTCCTTAAACAAGGTACATGTGACGAGTACTGACACCAAATGTTCCTTTTTTGTGCCAAAATGGCATCCAAAAAAGCATAGTACATCTTTAAAAGTTTCTTCATAATATCTTATATTATAAAATAACTGGACACATGAAAAATTCAGTCACTATAACAGGCAAAATCCATTGTGGTTGTCCCAGTAAATCCAAGGTGTTAGTAAGTTATGTTTGATAAGAGCATTTGGGTATTACTAAAAGATAGTCATTATGAAACACAGTGTCAAATAAAAAATGGTCATGCAGTTAAGAAAGCTATATGAGGGAAGAGGTGCTCCTAAAACTGTCTAGAATAGAGAAACTGCATGTGACGAAAGGTGATGAGGTAGAGGTGGAGGTGGAGTCAATCTCTGCAACGAAGTCCATGACCTGACAAACCTTGCACATAGCTCACTTACAGCACAGGATATTTGTTTTAGAGATCCAGCAGTACATTTTGAATCTGATAAAGCACCATGTGAGATGGGGATTTTTCCTAGCACGCATCTCAAAAGCAAAATTCTTTGGTATTATACTGTACGTTCAAGTCAAAGTGGTACAACATTTCGACATCAAACTGAGACGACATCATCTGATGATCTAATGTACTGAGGTGCTATCACGTTGTCCACACAGTATATACCTGTTTATAAGAAGCCTGCCAACCTAGTGTCAATATTTTCTGCTTGTAAAAGAATCCAATATTATAATAAAATTAATCAGCTGCAGGGTAAAAATATTGAATAAGTTCTGTGAATTGCCACCAGGGTACCCGGATGGTGTAGTTGAGGACCTATCTACCTTCCTTCAATTCAACTATTAGATGACAATTTCAGTTAATACGTATTTCTGCTAAAAACATCATTAGTCCAACATTGTAAGTACACACTAATTTAATGCACTGTGATAACTTAAAGTTTCCTCAATGTGATTGGTAATATATTTCTGGGTGTTAAACTGAGGTGGTGATTACATTATTCCATAAGATATTTAGAGGACTGAGATTGGAGATGAATGGGGAAGATTATAAACAATGTCTTTTTCAATGGAATCATTCCAACATTAACTTTAATCAATTTAGGAGAAAGCACATAACAAAATCTGTACGACCAGAATGATATTTCAGTACCACTACTTTTGAATGTTAATCACAATGCTTTAACCACTGTGCTACCTTGCTTTGTCACTTCTTGAACTGAGGTATTTTGATGATACAGTGCTATCTATACCAAAGTTTAATCTCCTGCTACTGGCTGCAGCCGTTTGAAGTGCATTTATTTTGTGGCATCTGTGTCAGGCATTTCAAGAAACGTATATTCTCTAAACTGACTGAGAAGGGACTTGGTGAGATCTTAGGAATATGGGCACTAGATTCTTTGTTTAAATGTAAACCTGGGCAAACAGCTGATGAGCAACCAGGCAGCTGGGCACCTGTGGGCAAGGGTGAACAAATGGACTGTGCATTAATAGTTAACACTTTGCACATAGCAATACTAGCTGTTGAGTTAACATTGACTAAGCAAATGCAAATTAACATGATGTATGCAACAGAAAAATTCAACCAAAGTATAAAACACTAACATTTTACTATGTTTGTGAAACAAGTTATGTTTATTCATAGCTAATAAAATATTGCTCCAAGATACAGAATGCTCTTCAGTGTTTTATTATGAAGGCGGATCCTCTTTTTAAGGGAAAAAAAAGTTGTCGAAACAAGGTGTTGACCCAAATACAGCCATTATGTCAACCACATTTCTATCTAGGTTGGGCAAGATTTCTATATGTATGTCATGTTACTATCATGACAAATTTATGCTGATATAATATCTGTCATTGAGCAAAGTGCAATTTTGTAAATCAGCCCCTTCTAACTGCATTCCCAAAGGTACAACATCTGGTGCAACTGAAAAAAGAAAGTGCTAAATTGTTTTAATTCACTTTCTTGCAAGTTGGAAACACTATTTCATCAATAGATATCCCTGAGAATTCCAAATTTCTTCAGGCCCAATTTTCAAATTCTCCTTTACTAACTTTTGTTGTATGTGAGAGTAAGTTTTACTTTACTAGTTTTTATACTGTCACCCATTATCATCCTGGCTCATTGTGGGATAACAGCAAATCACCACATTGCGAACTGTGTGCTCTTCACATTATAGTCATTGCCTCATAAAAACAAAATGAAGCCTGAATCTTACTGCTGATAGACAAAATTTGTGCTCAAACATTTACATTTGTTACAAAATTGAAAACTCCACTTTCACATCTGAGCAAAAGATGAATTCACATTTACGCAACAAATTATCACATATATGAGGGAGGTTCGGAAAGTAATGCACAGTAATTTTGTCCTCCTCTAGTTGTTGTTGTTGCTGTTGTTGTTGTTGTTGTTGTGGTCTTCAGTCCGGAGACTGGTTTGATGCAGCTCTCCATGCTACTCTATCCTGTGCAAGCTTCTTCATCTCCCAGTACTTACTGCAACCTATATCCTTCTGAATTTGTTTAGTGTATTCATCTCTTGGTCTCATCTACAATTTTTACCCTCCACACTGTCCTCCAATACTAAATTGGTGATCCCTTGATGTCTCAGAACATGTCCTACCAACCAATCCCTTCTTCTAGTCAAGCTGTGCCACAAATTTCTCTTCTCCCCAATTCTGTTCAATACCTCCTCATTAGTTATGTGATCTACCCAGCTAATCTTCAGCATTCTTCTGTAGCACCATATTTCAAAAGCTTCTATTCTCTTCTTGTCTAAACTATTTATCATCCACGTTTCACTTCCATTCATGGCTACACTCCATACAAATACCTTCAGAAATTATTTCCTGACAAGTAACTCTGTACCCGATGTTAACAAATCTCTCTTCTTCAGAAATGCTTTCCTTCTCATTGCCAGTCTACATTTTATATCCTCTCTACTTCGACCATCATTAGTCGTTTTGCTCCCCAAATAGCAAAACTCAATTACTACTTTAAGTGTCTCATTTCATAATCTAATTCCCTCAGCATCACCCGAGTTAACTTGACTACATTCCATTATCCTCGTTTTGCTTTTGTTGATGTTCATCTTATATCCTACTTTCAAGACTTTGTCCATGCCATTCAACTGCTCTTCCAGGTTCTTTGCTGTCTCTGACAGAATTACAATGTCATCGGCGAACCTCAAAGTTTTTATTTCTTCTCCGTGGAGCTTCATTCCTACTCCAAATTTTTCTTTT
Source organism: Schistocerca americana (assembly GCF_021461395.2). Classification (NCBI taxonomy): domain Eukaryota; kingdom Metazoa; phylum Arthropoda; class Insecta; order Orthoptera; family Acrididae; genus Schistocerca; species Schistocerca americana. Next base: position 459,855,080 of record NC_060123.1, read on the forward strand.
GTTTCCTTTAATGCTTGCTCAATATACAGATTGAATAACATCAGGGACAGGCTACAACCCTGTCTCACTCCCTTCCCAACCACTGCTTCCTTTTCATACCCCTCTGCTTCCTTTTCATACCCCTCGACTCTTATAACTGCCATCTGCTTTCTGTACAAATTGTAAATAGCCTTTCGCTCCCTGTATTTTACCCCTGCCACCTTCAGAATTTGAAAGAGAGTATTCCAGTCAACAAGCCCCTTACCCGCATTTCTATTCATTATCAAGCCTACTCCTGCATCACCCCTATTTGATTTTGTAATTATAACCCTGTATTCACCTGACCAGAAGTCTTGTTCCACCTGAACTTCACTAATTCCCACTATATCCAACATTAATCTATCCATTTCTCTTTTTATATTTTCTAACCTACCTGCCCGATTAAGGGATCTGACATTCAATGCTGCAATCTGTAGAACACCAGTTTTCTTTCTCCTGATAACGAAGTCCTCCTGAGTAGTCCCCGCCCAGAGATCCGAATGGGGACTATTTTACCTCCGGAATATTTTACCCAAGAGGATGCCATCATCATTTAACCATACAGTAAAGCTGCATGCCCTTGGGAAAAAATACGGCTGTAGTTTCCCCTTGCTTTCAGCCATTCGCAGTACCAGCACAAAAATGCCGTTTTGGTTAGTGTTACAAGGCCACATCAGTCAATCAACCACACTGTTGCCCCTGCAACTACTGAAAAGGCTGCTGCCCCTCTTCAGGAACCACACGTTTGTCTGGCCTCTCAACAGATACCCTGTCATTGTGGTTGCACCTATGGTACGGCTATCTGTATCGATGAAGCACACAAGCCTCCCCACCAACGGCAAGGTTCATGGGGAGGGTCTCCTCTATTATTGCAGCTGAAATGTCAAAATTTTGTGATGCTATAGTTTGAAGTTAGCGCTACAGAGAACATTTTGTTTTCACGTGTAGCTCTAGCGAGAGAAGCCTGAACTATGAAGCAAACATGAAGCTCACGTTACTGTGATCCACTTGTGAAGAGTAGTTTGATATTTGTGGGCCAAAGGGCATAAAGCAAGTGAAATTCACAGGGACACATGTGGCATATATGGGGATGACTCTATGGACTGAAACAATATCACCAGGTGGTGTGCATTCGTCTAAGAGGGCCACGTGAACCTTAGCGATTCGCCATACACCTGGCGACCAGTAACAGCTGCAACCCTGCAGAATGTTGGATCCATTGAGGCAGCAATTTTGAATGGCCAGGTGTGGAAATCATCACAGTAATTCAACATTTCCTATGGTGCAGTGTACAATAATGTTCACGACATGGTGAAATTTTGTAAAGTTAGGACTCTTAGAACTCGCTGGTTGTCTATGAACCTGATAGACAACCACAAGGGCCGTCGAATAATGACAAGCTTGGATCACGTAACGTCTTATGCCACTAAAGGGCATGACTTTCTGAAAGGACTCATCACTGGTGGTGAGTCATGTGTGTATACCTATATGTCTGAAAGCAAGCAGGCCTCTATGGAATGGAAATATGCTGATTCCCCAGCAAGACAAAAATTCTAAGTGATTCAATCTGCTGGGAAAGCACATGTGACAGTGTGCTCTGGGGTATGCATGGGGTGTTTTGGGGAACTATGGTGAATGCCAGACCTCTGTGAATGCTGCAGCCTACATTAAAACTTTGGTTAAGTTGCGTTGTGCCCTTTGTGACAAACGTCACAGCATTAACACTGAAAGTGCCAAACTTCTTCACGACAATGCTCGCCCTCATGTTGCTGCTCCTGTTCATGAGAAAATTGCCAAATCTGAGTGGGAGACGCTCTGTCATCCACCACACAGTCTGGACCTTGTGCCTTAGGACTTTCATTTTGTGACTATGTAGAAAAGTAGGTGACACATATAAGTTCATATGTAACTTTTTTGTTTTGTTATCTATTAAACTTTTTGGTAACAAAATTATTGCGCTTTACTTTCCGATCTTCAGTCATAAAACACATTCTATCGCAACCACAAACATACAATCATGCCCTGGGAAATGGACTTTGAGGCCAAGAACTTGTGAACAATAACAAAATTCCCCAGATCGGCAAGTGCACCAGAAGCAGTCACTATCAGACAACAAACAAGACATGACAACATGCAATGCACTTCACCTTTCCTTACGTGCCCCCATAACTGATTGTTTTCAAAGCAGAGTCTCAGAGTGATTTGTAAAAAAAGTGATCTATCACAATTCTTTCTGTCAACGAGCATTTCAGTTCTCCCTGGTCTCTCAGAATTCTCCCTGGTCTCTTAGAATTTCTTTAGTATTTCAGAATCCCCAAATTTTTCCTATAAGTTTAATTTCCCTGAGAATTCCCAAGTTTTCAGACAAGTCACCATCCTGTGTAGGCTATGCAGGTTTTGACTTGTCTCAAAACTCTGTTGAAGTTGCACAACGTTTTGTTGATAAACCATGAAATAGGTGCCTGGAGGTAATTGTGGAGTTGAAAAGCATTTAAAAAAAGAGTTATGTTTCCTGCACCAAAATGCCCTTCAAATAGAGTCAGCTTGTCCATGAATGCATTAATTTCATCCTGGAAGTCTGTAATTAGTAGACCCTTCCCTTGAAGGGTCATAATTAAGTAACTTAAGTGTTTTGTGACATCAGTGAGTGGTGCTGTGTGCATCTGACTGCACTGAAAAGCCTGCCATCTGTCTCTGCCTGTTTATTGCTCTGCAAATGTTTGCAGGCACCCATGCCCTAAGGGGCAGAGACGGAACAGCCTGCATTAGCCTCTACAACACCCTTATTTTGACAGACTCTCAGTCACTGAAAACTGAGTCTGTGCCACAACACTGGTCTTGTTCCTCAGATCATAATGAGCATCCAGATATAATCAGAAAGACTTGATTTATTTGGATTCTTCAGTGGGATATGTTAATAGTGTTTACAACAATTCTCCTAAATTCTTCAAATTGTCTGTTAGCATACAAAGAAACAGAATGTGTATAACCTCTGTTGACAATTGGGAAAGTCTTTCAACATTTCTGTAGGCATCTACTAATATCTCCAGATACTGAGCAAGCAGAGGGCAGATATACGAACATTGCTTTTTATTTCTGAAATACAAATAGCAGAGAGCTGGAAAAGAGAGAGAGAGAGAGAGAGAGAGAGAGAGAGAGAGAGAGAGAGGAGAAGAAGAAGAAGTCAACCCTCACTCCTTCAATCTTGCTAGGCAATTACAAACAATGTAGATTAAAAGAATTTTGGCTGTTAATCTCTACTTCAATTTCCCATTCGAAAGACATCTGAACCAATTGGCCCCAACTAATAAAAAAAAGATTTTTCATGTACATATTATTAATAAAAAAATAAATAAAATAAAAAAAATATTCAAGAGATATTTATTACATTGAGTAAGAACAATAACTGAGGGTAAGCAATCTAAGACTGCATCAGCCCCACATGAAAAAGTCTGCTGGGTAGATGAAATAATCTTGTACATTTGTCTACTGATCTGACTTTATTTAATAAAGTTTGCATATAAACAAAGAACACTGCTACAAATATACAGTCCAAGAATATTTCACACAGTCAAAATATATTTGGCATAAATTACAGGTATTAACAAAAAAGTAAAATAAATATATTAACAAATAATATTAAAAACAATTTCTAAATGTCTTAGATGTTTCAATTAAAACATTATTTTTTACAAATATAGAAGAGATATCAAAAATGATTTTCTACAACTTCCTTTGTGCTTAAAGAAACATTCTCAAATCACAGGGTGACATAACACAAATCACTTTATCCTCTGAGAAATGTTACTGACTCACAGAAATTAGAATATATATCGTACAAAAATTTGTATGCTGACAACCACCAAGACTTACCACAGGAGACACCTGCTGGAAGCACAGTCATTTGGTGGCAATTTTTTGTACCTAGTGGTACTTCTTAATTTTGTCTGTCTTGTGTGGTTTTTTATTTTTAATAATACTGAAACGAAACAGTTTGGGTTTTTATAATTCAAACAATATTCATAGAAATTATATGCTACACGTGTTTACAAACTACAGTATGTTGTTATACAAAAGTAAAACAATCAGCCCTTAACTGAAAAATTGGGATTGGTATCAAATAGGTTTGTAATAATTTCACAAGGCATGTACCACAGTAAATTCTTGAGCATATTATAATCAGTTACAATGCTATATAAAATAAATAAATTTCATGATTAGTCTAAATGTAATAACTGATCACTTCAAAAACTTTTTATTTTCAAATGTTTTCAGTTCCATGTCAATACAAATTCCTATGGCTCTGGACATCACTAAGGAATGACTGCTCTCTCCGGAATGTCCTTTAGTTTTAAATAATGCTGCTGTTTATATAATACACTTATGTACCTAAATGTAAACACTGTTAAATAAATGCAAATAAATCCATGCGCCTGATTGCTGCCTGTCAAAACCATATTATATTATATTATATACACACACTCACACATATACACTGACTGCACTATGAATAAATTGCAATAAAAACAGCATCAACTTAAACTGCAAGAGCCCAATTGTCATCTTAGACAATTAATACAGCACATTTACACACACCTATACCGTACAAACAAAGCTACAGCCATTTTCTCTTATATATCTTCTGAGTAGTTCCTTGGAACCTGCAAGGAATAAATTAAAGGCCTGAAACTGCTCCAGAAGTATTATTTTTGTTTGTACAATGTAATGAATATGCAGAGGTATTTATCAACAGAAATGATCCAGCTGCAGTATGGTTGCCTAATAGTGAATGTAAAAATGGCTGTAAATCCATAACTATATCTTTTACACACACTCACACAGTAAAATTCGAAATTTTACATTATCTTTTCAGTAAATTATCCTTTACACATTTATCCAGCAAACATATTTACTTATAAACACTGATGATCATATATATATATATTTATTTATATGTCTTAACAGACAGTATCAAGAGGAAGCTACTGTTGAGTATGCGCAAAATTTTTTGGTGATACTTATTTCACAATCAAGGCTATATGTACTCAGCCAACAGTCAACTCACGTAAAACATAGTGAGATCATTGAATATTCTGTAATACTACTGTACAAATTTCAGAAAACAAGCTTGTGCTGTTTTGTAGGTGTGAAAGATACCCATCTTCACAAGTCTTTTGGGGCAGTTACATAAAAAACAATGAATACTGGATGAAATACACCAATCCTCCCCTCTGCTTTCATCAACACACACACACACACACACACACACACACACACACACACACACACACACAGAGAGAGAGAGAGAGAGAGAGAGAGAGAGAGAGAGAGAGAGAGAGGAGCATGGCAACATTAATATATAATATTTGCTACAATGAAACCAATCTGTAGTAGTGACACTGCAATGGTGCTTACTGATTGTGGACAGATGCAATGCTGACCACTGCCTTTATCTAGGTTGAGTGGCAATGGACAAACCTGATATAACCCTGCAAGGTCCTGCAAGCATTTAATTATTTCAGTTGCTCTTTTTTTGTTTTTTAAGAAACAATTCTATTTTTTTCTTTTTTGAAGTATGAACATACGTGCCACATCCCACAACATTTATTTGCAATGAGATTTCAACAGTCTACAAAAAAGAGTAAATATCAGACACATGTTCCCACTGAAGCAGAAAATCCATGATACAACCAAAACACATAGTGAATGTTATGATACATTTATTCACATTAAAAATAAATATCAGTACTGAAATGTAAACAAATACTTTATTTAAAAAATATGGAAAGTAAATAGTATGCAAGTTTGACTGAAATTGTTTCTCATACTGCAGCAGACTGAATATTATCACCATTAAATATTTTCCACTTTTACATATACTACTAATCACTTGGAATTTATATGGCTGGAGTATGGGGGAACAGCACTGAGCCTGTAGAGAAATGATACAACTGCCTCTTCCTCCAACATATGTTGGCCACATACAAAAAAGCAGTGATTAACTCTGCGACATAGGCCGCAAAAAGCCAAATCGACAAAGGGTGTGGAAGAGAAGGGAGCACCAAATGACCTGGCTTAGGAACTTGGAGACTTTTTAAGTAGCGGCCATTATCTTCTGTTAAGCTCCTGTCTCAAAGCTGAAACAGTAAAAAAAGTAACAGCTTTATGTTTTTATACATACTGTTAACTTTAGTAATTAAAATCAATTACATCATCATGTGTTAACCATTTGCATTTGGGGTGGAGGGGGGGGGAGGGGAGGGGGGGCAGGAAAGAGAACAGAAGAGGAGAGAGAGAGAGAGAGAGAGAGAGAGAGAGAGAGAGAGAGAACTAATCTGCATATATGTGGAATGCTGATCTTACCATCTATTATATCTTGTTTCATTTTGTTCATTTCCTTCTTCATTTCTCTGAGTATTTCTTGTTTCAAGCTCTCTAGGTCAGTGCAGCCAGTGCCTGTGCCTTCTTGTACGCCATTAACTTTCATTCCTTGTTCTTCTGAAGAGGATCCAAAGCGTTTTCTAGAAGGCTTCGGTGATTCTGACCCAGAACCATTGGCAAACTTTCCATTGCCAGCACTTTTGTCCCATGACTTTTTGTCCTGACTAGCATCACTATCCTGAAAATATTTTTGTATGTATATAACCAGGATTTATACTACAAAGACACACACACACACACACACACACACACACACACACACACACACACACATCCCTTCTCAAAGACAACTAGTGATATAGCTAAGAAAATGAACATGTGCCTTGATGTGCCTTGCACAGCATGAGGATAAAAAGTTCAATCAACAATCCTGTACTCATTAGATGAATTTTATGTCTGCTATTTATTTCTTTTCTCCCCACAAGCCCATGCTTCCTATCTGAAGTTCAAACCTTACCTACTCAACTGAAAATTCTATCAATTATTCCCACGGCACAGTCAGAACTAGTTCCTATGTCATAGTATCCACCAAACTGGCAAGAAAAGGTTTTTATTGTTATTTTTACTCTATTACACCAATAGCGTGGCAGTATGCACACAAGAAATGTTGGATGCTAGTTGTGCTATCACTTCAATCCTGTTGAAATTTGCTATTCAACTTACACACAATAATTAAATGAGGTAGGTGAAATAAAAATCATTTCCATTACCTCTCATTGTCACTAGAAACAGTATAACATACAAATGGAAAAGAAGTTCATTATTAACACATGTCCCCAATGATGATGATGATGATGATGGGGATGATGATGATGATGATTATTATTATTATTATTTCTGCTATGATATTCCACACTTCATTACAAGAGATATCCCATTTACATTATGTGTCCCAATGTACCTGTGCTTCTGCAGGCTCTTTCTTCTCAACAGCTTTCCTGCGGCGAGCCAGTGTCTTTGCCATCTCATCCATCATACTAGTCATGCTGGCCATGCCACTGCGCCCAATAGTTCCATAGTTACTGCTACCACTGCTACTGGTACTTGATCCACTGTTTTCAGCTGATTGCTGTTAACAGAAGTAAACGACTCTGATCTTTTACTCTGCCAAGAAAAACTATTCTGTAAAAACAAAGTTTGATCACTGCTGACAAACCATGCCAGGGCTGCCCTCTTCTAAGCAACTTAAAAAGGACGTTAGTGCCCCTACCTATAATAAATCTGTGTCAGGCAATAAATTAATGTTTCTTGCTAACTAGACATCTCAAGACTGGAATGGCAATATATATCCCTCTGATTTCAATGAGTTTCAAAGGATGTGGGGAGTGAGGAATTCGAGTACTTCTTGTAAACGGGACAGGTCTCTATCACAATTTTTTTCACTATATACGCATAGGTTATGACAAGGGATCTGTTACGGATAATGTTGAATTGATGTTAACACTCATAAATCGACAAACTTTACTTGTACACATTATGCTCAAAACTTAATACGTACAAAAAAATGGCAACTTCTATTTGCCGACACATACATACTTAGGAAGTTATACTGCCTTTAACCAGCCAGTGGTGGAACAGTCAACATAAGTGCCTATGAATTTGACAGCTCGGGCTTTCCCACATATGCTAGAAAGGCTATACACTTCTCTCTTCTTGATTAAACAGCAAACCTGTTGCACAAAAATGTTAGGTACATTGATCTAAGTTTTAACACCTATTAGGGGTGTCTTCCTTATAATGAACAGCTGCTAAATACTATAAAATAATACATAGAAAATAAGGTATGACATAAAACACATTAACCAAGAGGACAATTTTCATGGCACACAAATGTTACTTTCGTTAAATTACATTGCTAAAAAGCAATAGTCAGAGTTTTGAGCAACATTTTGTTTTACCTTTGAATTCAGCATAGCTGCTGAAAATTCTGACTATTGCTTTTTAGCAATGTAATTGCATGTCAGTAAACAATGTGCATCATGAAAATTGTCATCTTGTTTAATGTGTTTTTTGTTGTACCTGATTTTCTATGTATTGTTATATAGTATTTAGCAACTGTTCATTCTGAGGAAGACACCCCTAGTAGGTGTTGAAAATTAGGTCAATGTACCTAATATTTTTGTACAACCAGTTGGCTGTTTAATCAAGAAGAGAGAAGTGTATGGCCTTTCTAGCATATGTGGGAAATGTTTTTGTAAAGTGCGTGAATAATAAAGAAGCATAAAGTGGATGTGATCTTCCTTCCACTGGCCAAGATGGCAGCTTTTCTGGGATTTGTGAAAGATGAGCTGCTTTTAGGAAGGCTGGGTACATATGTAATTCGCTGAGAGTGTGGTAAAAGTTACATATGACAAACAATACACACTGCACAAGATTGTTGCTTTGAACACCAGCAATACATCCACCTCTTAAAGCCCAATAACTCTGCATCCACTCCATGGATTATAAGCAAGTAAGATATTGGCCAGAGCCTCATACTATTTGGACTTACTGGTCAAGGAAGCTATGGATATACAATTGGCAAACAACTTGATCCAAAGAGATGAGGTTTCCCAGCTCGAAAAACTATGGAAACCCCTCATTTCATGTTTGCGCTCTCAGTGGAAATATTATTCCAAGTCCTCACTGCCTAGCATTCCAACATATGCCACGCATAATAATCAACCACATACTTCATAAGCACTGCAGGTTTCATGACTCTGCACTTACCAGGTGTGCCGGTCTGAAATGACCGTTTTTTTTTTTTTTTTGTTGTGAAAATGAAACACTAATTTTGAATTGAAAAGTAAAAACATTTTATTGAAAGCACTGACCATTGCTTTCTATACATATTGACCACCTTTCTGGCAATTTGTGGACACCATGTGGGAATAGAAATGTTCATCTTTTGAAGCAAACCAATCAGACACCCAATTTTCGACTTCTTCGTAGGAATCGAAGTGTTCCTCGGCCAATGCGTGTCCCATTGATGAAAACAAATGGTAGTCGGAAGGGGCCAAGTCGGATGAATACGGCGGGTGGGGTAGCAGCTCCCAGCCAAGTGTTTTGATTGTATCCTGAACCAGTTTTGCTTTGTGTGCAGGTGCATTGTCGTGTAAAAAAATTGCTTTGCCATGTCTTCTGGCCCATTCTGGTCTTTTTTCGATCAATGCATAGTTAAAATTAATCATTTGTTGTCTGTAGCGATTAGTATTCACAGTTTCACCGGGTTTTAGAAACTCATGAGACACCACACCTCTCTGATCCCACCAAACACAGAGCATTGTCTTCTTGCCGAATTGATCTGGTTTTGCAGTCGATGTTGATGGTTGTCCATGATTAACCCATGTTTTTTCCCGTTTAGGATTCTTAAAATAAATCCAATTTTCATCGCCAGTAACAATTCGATGCAAAATTGATTTTCTTTTATGTCTTTGAAGCAAAATTTGACAAATGGTTTTTCGGTTTTCCATCTGTCTTTCATTCAATTCATGTGGCACCCATTTTCCACACTTTTGGATATTTCCCATAGCTTTCAAACGGTCAGAAATTGTTTGTTGTGCAACATTTAGCATTGCTGCCATTTGCTTCTGACGCAAAGTATATTCTTCATCCAATATTGCTAGCAATTCGGTGTCTTCGAACTTTTTTGGTGGTCTTCCACGTTCTTCATTTCTTACATCAAAATCATTATTTCTGAACCGTTGAAACCTTCTTTTGGATGTTGCTTCTGATAGAGCATGACCACCATATGCCTCGACAAGCATTCGATGCGACTCTGCAGCACTTTTTTTAAAATGAAAACAAGAAATTAATGCTATCTGCAAATCATCACTTTCTGGTATAAAATTCGACATTGTTAACACGATGAAAACACATGATGTTGTTTGTTCCATGACTTGATGTATACTAAATATCTTTGACAGATGTCATACCAACCAAACAAAAAAGGCTCATTCACAACAAATGTTCCCTATCGACACATTTGTATCTTAACGCTCATTTCATACCGGTACTTTGTTTTTCTCTTGGACATATAAAATTTGACTTACAACTGACACACTTGTTATCAACAGTATTATCTCTGATACTTGCAGCTTTAATTCACAGAATTGTGTTAAGTTATTTAAAAATCTTGCGATTCAGCTTGGGTATGGCTGTAAGGTTGTCAGCTGAAATATTTGAACAAGAATAAGCAATAACCCAGATGTATGGCTAAAATATGGAGGAATATTCGATTTGCCAGGGAAACTTCAAGAAATATGTGCGTATACTGTTTTTGCTTGGGATTTTTGTGTGAAGATATAAGAGAACTCCTTTTTGAGAGTTCCATCAAAGGAGAACAAAACAACTATAAATTGAAAAGTGAACCAAATCCAAGTTGTATGAGTTTGTAGGCACCACCCCCAAATAAAGATTGTGTTACTCCGCGAACATATAGTGTGTTCCAAACAGAATGACTTGATTTTAGCACTTTATACTTATTAATGAAATATGCTACAAAACAGGAACAAACTGAGTAATACCTACAAAAATCTAAAGGTTTTAGTATGTTATTACAAACACTTGGGTCCACCACAGATTCAGAAATGTTGCAAAGTATTTCTCAGCTTTGACAAAAACTGAAGACATTCATTCAATTAGAATGCTATCATAGTGTCTTTGTCTCAGTTCAAGGTGTGCACGAACTTAATTTCCTTAACACATTTTGTGACAGTGCCTGCACTCATATCTAAATGCAACTGACATGTGGAAGTTATTAATGAAGCACTTCAGAACTGATGTAGATGAACAGAAATTAATTTTTTTCTGTTCAAAAGTTAACAATCATATCCAGACAATGATGAAGGGCTCAGAGGTGACAGCACAGGGGAGGGGGCGGGGGCGGGGGAGGGGGGAGGGAGGTAGGCAGGTTGTGTGTGTGTGGGGGGGGGGGAGGGGGGGGGGAGAGGGGGAGGGGGGGGGGGAGAGAGAGAGAGAGAGAGAGAGAGAGAGAGAGAGAGAGAGAGAGAGAGAGAGATGCATGATGAGCAAGAGATTAAGGGGTTGTTCAGCTGTCTAAATAGATAAGGTTATGCCTTTGTGGACAACAAAAACCTTCCTTTTGTAGTGTAGGAAGACAGATTCCTAAATATGCCTGTATAGGGTACGTAACTGAGAGGACTGTATGTAGGTTACTGTTCTGTCACTATTGTCAAAGGGAGAAGGTGAAAATAGGTGCTGTCTGTCTTTGGGTACATAGTCTGAAGAAAGCACCAAGCAGAAACCTATTACAAATTAAGTCATTTGATACTGTAAACTGTATTTTAAATATTAATACCTCTGGTAGGAGCACTAACTATGAAGTTGTTCCTATGAGAAAAATACAGATTTCGGCACTTGAGATATAAAAATGTAAGTTGGGTAACTTTATGAAATGCAGCATTTTTTCCTTCCCTACAGAGTATCACATAAATGAAAAACAGACTTAAAATGAACAATAAGCTTCAGCTAATCTTTCAAGACGATAAATTACCTTGCTCGAACGGCGTAGCTTAGCACTTTGAAGCTGGGCAGCAAGAGACGATCCCTGTTCTTGCCCATCATTGCTAGAAGATCGTGTGACATTTGGAGCTGGAGGTGGTGGTGGTGGAGGTGGTGCCGCACTGGGTGCAGGAGGAGCTGGCGGCACATTTGAGGAAGGTAAACCACCACCCAGCCATGGAGGACACGGTGGTGCAGGGGGAGCAGGTGGTGCCGGGGGAGGTGCAGGTGGGCCGCCAACAGTCGTAATTGGTGGAGCACCACCGGGAGGCGTCTGCTGTTGGAGAGCCACCTGAGGTGGTTGGGGCTGAGGAGCCGGCGGCGCCGATGATGCCCTATGGTGACCCGGAGGAAGACCAGACCCAGGAGGATGTGGGGGCTGTGGTGGTTGACAAGGAGGCGGCCCACCAGTGCTACTGGGTGATGAGCTTCCTGGTGAAGAGCCGCCACCGACAACTGTTGAGGTTGAAAACGTGTGAATAGTACAATATTAAAGACAACATAATTAATCTACAATAAACATTTCTAATGGAATAAGTAAACTTCCTCTAAATATTTTATGTCCACATTAGATCGTATCGGTATATAAATTATTTTAATGGAAACCCAAAAGGCTGCACTGAGACTACAAAACGTGTCTGCATCTGGTGTCACATACCCACTATAAAGAAAGTATTTTTTCTAATTTTAGGTGTATTACACTGATGTATGAAACTGTTTGTGAAAAGCATAATGAACATATTCATATATCCAAAATATTTAATGTCTGTTGTGTTCTACAGCTTTGATGAGCTTCAGAAATAATATCATGCAACACCACAAGCTTCTTTCAAAAACATTAAAATATTAAAGATTATTTTTAACTGCAGCTTACAGTGTTACATAATGTCATTTTTAAAGATATTTATAAATAATGGGTAAAATCATCAGGGACTGGCAACACACGACAGTGCTCCAGAAAATTAAACTGCAGTTGTTTTCCTCTTTTTGTTTGGATCTTACTACTTGACCTCCTGCATAGCCAAATAGTTAGTGTCACTGGCTTCAGTGCAGAAGAACCCACATTTGATTCTCGGTACATCCTCAGATTTCTCCTGAATTAGAGAAATCTGGAAAAGTGTCCATTAGGCCTCATGAGGCCAAATAAAGAAGCAGCAGCATCCTCAGGGTTCATCTACTGGCAATAATGATTGGAGGGATTGGTGACATGCTCATCCCATGTCCCACGATCATAGATTGCTCCTTATATCGCCTTACAGACAGCAATCAACCAGCTGGAAGAGGCCTATGGCTTAATTACTCACTGGTGCTTAATATTTGTAGTTTCTGCAGAAAAAACTCATTAAAGTAAAACTTCACATACTGCACATTTTGACCTACTTGCACTCTGCATGTGCACTGTGCTGGAGATATCATAAAAATAAATAGTTAAGAGCTTCACAAAAAGAATACACATCAGAAACCATCAAGAAAGTTATCAAAACAAAATAATATGAAATTTTTATTTAAATGATTTCTGCAGATATGCACTTAAATGATTCATGTGTCTTGTTTTCTTACACGTCTTCAACTTTGTTGGGAAAATGTATAAGCAAAACTAGCAGGTGGTCCTCTTTAAATGCGAATTTCATGTGAGTTATGTAAAGCACTTCTGACGATTTACATGAAATTCAGTTGCAACAATGTATCAGTACGGAAAGAAACATTGGATTTCTTCTACAATAAGGCCTTCATAAAACAATGTTATTGTTTCTGAGTAGATACTGTACATTCAAATTAGCGAACTTGTGCAGTCTTAAGACACTGGGCTCATGTTCAGGAGACAGCTGGTTCAAATCCCCAGTTTTTCATTTAGCTTTATGTTTTCTGTGATTTCCCGGTGTCACTTAAAGCAAATATCACGATTATTCCTTTGAAAGTGGTCGCCAATTTTCTTCTCCAATCTTGAGCTTGTGTACAACCTTATCATCACCAGGTCAACATAATATTAATCCAATATAAATATTTTTATGACTGACATACTGTAAATGAATTTGGGAATACCTCTCAACGAATGTTATACACAAGACAGTTGTTCCATTGCACTACATCCAAACCTCCAGAAGGTCAAAACACAATAATTTATAAACTGTTTTTAAAATAAAACATTTATGCAAATCCTTCACAAGTAAAGTGTATCTAAAGTAACATATAGCCCACTGCCAAATAGTACATGGGCAAAAAGAAAACTGAGGGGTACTGGCAGAACTGACTCGGTGAATGTGGGTTGTGAGTTGTGCCTAGATGGCTCAGCTGGAAAAAGCAAAACCCGCAAAGGCAAGGATAAAGATCCAAGTCCCAGTTCAGTAAACAACTTTATTCTGTCAAGAAGTTTTAAAAATGTCTCACTGCAGAGTACAGTTTCATCTAAGCCCACCCTATTCAACAGATTTGGCATTTTCTGATGTCTACCTACCCAAACTAAAGAATATTGTGGCTAAAATAAGATCTGAGTCTGATGACAAGCTTATGCAATCCAAGGGTGGTTATTTCCCAACCATCAAACAACTCAGTTTCAGGCATGGAAACTACTCACAGGAAAAGGTTGGACAAAGCACACTGACCAAAAAGGGGACTGTCAAAAACATGGACCATTTTGACCTACGCTAAACAGTTTATCATTACCAGATCAACTACCTCACCCTCATAAAATGAACAATTTTGCTAATGACCTTTCATGCCCATTCAATAAAATGTAGCTTTGTCTGCATATGTGTAACTTGGTTCACTTCCCTTGTGCAGAATGGAAGAATGATTAGGGCTTAACACACAGGATCACTGGAAAAGGAATAAACGCTAAGGCTGGGGAAAGAATTTGGCTGTGTTTATTTCACAAAAATCATCCTGGATGGCTAGATCAGTATTTGAGCCACTGTCCTCCCAAATGCAAGTCCAGTGTCTTACCAATGTACCACACCTCTCTCTCTCTCTCTCTCTCTCTCTCTCTCTCTCTCTCATGATGAAGCACTATCAACACTCCAGCTCCATATATGACCCAGATGTGCTACTCTGTGCGCATCATGTAAAAAACACACACACACACACACACACACACACACACACACACACACATACAAATGAAGAAGTCACAATGGCTATTTTAAAATGGCAGAGCAAGACATGTGATTTAAGGTCTTCTATTATTACACTGACTGTGATAGATGCAATCTGAACAGCCAGTGGTGTCATGCTCTGAGGTACTCAAAACAATCATCTGCAATGCCATTCCAAACAAAAATAAAGAATTAGTAACACTTACGCTGTTGACGTTGTTGTTGCTGTTCTTGTTGTGGCTGTTGTGTTGACATTCTTCTTTCTTGAATGATTGCTACATCTTCCCTTGTCATTGTCCTGTCAAGAAAATTTTATCTGGCTGTCATTATAATCACTGCTCATGAACATATATCAGTAACAGAACAAAAGGCAACAGGTTTCAAAAATGAATTTCTGTGCTTATTACACATATCTTCTAAATCTTAAGTTTTCTAACTCCCTAATCCTTTCACAGTAATTGTTGAAATCTTCTTCACAAACAATGGATTACAGCTCACCATTGCTTTTTGGTCCTTATGTGTAGTATATATACCTCTTCCTGATTCACAGCACAAATGGACTTTTCCTTTAACAACCCCCTTATGAATTTTTTACATTTTTACCTTTGGTCTATATATGTAAAATACTAATGATCCAAAAGCTAAACACTTGATCTATTTTGAGAGAGAGAGAGAGAGAGAGAGAGAGAGAGAGACTGCCCAAATGAGGCAAGGATACTACAACTGCAATTGAAGGAAGTAGAATAACACCATCATGTGAAATGGAAAAAGAGATTTCAACTCTTGACCAACAAACCCTACTTTTACTTACATTTCTTGTCACAAATGTTTTCTTGTCCTTTTTCAATGCCTATCTTAACTGTTCTGTTAAGCAGGTATAATGTTTTAACAGAGTTCTATAGTTTCCCTTCAGATCTTGTGATATGCAGATAGATTCTTGAAGCAAGTGCCAGTTACTTTATCTGAAATTACAGTTTCTGCATATTAAATTCTGGTCTCACTGTGAGGAAGATTTAAACAAACCATATGAGATTCCAGGTGCACTTGAACTTCACAGACCATTGCCAGGACTGTGACAACACGACCAGCGTGCCAGTAATGAGTCATATGGCAACAGCAAAGAATAAGGGAGTTATGCCGCCAGCAACAGACTGCAATCGTTCCTGTGCTACAAATGTGATTTTGTACCATGTCAGCTAATACTGAGTGCTACTTATTGTATTGTTTGTTCTCTGTAGCTGTCGTTCTATGGAGTTTTACTGCTCATATAATTGAGGACTTGCATTTTTAGACTGCAAATGACCAAAACTCGTTCTTGGCGACTTTTATCTCAGCTAATGAGAATGTAATAAAACTGCGACAATATATTTTTTGTTCAATGTGGCTTGTAAACTTATCACTGTTCGATTCAGTAAACCAGGACTCCACATCAGCATCAAATATTTGTAAGATTCTGTTCTTGTCAAACATTTGCAAAGACCATAATTACCATGAACATAGACCATGTGTACTTCTTAAAAGGTCAACAACAAAGACTCATTTGCATACAAACTGCATCAAAGCAAAATGTCTCTTATTCTGTTAAGGAAAAATGTGGATACATTCACAAATTATGACAGAGAAGAAACCCTTTTATGAACACAAATTTCCTACATTTCAATTTTCATTAATAAATTTTACAAACTTCTGAAATTTAAAGTTACACGTAGAGTTGAAACATACACACATATGGTATATCTTACATATATTTTTACTCTTTCTTTTTATGTGTGTGTGACTTCCTCAAAACACACGCACCAAAATGAACAGTATTCCCACAAGTAAAACGGAATTTTTTTTTAAATTTTTATTCACAATGCCTCCACCTTAATTAAGCAACTACAATTTTCTTGGTGCATATTTTTAAAAAATATATTTGCATCTTTTTATTAAGAGAGATGTAAAGGTAGAAAAAAATATTGGGACCTTTATGCACCATGCGTCAGTTACTTGTGAATAGTTGCCTTTCCTCATTTCTGTTCATTATGTACATCTGAATTTTCATTATTACAATTCTTAACGAGAGAATGGTTCTTGAATGGCATGGTGTTTAATTGATTATTTTTAAGGCATTTCAGTCCTCCATACATAGAGGTCTACAAAAGAAAAATGTGGAACCTAAATATATACATATTTACTTTATAAATGTCAAAACAACAAAATTTATTCACAAACATTAAATTTCAATAAAGCCAGGCTATAAAAATTGCACTGTGAAGATGTCAAAGGAACTTTAATTTTATACATAATACTTAACTGCATAGGTATCCTGATGTGACAAATCATTTAGAAGCCACACACACACACACACAACTAGTGCTAGTCAACAGAGCAACTGTTCAGCACTTCTGTCTTACATGCTTAAATAGCTAGGTCAGGCTATGAACTAACTTGGCCTGAACCTACCAATTATCACATCAGTGGTACTATTAGCTACAGAGAGGTCAAATAATAATTAACCTATGTGGTCAGACTTTAGGGAAGGAATTCAATTATTACTGGTCATGGAGTGGTGCTAACTGCAACCAGCAGCTTCCGACGAAAGGTTATAAAAAAAAGGTATGGGTTTGGTGATAGTAAACAGTGACATTAAACTTTCATTCAAATTCATTAACAAAATTAAATTATGTAAGATACTGAAAGGTATACTCAGATACCTTGTTAAGACTTGTCTCAGGCAACTAGCAACTTCAGTGTAGCTTAGTTCTCCAGTGATTATCCCAATTAATTTAAAGTGAGAGAGAGAGAGAGAGAGAGAGAGAGAGAGAGAGAGAGAGAGAGAGAGAGAGAGAATCTTTAAATATAATACAAAAGTAAGCCATCTCTACAAATCCATTGGCAACACTATTAAATCTTGAAATACGTCTTGCACTTAAGTGTATTTGCACACATGTACACACATAGATTCTCACACGTATCAAGATAATATACCAAACATCTGGAAGGGGCGAGTTGACTGAATGAAATATTTTATTGGAAGAATTTTGGAGAATTACTATCAGGAGTAGTGTGTAGGAAGATACTGCAGAAATTCAGAGATGATTTCCTAGGGTCACAACCAACTTTCAAGTCAGTTGAGGACAGTGATAGAGCTACATGGAAAGCACTGGGAATAAAGAGCAGAAAGAGAAGGTCCTTCTCGAGACAAGCTGCTAAGCAAAAATTTGGAAATCCAAAATCTTAGCCGGAATAAAGATATCTGACTTTTTCCATCATATATTTAAGGACAGTATGCACAGACTCCCTGGTCTGGTGGATAGATTTATTGGCAGTTGATGTGGAGGTAACAGGTTCGATTCACAATAATTGCTCAAAAAATTCCCCACACAGAATGGAAGTATTTTACATTTGTAGTTACAAACAGTCCTGACCTTACTGACTGTGTCATACAGCGACACATATTAATGATCATGATTTTATTTATTATAATGTAAGAAGTCCAAAGTATATAATCAATCACTGACATCAGTTTAAACAATGGTCAAATAGAAATTGGCCATATTGTGCGCATTTGGTGTCACCCTCATCAGGTCTCTCATTGTGCATGTGGCTGAAGATTGCAGCAGATGGTTGAGAGACTGCATAGCACCACAATTGCAAAAAACTGAGTCCACAGAAAGACCCCACTTTTATAGGTTGATCTTGTATCTTGAGGTATTGGAACACAGTCTGTTGAGCGCTTTCCATCTTGTCCACTTCCCTGAATGACCAGGAGGAAACTCTTTCTTTGAAACCATCCAGTTCTCCAAATGTTGACAGTTCCTCACCACTTTGAGGCCCTTGCTTGCTGTGATTTTCCTGTAAGAGCTCTAGCAGTTCACAAGAATCTCTTTAGCAGCTATCGCACACCTAATTTCAGGAAGTGCTATGCCAGGGGAGTTTATATACGGCGTAGGTTTTAAACGAGTACACAGTGCTAGGTTGTTAGTGTTCATGGTGCTTGGGTGAGCTCTCCCATGCAGTACCTGTCAGTTTGTGCACTATGTTATTCCTGACAGACACTTTTCGTTTCATGTTCAATAAACAGAGCTTCTTATAAGTAAGCATACTGTCCAGAGTCACTCGCAGATATTTTGGAGTCAGACAGTGTACAAGAGAAATTCCTCCCAGATGATTTGAAGGGTTTCAGCTACTTGTTTATTTGTGAGATGGAATACATGGGTCTGAGTTTTGGTGAAGTTAATAAATCCAATAAGAAAGCTAGGAGAGTATTTATGATAGAAAGAGCAGGTAAGCAGTTGTTAGCATCCTACTTAAACTATGAATGGACATCATTTACTTCCACCCAACTGATGAGGTCTGCCACGAGCTAATTCCATGGAACTAATTCCATGGAAACATCTTGATCGCAAAAATTTTTATATTGACAAATTTTGAGTAATCATCAGATAAAATAAGCTTAGGAAAGCTCATACAAATAAGTAATACAAGAAAAACATACAATCTCATGTGCAGTTGCTGTTGGGCATATTTGCAAAAGATTTATTTTGAGACGTTGCACGACATCTCAAAATAACATCTTTTGCAAATATTCCCAACAGCAATTGCACTCTAAGTTCAAAAATAAACTGGAAGAGTTGAAAACAAATAAGTCGCTAGGTCCGGATAGAATCCTCTCCCCTCCATGAACCATGGTGTGGAGGCTTGCGTGCCTGAGTGACAGCCGTACCATAGGTGCAAGCACAATGGAGGGGGTATCTGTTGAGAGGCCAGACAAATGTGTGGTTCCTGAAGAGGGGGCAGCAGCCTTTTCAGTAGTTTCAGGGGCAACAGTCTGGATGACTGACTGATCTGGCCTCAAAACATCAACAAAAATGGCTTTGCTGTGCTGGTACTGTGAACAGCTGAAAGCAAGGCGAAACTACAGCCGTACTTTCTCCCATGGATATGCAGCTTTACCGTAAGGTTAAATGATGATAGCACCCTCTTGGGTAAAACATTCCAGAGATAAAATAGTCCCACATTCGGATCTCCAGGTGGGGACTACTTAGGAGGATATCAGCAGAAACAAAACTGGCATCCTACGGATCAGAGTGTTGAATGTCAGATCCCTTAATTGGGCAGGTAGGTTAGAAAATTTAAAAAGGGAAATGGATAGGTTAAAGTTAGATATAGTGGGAATTAGTGAAGTTCAGTGGCAAGAGGAACGAGACCTCTGGTCAGGTGAATACAGGGTTACAAATACAAAATCAAATATGGGTAATACAGGAGTAGGTGTAATGATGAATGAAAAAACGGGAGTGTGGGTAAACTATTACAAACAGCATAGTGAATGCATTACTGTAGGCAAGATAAATATGAAGCCCACACCTACCATAGTGGTACAAGTTTATATGCCAACTAGCTCTGCAAATGTTGAAGTGATTGAAGAAATGTATGACGCGATAAAAGAAGTTATTCAGATAGTTAAGGGAGACAAAAATTTAATAGTCATGGGGGACTGGAATTTGATTTTAGGAAAAAGAAGAGAAGGAGGACTAGTAGGTGAATATGGACTGGGGGTAAGGAACGAAAGAGGAAGCCGTCTGGTACAATTTTGTACAGAGCATTACTTAATCGTAGTTAACACTTGGTTTAAGGATCATGAAAGAAGCTTGTATATGTGAAAGAGACCTGGAGACACTGGAAGGTTTCAGACAAATGATATAATGGTAAGACAGATATTTAGGGACCATGTTTTAAACTGTAAGACATTTCCAGGGGGAGATGTGGACTCTGTCCACGATTTATTGGTTATGAACTGTAGATTACAACTAAGGAAACAGCAAAAAGGCAGGAATTTCAGGAAATGGGTTCTGGATAAACTGAAAGAACCTGAGGTTGTAGAGAGTTTCGTAGAGAGCAATAGGAAACGACTGACAAGAATGTATAAAAGAGATATAGCACAAAAAGAATGGGTAGCTTTGAGAGACGAAATAGTGAAGGCAGCAGAGGATCAAGTAGGTAAAAAGACAAGGGCTAGTAGAAACACATGGGTAACAGAAGTGATATTGAATTTAATTGATGAAAGGTGGAAATATAAAAATGCAGTAAATGAAGCAGGCAAAAAGGAATACAACCGTCTAAAAAATGAGATTGACAGGAAGTGCAAAATGGCTAAGCAGGGATGGCTAGAGGACAAATGTAAGGATATAGAGGCATATCTCACTAAGGGTAAGATAGATACTGCCTACAGGAAAATAGAAAAAAAAGAGACCTTTGGAGAAAAGAGAACCACTTGCATGAATATCAAGAGCCCAGATGGAAATCCTGTTCTAAGCCAAGAAGGGAAAGCACAACAGTGGAAGGAGTATATAGAGGGTCTATCTATACAAGGGCGATGTACTTTAGGATAATATTATGGAAATGAAAGAGGATGTAGATGAAGATGAAATGGGAGATACGATGCTGCGTGAAGAGTTTGACAGAGCACTGAAAGACCTGAGTCGAAACAAAGCCCCAGGAGTAGACAACATTCCATAAAAACTACTGACAGCCTTGGGAGAGCCAGTCCTGACAAAACTCTACCATATGGTGAACAAAATGTATGAGACAGGCAAAATACCCTCAGACTTCATAAAGAATATAGTGATTCCAAACCCAAAGAAAGCAGGTGTTCACAGATGTGAAAATTATCGAACTATCAGTTTAATAAGTCATGGCTGCAAAACACTAACATGTATTCTTTACAGACGAATGGAAAAACTGGTGGAAGCCGATCTCGGGGAAGATCAGTTTGGATTCCGTAGAAATGTTGGAACACATGAGGCAATACCGATCCTACGACTTATCTTAGAAGATAGGTTAAGAAAAGGCAAACCCATATTTCTAGTATTTGTATACTTAGAGAAAGGTTATGACAATGTTGACTGGAATACCTCTTTCAAATTCTGAAGGTGGCAGGGGTAAAAAACAGGGAGCGAAAGGCTATTTACAATTTCTATAGAAACCAGATGGCAGTTATAAGAGTCGAGGGGCATGAAAGGAAAGCACTGGTTGGGAAGGGAGTGAGACAGGGTTGTAGCCTATCCCCAGTGATATTCAATCTGTATACTGAGCAAGAATTTTGAGTAGGAATCAAAATCCATGGAGAAGAAATAAAAACTTTGAGGTTTGCCGATGACATTGTAATTTTGTCAGAGACAGCAAAGGACCTGGAAGACCAGCTGAACGGAATGGACAGTGTTTTGAAAGAAGGATGTAACATGAACGTCAACAAAAGCAAAATGAAGATAATGGACTGTAGTGAAATAAAATCAGGTGATGCTGAGGGAATTAGATTAGGAAATGAGACACTTAAAGCAGTAGACGAGTTTCCCTATTTGGGAAGTAAAACAACGATGACTGTAGAAGTCGGTAGGATATAAAATGGAGACTGGCTATGGCAAAGAAAGTGTTTGTGAAGAAGAGAAATTCGTTAACATCGAGTACAGAGTTAAGTTTCTGAAAGCATTTGTACGCAGTGTAGCCATGTACGGAAGTGAATCACAGATGCTAACTAATTTAGACAAGAAGAGTATAGAAGCTTTCGAAATGTGGTGCTACAGAAGAATGCTGAAGATTAGATTGGTAGACCACGTAACTCATGAGGAGGTATTGTATAGAGTTTGGGAGAAGAGGAATTTGTGGCACAACTTGACTAGAAGAAGGGCTAAGTAAGTAGGACATGTTCTGAGGCATCAAGGGATCACCAATTTAGTATTGGAGGGAAGTGTGGAGGGTAAAAATTGTAGAGGGAGACCAAGAGATGAATACACAAAGCAGATTCAGAAGGATGTAGGCTGCAGTAGCTACTCGAAGATGAAGAGGCTTGTACAGGATAAAGTAGCATGGAGAGCTGCATCAAACCAGCCTCTGGACTGAAGACTCTAACAACAACTCTGTCCTCTATGGCGTTGGCACCTTATTTAGCTTGCATTTATTGTGAATCTCTCACATAGCACGAAGTCCCATGCAAGTGGAAAAAAGTGTGAGCCCATAAAGTTATAGACCAATACCCGTAACATTGGTTTGCTGCAGAATTCATTAACATTTTCTCCGTTCAAGTACAATAAATTTTCCTGAGAAGGGAAAGTTTCTATCCATAAATCAGCACAGATGCAGAAAGCATCACTCAAGGGAAATTTTCAGGTTGCCATTTTCTGACACAGTATCCTGTGAACCATGGATGAAGCACAATAGGTGATCCCATATTGCTAGATTTCTGGGAAGCATTTGACATGGTGCCCCACTGCAGACATATCATTAAATGATACGGAAAAGATGTGTGTGTGGCTCGAAGACTTCTTAAGTAATAGAACACAGTACATCATCCTCAATGGCAAGTGTTCATCAGAGACAATGATATTATCAGGAGTGCCCCAAGGAAGTGCGATAGGACTGCTCTTCTTCTCTACACAGGTTGAATCACCTAAAACTTGCACCACAAACAATGCGGAAATGGAAAGTGGTACCGAAGTGTGGCTTTTCACAGATTGAGTTGGTAGTCAGGGGCACATATTGTTAGCCAACAAACAGATTGTAATAATACTTGAGAGCACTGTAGCTTCCTAGTCACTTTGTGTGTGTGTGTGTGTGTGTGTGTGTGTGTGTGTGTGTGAAAAACGAACATGCACATAGTGTATGGAGAGTGTAGGAAGAATGAAGTTCATTCTAGTATGGTGCATGTGGCAAGATATTCCAACAGATGTCTCAGCAGTTATTATCTTCAACCACTAGGAAGTGGTATGAGTCAGGCAAGTGTTCGATGCATTCTCCATCAACAGTGGTTCCATTGCAATTAGATCTCTCTCCATCAAGAGCTGCAGGGAACGATTATGAGAATCTTGTTAACTTCTGTACATGGGCATTAAGACAAGATACTCCAGAGTATCATGTATCTTGTTTAATGACGAAGCCACATTTACCAATTGTGGCCAGGTAAACCACCAAAACATGTACTATTGGTTTGCTGACAATTCCTGTTGGATACGTCAGGTGAAACATCAGCGTCCATTGTGTGTAAACGTGTGATGCAGGATAGTGAACCATCAGCTCATAGGCCCATGTTTCATAGGTGGAACACCGAAAGTGCAAAAGTATCGTAGCCTCCTAACAGAGCCATCTTCTTCCATGGGTTCTGGAGGACATTTCTTAGCAGACTAGGAGGAAACTGTGGTACAGACATGATGGCTGTCCAGCCCATACTGTGCGAAGTACTACAGCATGTCTTCACTAATTGTTTCCAAATCTTAGGATTGGACATGGAGGACCTTTACTTTGACCGAACTGTTCCCCAGATTTGACACCTGTAGATTTTTTTCCTGTGGGGAAAGCTGAAAGATACTGTCTACAAGGACACACCAACTAAAGCCAATGACATTCAACAACGTATTACTGCAGCCTGCTCAGACATCTCCATTGAAATGCTAACAAGTGTGGATCAGTCATTCCATATCAGGTGGAAGGGTGTGTTTCCACTGCCAGTGGTCATTTTGAACACATCCTGTGACGAGCAGTTGTCTTGTTACTGTTCAGAATCCACATAACTAATGTATGCACTTGTGTTGTTCTTTGGTGTGTATTATACAAGTGTCAGTGTGCGCACTTTTCAGAATACGTTATTTCGTAAACAACTCGCACTAGAATCCTGCAACAAACACCACTGACATAATTTACCATACTTTTAGTTTGTTAATATCAGAAGGCCTCGTTCCCTTTAAAAAAAGTATGTGTTTACACAAAAAATACACTTTATAGGTATTGTTACATTCTGTTTACTGGCTAACAAGTCCCTGACTACCCTTCACTCTGCGAAAACCACGCATCTCGAGCACTTTCATTTCCACAATATTTGCGGTACAAGTTAAGTGATTCAACATGTACACATGAATGATCTGATGGACAGGGTGAGTAGCATTCTGTGGCTGTTTGCTGATGGTGCTTCGGTGTACAGGAAAGGGTCATCACTGAGTGACAGTGAGAGGGTACAAGATGACTTAGATAAAATTTCTAGTTGGTATGATGAATGGCAGCTAGCTCAAAACGTAGAAAAATTTAAATTACTGCAGATGAGTACGAAAAACAGTAAATAATGTTCAAATACAACATTAGTAGTGTGCTGCTTGGCACTGGCACATCAATTAAACATCTAGGTGTAACATTGCAAAGTGATGTGAAATTAAACAAGCATGTGAGGATGGTTGGAAGGTGAATGGTTTACTTTGGTAGGAGAATTTTAGGAAAGTGTGGTTCATCTGTACAGAAGGTCATGAACAGAACACTAATGCAACCCAAAACATTGAAGCAATTCAGAGGCACGCTGCTAGATTTGTTACTTTTATGATCACTCAACAAATGAGTATTACAGAAATGCTTTGTGAAATCAAATGGAAATCCCTGGATGGATGACTACATTCTTTCTGCAAAACAAAATTGAGAAAATTTAGAGAATCATGATTTTAAGTTGACTGCAGTATGATTCTACTTCTACCAATGAAAATCTCGCAAAATGATGTCTGATCATTAAAATAGGAGAAATTAGGGCTGGTACAGAGGCATACAGACAGTTGTTTTTCCCTCTCTTTATTTGCAAGTGAACATGAAAGGAAATGACTAACAGAGATATAAGGTACTTTCCACCATACAACATATGGTGGGTTGCAGAATATGTACGTAAATGAAGTAGTAGATATAGAACATATAAACACTAAATGATGAGAAACAAAGCTTAACACCAGCATAAAATATGCTAGCTTGGCAAAGCAGTTTATACATTCTTTTACAACTTTCCAATTCGTTAGCATACCTGGAAGTTCTTAAGCAACTCACTGTAGAAAGGAGCTACATGTATAATAGTGTCTTTATTATCTATGTATTTATTTTGCTATTTCATTCAGGACACCATGCCTGCTCATTCTTTGGATGATTTGCATAACAGTAGCACAACTCTCTTCCAGAGAAGGAAAACAAAGTGCAGGTATTTGTTGTTTCCTCTTTGGTAATAAGTTGAAGTCTGGTCGCATTTTAACAAGGTTGATGAAAGTACGAGATCAAACTTCACGAATATATTGGCACAACTTTTTGGTCAAGGCACTTTCAGTGTGTTACAAGTTATGTTCCCATAGAAAATAAACGTTAAATTTTGAGTTATGGAAGCTTTTCCTGTAAAGATTAAATATCAAGCCATTATGAAAAGTTGCTGTAAGACTTGTTCCACATGAATGTTGGGCTGATGATATGATTCCTTGATGTCCATAACCAAAAATTATCATTCATTTGATCTCTGGGGCACTACTAGCCAGTTTTGAGTTTTGCTCATATTCAAGTGAATAACATATGAACATACATCATCCTCATAACTGGTATAAAACAAAAGTCACATGCCATGCATGGTTCATATATAGCTTGATCAAATTTAGAGTGTCTCGAAACTTGTGTCCACAAATTAAGAAATTTGCACAGCTGTTTGAAGCTCTGCCACATATGTACATTTGTGTTGTATAATCCATTTCACTTTGAATTATTCCCATGTTGCAAGCCGCAGTATGGAAATGTGGAATTCAAAATCAGCACCTTAGTTTCTGATTGATACGCGACACACAGGCACACACTAAAAACTTGACACACAGAGACACACTAAAAGCTACTGGCTTATCACTCTTTATCTGCTTTAAGTACACCACTCTAAAATATACCCATCTGCAGATTTGTGTGAGAGAGTGAATTTGAAGTGTAAAGCGAGCAGCAGCTCATACCCTACAGATATGCACAGTTTTGGCAATTGTTTCCACAACAGAATGTCCATTAACATATTATGTCTCTTCTATAGCTTCCATTAATCCAAATTTGCCAAGAAAAATTAATTTTAGAAGCTCCATTTTTCACGGGAGAAGGAGAAAAAAAAATATTGTTTCACACACACAGACATTTTGTCACCTGCAGTATCTACCTATGTAAAGATGACCCTGAATAAAAAAGACAATCTCCCTTTTTTTTTTTTAAAGAGACTGCTTCAGAAAATTTTATTCCTAACTTCTTGAGACTAATCAAAAATACAAATTGTTTTAATGGCATCATCATTGGTGAACTTCTGGAAAGTATAGTGGAGATTTAGTATTCACTCAAAAAATTCATGTCTGAACTGGTGTGTCACACACACACACACACACACACACACACACACACACACACACATTTACTTTTTGTTAGTGTTGCCTTTAATGTCTGGCAGCAGTATGGTGCTTCAGGTACAGACTTGGGAAGAACGCTACCATAGTTTCTTCATACAAAAATCT
The DNA here is from genome assembly GCF_021461395.2 of Schistocerca americana. NCBI lineage: Eukaryota > Metazoa > Arthropoda > Insecta > Orthoptera > Acrididae > Schistocerca > Schistocerca americana. Next base: position 459,882,426 of record NC_060123.1, read on the forward strand.
TTTGTTCTGATGGAATGGCACTGATGACCTCGTTGTTTAGTCCCTTAAATTCAAAACAACCAACTAATCATCCTGATGGAATGTTTGACTTGCAATGTGATAAGTTTCACTGCACCTCTTTTCTGTATTCTGTGACACTAAACTATCTAGTTTAGCAAACATTAACACATAATTGAAGAATTTACATCACTCTCCCTTTACACTGCAGGTGATGACTTGTTACATTGTGTCCTTTCCTGCCTTACAGTACGATTTCTGAGTGTGTTAGACTCAAACTGTGTGTGTGTGTGTGTGTGTGTGTGTGTGTGTGTGTGTGTGTGTGTATAGGAGACAGGATATTTTGTAACTGAGCATTTTTTTTTTTAACAAAGTGTACTGACTGTCCTTGTGGGACTCATCTATTTAAATATCTAGCAAGTAGTGGTTTCCTGGCATCAACGCGTAGGCAACTGAAAGGGAGAGTGTAACTTCTCATATTATAGCTGCATTTTATGAATTCCTGCTGGAGTTCATTCAAACTGTTGCAAATTTAGAGTAAAAATGTCTGATATTTTTATATATCATTTATATAAATGACATTAATATATCCGAAGATTCTTGAAATATTAAAACTACAATAACTGGAAGAGCAAATAATTCATAAATGTAGACAATACACACTAATACAACATCAAATGGTGACCTTGCTGGAAAAAAATGAGGAATTTAAATAGAGCTTCTAGAATTCTAGATTTACTCTTCTGCTGTATAGAAAGTCTAGAGAGACTATTTAATAAAAAATGCAAATAAAACATTAAAAGGTTAAGTGTGGGGAAAAATGCATTACAGATCATAACCTTACCCTAGTCAATTTATGTTCATATTTGTTATCTTTGATGTTAACTCTTCCTAAGAAAATATGTGAACATTTTATGTAACTTGATTTTTCCTCCTTTCTCTTTCAACTGTGTAGGAAGAAAACTGAATCCAAAAATCATTTCTGTGTTTAATGTTACTTAAATCATCAGGACCTGTCTTAAAATATAATTTGGACATATACTGACAAATATCAAACTAGATGCTAATGGCTATATTAAGAAAAGATGAGCTCCTACATACAAATAAAGCAGAGCTTAGCTGACACGAACAAAAATAAATACAACAGACACCGAATATGAGCTTACAGCAAGAATTGAAACAAAAAGACAATTAAGAAAATTATAGAAGTAAGAAAGCGAGAGAAAATGTGAGAAGTAATCAGTCACTCACAACCAGGGGCCATGTTTTTAGAACAGGGTGCAAAAGCTGAAGGTTCAGTATTTTCCGCTGCAACGTCGGGTTGGCCCCAGTAATCCCAGTTTCAGGGAATCGAAGTACTCTCTTTTTTATTCAGTCATTAACACATGGGTGCAGCTACTACTGAGCAGGAACACCTTGGATAATGAAAATACTGACTGCTCAGGTCACTACCAGAAAATATTGTGTGACGATGGGCAATGCAAAATTCTTGTTGGAAAGCATTTTGTTACTGCTGATATTAGTGATACGCAGAAATCTCAAATGTGGTTAGTTTAAATACCACCAACCATTGCCAGCTATAATTAAATACTAAAGTATCTATTGTAAACGTATGCCCACACCGTTTTGTTAGCTATTATGTCCAATGTACCCAATTATACCTCGAGCATTAAGCTCATACCTCGAACTGGTCCCCCCGCCAGGACTTGGGATTCGTGATGCTATTGCAACACTGCATGGCATCTGTTGATGAAGGGACACTCGAGGAAGGCATAGCGTCTTACTGCAATAATACCATTCCAATTTTTTATCTTCACAGTATTCTTGGCAGTGTTGCTGTAAATATTTGTTTGCAGCATACACAGTATCATAATTACTTCATACAATAAATTTAAAAGAACTTATACAGCTTGTCCTCTCACTTGCACGCACAAAATGACAAACAGTATAGGAGACAGAGAGAGAGGAGATGGTCGGTGGTGGTGGTGGTGGGGGGAGAGACCAAGGGTAGGAAGCAGGATGTGAGGAGATCCGGAGGGAAGCGAGACGATGGGATGCAAGGCACGAGGTGAGACGGAGCTTGGGTGGGAGGCAAGGCACGAGGTGAGACGGAGCTTGGGTGGGAGGCAAGGCACGAGGTGAGACGGAGCTTGGGTGGGAGGCAAGGCACGAGGTGAGACGGAGCTTGGGTGGGAGGCAAGGCACGAGGTGAGACGGAGCTTGGGTGGGAGGCAGGGCGCGAGGTGAGACGGAGCTTAGGAGAGGTAGGTTGGTAGTAGGTGAGTTTGAGAATAGGAGAGTGGTGGGATGGGGCAGGCTGGATGTGGGAGATGTAGTGAGGTACAAGCAATGGAGGAGTTGGCAAGGAAGTATAGGGGGAGGATTAGATATATTACACAGAAAGGAAAGCATATTGGTAGGAGAGCTGAGCACAATGATAGAGTACAAGGGGGGGGGGGGGGAGAAGGAGGTGGTGGTGGTGGAAGAAGAAGAGGAGTAGGAGGAGGAGGATCAAGGGATAGGGACGGTGGAGCACTGCAAACCCATTAGTTTCTCTTATTGCAGATGTGCAGCATAAAACCCACCTTTTTTTTAGTGAACATATTTTAGTAACTAATCATCATTTCATTTCACCATACATAATATATTCTTTGACACACACACACACACACACACACACACACACACACACACACACACACACAGAGAGAGAGAGAGAGAGAGAGAGAGAGAGAGAGAGAGAGAGAGAGAGAGAGAGAGAGAGAGATTGATTTTAAATTTTACATTTTAATAAGCAGTGTGTGAAGCATGTATGTATCATCATCTTGTTACATATGCCCCACTTAAATGTAACCACTTTTAATTTACTTTGTTATAATTATCGCTACTGTACTTTAAATCCATTGAGATGTGTGTGCAAAATTATAAACCCATTATATTCCATTGTGAGAGGTGGAGCAGAAAGGGTGTGGAATAAAAACAGTAGAGGACTATAACATATAAATGAATCATAACATTTGTGTGATTGTTGAGTCAGTTATATGCAGCTTCTGTACTGTGCGTTTTATTTTTGAATACTATCTAGTACCTGGCTCAAATCTCAACCCAACAATCCTTTTATAATACAGTGCACTAAGAACATACAGATATTAAGCTGGTTTACCAAATTTGATAAGAAATATGAAACCACACACTTACAACCCATTCATACCGTAAGTATAATATAAGGACCTAGGAAAGCTGAACACTGCTTATGGAGGTGGACAAAAGGAAAATGTTAAAAGTGAGATAAAGAATGTGTGTTAAGAATTTCTAAAGCTGACAGTAGTAATGCTCATGAACAGAAAAACTGAGGTGACAGATGGCAAAAATGTGCAGGAACACCATATAAAGACGCAGAGGCTCTGCAAGAATGACGACTACATAGATATTATGCACTAAAAGGGGTGTTATGATCTGGTGAACTCTTTCTGTGTTCTTAAAATGTAAAACACAGCAAGTCAGCCACAGAATGGGCCTGTAGTATGGCTACAATAAGTTTTTAAGTGGTGTCGTAAGTTAAAAAAAATTACTTTACCTATGTGTCTGTTACTTCAGAACATGATTAGGCACACTGAGCGGCAGTGGAATGTATTTTCAAAGAAAATTAGCAGTTTGTCATGCACGTACAGACATAAATGTATGCTATAGTGAGTTTGGTACATCATATTGCCCACAAGATCCGAAGTCCTTCAAAGTGTTGCGATTTGGGTACCATGTTGACAGAGTATACAACAGAAAGGAAAATCAAGATTATGATTGCTATGAGCAACTTTTGTGTTATTTATAGGTTGAAAGTACTAAATTCCTATTAACTATCGTCATAAGAGATGGAACTTAAGTGTACCAGCACTAGTCAGAAAAGTGAGTGGGCAGTAACACCTTAGCTTGTCATTAAAACTCTCAAAGTTTTGTATTCAAACATGGGGATGAAATATCAGTAATGGCTGAAGACTACATGAGTAAGACAGAACATTTAATGTCATCATACTGCTACCAGCAGATGGAGATCTTCATTCAGTTGCTTTTGTGCTGTGCTGTTATACTGCCCATTCATCTAATGCTGTCATAATGCATATGGAATTTGAATTCCTTCAACATACACCCTACTCTCCAGTTCTTGCAACTAGAAATTTTTACTGTAACAAGGCCAGCGATATGAGCACTGGACGGAAAGTTTTTCTAATCTAATGAAGAACACGAAAACCTTGGTACATGAATAGCTAGTCACAAGTAATTTTTTTTAATCCCCTCACTATCACACACTTCAAGAGTAATGTAATAGGTGTTATATAACATGAAAATTGTAATGAGATATTTAAGTAATAATAATCATGACTTATGTGGGTACATTATGCAACCAGTCACTAATTTGAATTCCAGTCATCAAGCCACTGCAGCTCATCAAATGGAGGTGTTCCAGAAACATTATCTGGCTAGCTGGCTAGACATTAGAGTCTTGGGAGTGCATTGCCTTGTGTGCCTTGTTTGAATAATGTACATTTTGCCCTGCCAAGCATTGAAATACTTACATTCTTCCGGTACAAAGTACAACAAGACGTTACACCTCAAAATGTACTAACCACACTTCTTTCCATAATATGCTGTTGAATATTTGATGTTTAGCTTGGATTAAGATGCTCTCTACAATTTTGTATTTGTGCCAAATGGACATCTATGAGAGAAGCTTTGCTCTGAACAATGTATGCTGATTATACTTTTTTTTATATTTAGACTATATGGTGTGTTGTCATTATTCCTTCTTGTCAATTTTACTACTATTATTAATCCTTATTGGCAGTTCACCATTCCCATTTTATTACTATGCTTGCCAGATTATGTAGCTATCTGGAACTTAAACTATACCCGGTGTAGAAGTATGAAACCAGAATTTCTTTATAGAAGGTGCTAGCCATCAGAGTAGGGCCTGTGAGACTGTGTGTGCTGTGCCACCATCTGCTTCCTGTAACAGCTGATGATGAATGTCAACACACAGTAACCCAAATTCCATATATTGGCATCCGTTTCAAACCTGTAAACATGTTTAGTTTTGTGCCTACAAACTACTATTTGCAGACAGCATTGGTTTTCTGTTATCATTTGAAGAAAACTGCTGCAGCATTGCATCGAACACTTGTCGAAGCTTTCAGTATGCTCTTCGGAAAAACAGTGGTTTGAGTGGTTCAAAAAATTTAAAAGTAGTGATTTTGATGTGAGAAACGACAAGCGTGGGAAACCACCGAAAAACTTCAAAGACAATGAATTGCCGGCCTTGTTGGAGAAGATGATACTCAAACTCAAACAGGAATTTGTGTAACAATTGAATGTGATGCAGAAAGCCATTTCTCTTCAGTTGAAAGCTATGGGAAAGGTGCAGAAAATGGGAAAATGGGTTCTACATGAACTGAATAAAGACAGCAAGCAAATCAAAAGATCACTTGTGAAATGCTGCTCGCCAGATACAAAAGAAAGTTGCTTCTCCATTGAATGGTGACAGGTGACGAAAAATGGATGTATTTTGAGAATCCAAAGCATTGTAAATCATTGGTGAATCCGGGCAAATCATCAACATCCACTGCAAGACCAAATCACTTTGGGAAGAAGACATGCTCTGTGTTTGGTGGGATCAGAAGGGTGTCATCTATTATGAGTTGCTAAAACATGATGAAACCATAACACCGATCGCTAACAATAGCAAATGATTCATTTAAATCAAGCATTACATGAAAAACGACCTGAATACAGAAAAAGGCAACACAAAGTCATATTGCTCCATGATAACACCCCATGACACACAGCAGAACGGGTCTGGGAAACATCAAGGCGTTCCGTTGGGAAATACTATGTTATGCAGCTTTTCTCGACTTAGCTCCATCCGTTTATCACCTATTTCCATCACTGGGACATTCTCTCACTGAACAATGCTTCAATTCATATGAAAATATGCGAAAATGGCTCGCTGACTGGTTCGCTTCAAAAGAAGATCTGCTTTTTTGATGTAGCATTCACAGCCTGCCAGAGAGGTGGGAGAAATGTATAAATATCAGTGGAGGTTGTTAAGAATAAAATATTATTTATCAGTTTCCACCAACAGATGTGAAATTATTGCAAGCAAATTCCAGTTTCATTCTTCTACACATGGTATTTTAGGTGGAATTTAATTATGTTTTCCTGGAGACACATGGAGAGTCAACTTTATCTACAAAAAGGATAGAAGTCAAAGTAATAAATTATCAAACGTATATTTTAGGTTTTGTGGGGATTAATGTCCTATGATGTATTACATAAATTAAGAGTAATATTATGACATTTTAACACAATACAAAAAAAATTTTATCTGAGACTCCCTCTTCGTGTACTATTTTTACATAGGAACATGGTATCATGGCTACAATCCAAAACTAGTAACAAACAGAGAAATAAAAAAGTAATAAGTATAGCTGTAGAACTGTTATTGCCAGGAGAAAATCATTCCCAATTACTGATATACTAGTAAATCACAATGGCACACACTATCACAACTTGAATGTTAACTGAAGGTGAATAACACCTGTTTCCACGTGGCCCATGACTGTATTTAGGAACCATCAAGAATGCCAATTTGTGAACTGTGAGTACTCAAAAATGATTATCTCTACTTCTTTCAGTTTCAAGTTGAGGATGGTTTATAGTTTTTCCAAGAAACATGGGTATCTACTTTACTGTGTCAGCTACAAATGAAGTTCACCTGCAACATATATTATACTTTTAATTACCTATAAGCGGGCTGAACAGAAAAAAAGCAGCAAGGATTTTTCATAGAAAGTATAAAGTATACTTGATCACATTATTCTCCTATACGAACCCCTCTGTTGGTATTACAAATGTGGGTTAAGCTCTTTAATTAATGAGCGAATGTGAAGAAATTTAAGCACTATTTTTGCTCTGTACAGGAAATTGTATACATGTCATGTTATCAATCAGTTAACTGATTTTTGCAAGTCCAATGTGCTGCCATTTTTCAGGCTGGTTGGTTCTGCAGTGTTTTAAGGTACTCCTATAAAAAATAATTTTGTGCAAAACTGTAGCAGTTTCTGGGACCTGTTGCACAGTTGGATGACACAGTAAATACACAACAGACAAAAAAAGGCCTGTATTTAGTTTCCAGTTTGAAATATCACACAGTAAGAATAGAGCATCAACAACATTTAGGTACTGAACAAAAATTTCTTTTCAGCAAAAATGAGAAATCCAGTGCTTTCCTCAATTAATTATTGTTGTTATAATTTCTGTATGAAACATATACAGCATGTGAAATATACATAAATGGGCAATGATTGAACCTGGAGCATATATTTTTGCAACAATTTTTATTCTGACTAGAAAATTCTACAAATCTACATCACACTGAACAATGTGCCAAAATCAATCCTTTTGATCAACAAGAAACAAAATACATATTGCTTAACAGAACTCAAGTGAAGTGACTGCATCATAAAAGATTGCACTTTAACCTAACACATCAAAAGACAAACCAAGATAAGACACACAAAGGAAACAGTCCTACCTGTATCCCATGTCCTCCTCATATTGCCCATTACTGGAGACTTGGTAGATTGGTTGTGTGCTTGAGACAGAAGGAGGCTGTCCTAGAGACCTAGACAGAGCGTTACCTAGGATCTGGAAAATCATTACACAAGAAAATCTTACTATTGCAGTAGAAGATGCTCCATTTTATATACATTTGTCAGAACTATGTTATTAATGAAACAAGAAAACAATTTACCAAACAGACCAGGCTGAAACCTAATATTTAAAACCTAAGTTTTGTCCACAAAATAGAGTAAACTAAAAACAAAGTCATCAAAATTGATATTCATCTGACATAGGCTTTTACTTAGGACCTCCATATTTTATTGCTATGTGTTGTATGTTGCCTGCTATGATGTAGTTACTGCAGTTACTAGCTGGCAATGTGTGGGTCAGAAGTTTGATTTCAGCCATCTGCAATCATTTTTCATTTCTAGAATTTTCTGGAATTTACTTATTTATGGAATATTATAATTTAGCAGAACATTCTACGTATGTATAAACAGGAGCACTGTCTGCTGCCATAGGCAATAACTCCACATGCGCTTTTATGCGTGATCTTTAAATGCATTTTTAGTGTGAAGTACTTGAGTGTGTGAGTTGCATTTGCATGAAAGTGTGTGTGTGTGTGTGTGTGTGTGTGTGTGTGTGTCGAATTCCATTGAAGGCCTTTCTGTCTGAAAGCTTACTTGTTTGGCAGTCTTTTTGTTGTGCCTATCTGCAATCTGTCCGCTTTAAGCTGAGTAGCAATCTAACCTTTTGCCTAGTACTGTCCTTATTCTACCTTGGATTTTCCACTGTTTAGTTATGTTGTTATAACTGGTACCCCAAGCCTGGCTTCTATATGACATTTTTACCTCTGACGTCATCAGTGCCTTGTCTCCAAAACGGCTATGCAAAAGCTGTCACCTTCTTGAGAAGGAAGCCAAATACAAACAGCCCTGGAAAATCACCTCAGTGCCATCAGTGAAGAAACATGCTACACTGCCACTGGACAGCCCACTGGAGGAATTTATTATACAGCTTCCTTTACTTCCAAGTTCTACCAAGGAACAGTCAGTGTTTGTTGGCCATTTTTCATCAATTTTGGGCACATTAAAACACGGATCGGAGACAAGGAAGAACACACAATCCAATGTGAAACACTATATCATATACCAAACACTGAGGACCATCCCCCCGGGCCCCCCTCAAGCCATCAGTCAGTATTTATATAGTTGTCTTCCACTGAACAAAGTTGAGAAGATACTGCGAGATTCAGCCCTATATTTCATCAGTTACACACACACACACACACACACACACACACACACACACACACACATTCTTCTCAATGGTGAAGATTTTCATAACACCTAACAGCCTTAGCATGTTCCAAGTTAAGGTATGTGGTTTGCGCAATGCTCAAACCACCTTTGAACGAACAGTGGACTACCTGCCTTAAGACTGTAAATGGATAATGCGTTTTTACTACCTAGATGACATTCTTGCTTTCTCAAAGCTATTTGAGGAGCAGTTAAGCTGTTTTATAACTGTGTTGAAATGCATCCATGATACACTTCTCTGCCCAGTTCCAAGAAAATGCCTGTTCATTACCCCAAAAAATTGAGAAAGTCTTATGATATTAGTTAATGGGAAGGGAGTCTGTCTTCATCCAAGAAAGGAAAAGCCACAACAGAATTTCTAACTCCTAAGTATTTTCATGATGTGAGAGGTTTCCTTGGAAGGTGCTCTTACAGACACTTCATAAAGAATTTCAGTCACAAAGCATGGCCACTACATGATCTGCAGCAGGGAGGCACAAAATTTATTGGAATGAGGTGCAAGAAAGATATTTCTGTATCCTTAAAGAGGCACTGACATGTTCACCACTTGTACTTTTGGATGAGAACACTGCAATGGAGTAATGCTCCAATGCTGTGGTTCTGAGATAGGTGTATTTCTAGTACAAATCCAGGAAGGCACTGAAACACTAATTACTTACACCTCTAGAGTACTCTCCAAGTCTGAGAAGAGTTATTCAACAACAGATAAAGAGTGTCTTGCAGTTGTTTGGGCAATCAGTAAGTTTCGACCCTATTTATACAGCAGACCATTCACTACTGTGACGGGTCACTTTTTTTATGCCTAATGGCCCCCATCAAGACAACTGGCAAGATGGGCACTAAAGCTTCATAAAGATTATTTTCAAAGTAGTAGACAAAAATGGACACAAACATATGGACACAAACACGAGGACAATGACATTTTTGATAGAATCGAGTGGAGGAACATTACAGTGCTAGTAATGTCACACTGCTGCCCCAACTAACAATGCCTCTGAACAAAGGGAATAACAGCTTTATCGAAGACCACAGACATCTTAGAGAAAGAGACTCAATGGGCCAAAAATGATTTGTCATAGCAGCTCATTTACGGCCATTCATATTGAAATATTTTCACAATGCTCCGACATCAGATCATTTGGGATATGCAGAAACCCTTTATAAAATTAGAAGGAAGTATCCTTGGCCAGATCTTTACTGGTCTGTCAGTGACTGTGTAAGCCACTGGAGGGAATTTCAGCGAGCAAAGCACATGTCTCCGTTACCGCCACAATATCAGGTATCAATTCGCCCTGCAGTTGCTCCATTTCATCAGATTGGAAATGGTATCTGGTGGAGGTTTCCCAAACCGACAAATCAGTATAAATGAATAATAGTGTGCACTATCTCACTCCTTATGCAGTCACCAAAACTATACGAGTGCCAAAGTTTCAAAAATAAGCAGGTTTCCTATAGAAGACATAATCTGTGGTTTCCTATAGAAGACATAATCTGTAAGTGTGAATCATCATGTGTAATAATCTCTGATCATGCAAAGTTTTCAAGACAAGACCGGTGTCTTAAGTACTTTCACGATGCAGAACTGTTTGCATGAAGACAACTGCCTACCACCAGCAGACAAATGACCTCAAGACATTAGCAGATCTGTTCTTGATAAACACTGCTGTCTGACAGGGAGACCGGGACATTACTGCATGTAATGCTATTTGTATACAACACAGCAAATCAAGATACAACAGGTTTTATGCCTTTTTCCTGATCCACTGTTGAAAAGACAATGAATACTTTGCTTTCATTTCAACCTGACAATACTGAGAATGGCTACACCAAACATACTTGTTACAAGAACTGAAGAAGCAATACAGCTGGCATGCATATGGGTTTTGGACATCTGCGATAAGGAGCTTGAACATGAAATGCCAGACACTCTTCCGTAAGCTAAGACCTAGGCAACATAGTATAAACTGTGTTAGGTCTAGCAACTAGAACAATGAATGTGATCAAAATCGAATCCTACAATCCTTGTCAGACACTGCCATCAAAGTCAAGGGGGGGAGTTGATATGCAATGACAAGACAAAAGCCCAGAGATGTAGATCATACCCTTCACATGAAATTCTATCATAGTCCTGAGGCTCAGATCAATTATAGGAGCTCCCCATACAGGGAACACAAGACCACTCATCTGTTCCCCATAACTAACTCCATGTGAGTTTTCTGGTAACTCTTAATAGCTTGGAGCGACAAAATTTTGTCAGAAAAAAAATGTTATTGGTGGTGCAAATGAGAACTCCAAACAAGATTTGTGTGTGTGTGTGTGTGTGTGTGTGTGTGTGTGTGTGTGTGTGTGTGTGTGTGTGAGAGAGAGAGAGAGAGAGAGAGAGAGAGAGAGAGAGAGAGAGAGAGAGTTTTACTTGTCCAAACTCGCTGAGCTCCGATTTTAAGCAAAATTAACTGGATTTATTTTAATTGTCTATCTCTGATTTTCTTGTTATGAATATAATTAAGTGTGTAGTGTAATTAATATGTATCAGCAAGGTAAACAATGATATCATTTACTTATGTAGTGACTTACATCTAGGGCATGAGCCATAGCTCTTGCAAATGAATCAGCATCTTCTTTACTGCTGAAGTTCAGTCCATACACTTGTTTATTGTCCCTCCATTGATGGAATGTTGCAGTTGCTTGATTGTACTTCAGACCTTTCAGAATGGCACAGTTAATAACAACCTATAGAAACAAAAAAGATACAGTACACTTTATTTGTTAAGTTTAGCATTTACACAAAGTATGTGAGAGGGGTAAATGACTAGACAATTTATTAATGAATAGAAAATCAAAATGAATGCCTTACACAGCAATACTGCAAGACACAAGACAACAGTAGTCCATTTGAGAGTTAAGCAAAAGGGCTCATCTCAAACAATGATAAAAAATAGCATACCGCATATACCCTGACTCTATTCATGATCAGGATACAGATCATCATATTAATATTTTTCTCTACTAAATTCCACGTCAAACTTTATTTTGAAGCACTTGTTTCCAGTGTTTCCTTACTTGAATAGAAGGAGGACCCAGCCATAAGCAGAGTATGAAGCCACACTGTTGCAGTACTAAAAAGCGACACTTGTTGTTTTGGTAATAACTGCAGTATAGCTGTTCAACCAAGTGTTTGAGCTAATGTAACTAGTGATGTTAATAGTGGAAATAAAGCCAAGAAGAGAAAAGGGAATGTTTATTAATGGAACTAACTGATGAATAAAGTTTTGCTCAGCAGCAGAAAGGAATTTATTTTCACATCTGGACAAGTGATCTCTGCAAAGACTACTTTCCATGACGTCCACAAATCACATCTATATATGCCCAAAATGCATGTGTGACCTGTGCACTTTTCCCATGAACAACAAATATTCACTGTTGAACAGTATTTTGCCAATAAAGCATATGCATATGTTGCAAACACACCTCAATGGAAATATCCAGATGCCACAGTGCTGAACAATTTAACAATAATGAACTTCATCATCAATTTCCAGTATACTCAACAGTTGAAGACAAGACAAGCAGCAGTCAACCAATTATCTTGGCAGACAACAAACTGGCAAAGGTGACTGATATGATACTGTATTCACCTTCCAAAATATTCAGGAGATTATCTGTCCAACCTCAGATTTCATAATGTAGTTGTGAAAAAGCTAAGCAGAAATTAAAATTTCACACATATCGTGCTCTTAGTGTGCAGAAATTAAAGTTGCAGATAAAGAAAACCATCTAGCATACTGTGGGCTATATGGTTTTGGTTATTTGTTGACATCTATGGAATCACAGTACTTGATATGTTTTCTTCACTGGTGATGTAGGAGTTCACCTTAGTGGATATGTGAAGAGTCAAAATACAAGAATTTGATAACCGAAAGCCCACACATCTTTCAGGAAAACACCCCCCCCCCCCCCCCCCCATTGTCAGAAAATTTGTGGATGCAGTGCCGTGCCATACTGCAGCATCAAATAGTGGGCCATATTTTCACTGAAACTATAATGATCAGTGTTGTGTGCCAAGACATTATTACATAGTTTATTTTGCTTCTTGAGGCATATGAAAATTGCTGTTGGTCACTGTGGGAGGGTGCCTCTTCTCACAGATCTATTACTTTGTATATATCAGTTTATAGCGATTCAAGTCTTGATCAGAATCAGAATTTCACAATAATGAGGCTATGGCCATACACGATCAATGGGGAGGGATGGGAGTGGGTTAATGAAACGGAGTTCAAATTCCTTCAACATGATGCAGATTTTGCTGTAACACAAAAGAAAATAAGTAATATGGAAGTTATTTACTCAGACAGATAATGAGCTCAAACCAAAACAGAATAACTGAGTATAGAATCGTTTGAGAGTCATCAAAATCAGGATTGAAGTCTTTATAATTTTAAATTACAAATTAAATGTTACTAAAAAGAAGGGGAAAATTATTCTATTCCATCATGGTAGGGAGCTACAGCAACCAGTTTCAAGTTATTCCAGAATAAAAACAGTCTTGGTTGCGAAATTATTCACTATCAATGATGCATTTCAGCCTTTTGGGACATCATCAGATAGCGTAAAGATAGCTGTATATGTAACCCATCTATCATAGAGTCACATAAAATGGAAGAATGGATGCAACCAACATATCCAGTTACTGTTGAGTCCATTTTCCATTTTATATGGCTTTATGATGCATGGGTTAAGTATCCAACTACTTTTACACAATCTGATGTCGCCCCAAAAGGGTGAATTGCAACACTGATATTAAATAATTTCACAACCAAGACCGTTTATATTCTGGGATATAAAGAAGGGTATCAGTGTCAATAGATAAGCAGAAAGCGAGGACTGCAAGGCACCGCAATTTTGGTTTTAAAGACATGAGTGTGCTGTGTTTTATTTGAGTGACATAGCCACAAAAGAAAAAACAAACAGTCCATAAAAGGGAAAAATAGGCCCTGCACTGCATGATGTTATCTTTCCAACAAAATACTTTTATAGAAGGTAAATTATAGCAGTAAAAAAAAAAATCAGTTGATAGATCCTCACATGACATGACATCTGTCCACTGCACACCACATCCGAAAAATTATGATAAAACAGTTTCAAAAATCTTTCTCTCTCTCTCTTGCTCTCTCTCTCTGTCACACACACACACACACACATACACATACACACACACACACACACACACACACACACACACACACACACTCTTTTAGAATCTTGACCCCTCTCTTCGACTAATTTCTCCAAATGCTCATGATCAACACTCAGGCCTTTGCATCACAAAACTACTAAGTCGTACAACACAGAGCTGGGATGACAACTGCATTCGATCTACTCAGTCTTTTTCAAGAAACCAGGAAAGGTAGAAATTGGAAATTCAAGACCATAAAATGAAGCAGTTTTACTAATGATGTACAGAAATAATAGTTAATCTGCTGTCTAAGCCACAGGAAAAAAAGTAAAAATAAGGAAACTAACAGTGTTAAAGGTGAAGTTATCTGTTAATAAGAGATGGGTAGAAAAGAAGATTAAGGGTTTAATGCATGAATGGTATCTAAGTCAACATCAACAAGCATACTCATAAAATTATATAAAAAAAGCAGGGACAGCTAAATTAAAAAGAGTCATGAAAGAAAATTTTTCCATAACACAGAAATAGATGCAGACATTACAAGTTACTGTATGAGACGAAACAGAAGTACAATGTACCACAAAACGTACAGTGGCAAGAATATTATGTTTGGTAGCTCACAAGATGACAATAAGCAGTTATTATACTGGCAAATCACAACTGGGAATATAAAATAAAATAAAATAAATAAAAAAGAGGACAACTGATTGCTGTGTTCTATTATTTGCAAATATGTAAATGGATTGTCGCTAAGATATTGTAAAGTGAGGATGATGTCACTGAACTTTTCGTTTTAGATATCAGCAGCCAGAAGAGGAAAAATTAAAAACACACCTTAATCTTTAAAATTATTGACATTACAAATATTATGAACATATACCTCATGATCTTGTAGTTTGCGACCAACTACTCTAAATGTGTTGTTCACTTGATGCTGGTAAATATGAACCTTTGACAAACCAGATGATGTTCCACTTGGAATCCATTTTTTATTGATGTCATCATACACCATAACCGATGCCCGTGCTGATGCTATGCTGAGTTCACTGAAACAAAAGCAAAAGCCATTGCCAACATCCACATGTGTAATTGCTCTGTCGTACACTAAATGCTGAAAACAATAAGAGATCCTTAAACTTATCTAATCGAACATAACAATGTTATTAACACACATTTATTTTTTACCTGTTGTTAAACATCTAATACAATTTCTTTAACAGGCAAGGTAATAGATGATAATAATTATGAGAGGAGAAAAGAAGGAAGCACACCATTACAATTTTGTGTGTGTATATGAAATAAAGTTTAAACTCTTCTTATCCACGTGAAAAGGTACCAGTTGATGACTACATTAACCAATTTCATTCATCCTCAAGGACCACAAATCAATAATAATGTGAGATGAAGTAGTCAGATAACAACGAAAATTTTAGACCATATTTGAGTGAAAAGTAAGAGCAAACTTCACAAAATTTAAAAAGGGAAAAGAAACTATATGACCAAGCACTTCAACAACAATTCAAGTAACTAATAATCTTTATATTAAAAGCTATGCAGCTTACAAAAAATTTCTACAAACAGATAAGACAGATTTAACAGCGAAGTCAGATTAAGCATGCTACAAGCAACATTTTACGATTTACTGTCAATGGTAAACATGCAGTCAACCACAATAAGATACAATTATTTAAGATACTAAAATATAAACTCAAAATACTATAAAACTTGCCATGCCCAATAGTCTTCCCACTCACTATTACTTTGACTGCTCATGTCTGTAGATTGCGTGTGCAGTATGGATAGAAATCACACACAGCACATTACTTCACACTAACCACCACTAAACTGTTAACCAAGAATACTATCTCTATTACAGACATTTGAAAGCAAACAAATAAACATCCAACATTAATCTGTGAACAGTACACAAGTAACACTGGAGAACTGTTGTGGGTATGAGAATTTGACAGCAAGTCTGTCTGCTCTGTTTTCTGCTGTGTGAACTCTGATGATAAAGAGCCGGAAATTTGGACATATCCTCTTCCTGGTGAGATAAAGAGATGGCAAGCACCAAAAGTGAAGACACAATCTTTGCATACTAGAGGCAGTTACTGTACAGTGTAAAGAAGAGAAGCCTGAAGATCAACAACAACGTGTGAGCATAAACCCCTACACTTGAAACTCTGTGAAATAACTGTGATATAAGTATGGCCTCATCTCTCTTCTATCACAAAGACATGTAATGATTTACACCAGAAGATTTATTCTTCATAATATTTATCAGTTCAAACCTGTGTTAATCAAAGAATACCAACATCATTCGTGTTACTATTGCTGAGAAGTGACTGACTCCACAGTGTGGTACAATGTTAAATCACCATCAACATCACAAAGTATTATATCAGTTTCGGATGGACAGAAGAAGCAATCTGTTGTACTTCTTTAACAGTCCATTCCAAAATTCATTTGAGAAGATTTACAACATTATGTCAATTTGAGAAACCTGAGGGGCCCTGTTCATATTACAAATTCAATTTTCTACAGCTGTGACACTTTCATATTTATCTTCACTTGGTTTCCAGACTGAGTGGCCCATGGTCAATATTGATCACTGATACCTCTGCTAGATGCCTATATTACAATCCTGTACATAGAACAACAAATAAATTTAACAGGACATGGCTATCTAGGATTCTCTATGAACTAAAACAATCCTGTCAATCAGATTGCTTAAAAAAGTAAGAAAGCTGTGTGAAGATATACAACAATTTATTTAGGTATTCAAAAAGCATTATTAGATATTCAGTAGTAAATAATGAAGTCACGTCTTTGTTGTGAATGAAAAGTGCAGCACATACATGGACTGGGCACTTTTGAATGTTTTCCGAGTCATTATCTTCTGATTGGTTTGATGTGGCCAGCCATGAATTCCTCTACAGTGCCAACCTCTTCATCTCACAGTAGCACTTGCATTTTATGTCCTCAATTGTTTTCTGAGTGTATGTCAATTTCTGTCTTCCCCTATCTCTGAATGAAATGGGTAATAAACATTGTATACGATTTAAACATTCTGTGAGAGATTACTATTAAGGGATTTGGGCCTCAGTGCCAAGAGACAGTGGCCATGTGTCTGCGAGTTGTGTTTGTGTGAATGTGTGTGTGAGTTTTCAGACAGACTCCTTCCAAAGTAGAAAACAAACATTTTAGCAATCATTTTCATTGAGCCTGTCTGCAACATAATGACCCCTCTATGTGGTGAGTAGCAATCTTTATCGTTTTCCTAATGAAGTTAGATTATTATATTTTACAGACACCAGGTCACCATGTTGTCATTACACAGTGCATACAGAGAGAAATTCATTGTCAGCTTAGTGGATTGAAGTCTGCACTACAAATTAAACTACTATAGATGAGAAGTGACTGTGCCAAAGAAACATTAGTGATGTTACTTGGGAGTGGAAATGTCAGAGAAGCACTACCCCAATCAATATTGGAGAAGGCTATAAAATTACCTGATACTGACTGTCAAAACTATTAAACAAACTACATGAAGCAACTGACGTACATAAATATTTGACAAAAAAAATCTTTAAAGAGGCAACAGGACTTTTTTTTAAAGCTGTTCTGCTGCCCAGAAGTCACTGATCACAAGAATGGCCAAAACTGCTTACATTGGTGGTAACAATAACAGTCCTAATGTGAGAAGTAAGCGATGATGATTTAGTAAAAGGAAGGTTATATGGCGCGTCACTCGGATGAGATGTGACCCTGGTGGATGCCTGGCAATTTATATTCACCAGTGTGTGTTGTACTGACAGTGAAATTGGGTGAAAGTGGTGTAACAGTCTTTGGCTGATTTCCCCAGTCTGGGCTTGCATCATTATCATTGGTAACTAACTAAAGTCATGCAAAAGTTTGGAAACGACTACACACTATGCTTTTAGAATAATGGAAGCAAATTTAAAATTCACAACTTTGGGAAATGCCTACCCATTGAGATTACATGTTGTAATGCTGGGAAAGAAGTCCCACACTATTCCTCATTACTGCCATAACTGGAATGCACTAAGAGTTTCCAAGTCACTGTTAAACAAATACTGCTGCAGCTCATACATTAAACTCACAGTTATAAATGACATGTCAAATGAAAGAGCAACTCAAGTGCTGGATAAGCTGCAAGGGGCCCAATCAGAGGGCTTGCTTTGCATGGCCTCCACGTTCACCCGACCTAACGCCATGCAATTTTTTCCTTTGGGGCTTCATCGAGGATCGTGTGTACGTGCCTCTGCTACCAGCAGACCTCCCTGAATTAAGAAACTGTTTTGAAGCAGCTGTTGCTACAATCACTGAAGACGGACTTATCATCGTTGGAAAGAACTCAGGTATGGACTTGATGTGTGTGCCGTGTGACACATGGTGCTCACATTGAACATTTATAAGGTTCTTGGTAAAACTGTTTGAGTTGCTGCTTCATTTGACATATCATTTATAATTGTAAGTTTAATATAATAAATATTATAAAGTGTTAAAACCCCAATATTCATTTATAAACACCCTGTATAAAGCGAAAGTGATGCATGTGAGTAACCCCACCGACAAGCACGTTCTCTATATTTACCGTAATTGATTTTCTGTCACATGACAAGGCAAAGCAACTACGTAGAACAGTACTTACGACAATGTAGGCAAGAAATTAGGTTGGTTACGTATGTCCAGTACCTAAGCCATATGAATACTATTTTCTTATGCTCAGAAGGCACTGATTTAGTGACCATGGGGATACATGTGATAATCTTTCTAAATTTGTTATTTTAACTGCAATTCAAATCCCACCGTAACTTAGTGCTAGTTCTGTCCTCGTGGTCTATTCAGCATTCGGCATTCTTTGATAGAATCCAAAACAGAAGGATCAAGAGTGAGTAACTGTACTCACTGTTTCCATAACTTCTCATGTTTATATACATTGGGTAAGAAGAGTTAGAAGGAGGAAATACGTGGAATTAATTCTCTGCTATTACCCTCTTTGTTAGTGTCCATTAGAAGTAGGAAGAAGATGGCTAGATATTACAGTGATATCATGCACACTACATCATTCACTAGATAAAACATTCATGTGAACAGGAGCACAACTGAAGCCCAATTACATGGTGAAAAAAGTATTTTTTACTAATTTAAATGACTACATTTTATACAGTACTTTTCAATGATTGAAACAAAAGATATGAGATTTGGATACCTGGATAATATGATTTTGAAATTACAATGGCAATGTTTATACAGGAAAAATTATGCTTGCATTTTCTATCACTTGTAAGTACACAAAAGGCTCTAAAAATTAAAATTTTATTTGTTGTGTTGCATTCCTATCCTAGACGAAATTAAACGAGGAAAAGAATTTACATGAAACCCAAGGGTGCCAAAATTTAATGGAACTAGGTTTACTGCTGCACTACCCAACACTGTTACAGTAAAGTCACAGATGCAATATATTTATAAAGTAAAACAGTTTATGAAAGAAACATGCCACAAATCTAACAGAATATGAAGCAAGCCAGCCCAGTAGCTACCTTTTTCGCACTTCCTGTGCCTGAGAGGTAACCTGAATCTGGTCTGCAGAACGACACGTGGAACTGAGAACAGATAACAGCTTAAATAGAAAGTCAGCTATAGTACTGGAAGTGAAAGAACCTACTAGATTTAAAGCACACAATTCAACAGAATCACTTTTTAAGTCTCAAATCTGAAGGTTACGCAACAGGATAGCATCTTCTAATGGAGACAAAAAAAGAATTTACATTTTACTAATGCAAAATAGAATTGTGAAGAATTACCTTAACCTTTTCATTAAGCCACAACAACAATTATTGGGGCTACACGAAGGTTTTCCTTATTCCACTGAAATTCCCTCTGCACCCACCCCAACCAACATCTGAGTATATTACAGTATACTAAAATTTATCAAAACACAAAGTGTTACCAACTATACCACACTATCACTGTCTGTTATTCCCTACAAAGACTAGGAGAAACTGAACTGGTAACAAATGATTACTTTTAACAAAAGGAAAAAAAGCGCTGGCTGAATTTGCTTGATGCTCATATTTTTACAGATATGACAACAATGATTCCAGCAGTATTTTAGCTGTATACGAAGACAGCCACATATGGTTCAATCATTATAAAATGAAAAGAGCACTGATAAACACTGCAGACCCACACAAATGCCTATTCTTACAGTTCACCAACATTTGACGGGCAACACACTAAAACTGAATACAAAACCACTGACACAATGAGTATCACTATATCATCATGTAATGCAACTTCAATTGAAAACCTTAATATGCATTACAGCTTCATACAATGCATTTAGTGTCTGCTGCAATTTGAGAGAAGGTTATACTATCATCATCTGATATTTCTGCTTATGCCATTGTACTGGCAGTAGTACAAAGTTATTATAGCAATGTTTCCACCTGTCAACCTAAAGAGTTCGACGAGTATCCAGAGAAATTTTGCTGCTGTTTTTGATATAGACAAGTTAGTCACTTTCGAGAAGTGTGACACTACAGGAACTAAATTTTATACACAAGCGAAAAGTTATTACATTCAAGAGTACTGGTCGTTATTTGTTATCAGAAGTGTAATGTATGAAAACTCTGTACTCCAGATTTCACACGGGGGGGAGGGCCAAGTACCCCCCTCTTGTCCCATCCACTCCCACCACCCGTCATCTATGCAGTGTACACAAATTCATGGAAGTTATGTAATTTAGATCAACATGCAATTGTTCGTATTTAGCATTTTTCCAAGCAGTAGAAAGAAAGTGATAATGGAAGCAGCCAACGACCTTGCTGCAATGGTAACATCAGTTCCTATCAAATCACTGAAGTTAAGTGCTGACGGGGTTGGCTAGCACTTGGACGGGTGATTGTCCGGACTCACTGAGCACTGTTGGCAAGCAACTGTACTCAAGCCATTGTGAGGCAAACCGAGTAGTAGTACCAGACTCATAAATTGACACTGACCAGGTGAAGTGTGCTGACCACATGCCCCTTCATATCTGCTTCCAGTTATGCCCGCTGTTATATTTGGTGACAGTACAGTTGCTGTCAAAATGTCTTATTTACCTTTTTAATTTTGCCAGAATTAGATGAATCTGTGAATTTGAATTTTTAAGAGAAGTATATGCAAGAAAGAAGCCATTTTCTTGTATCATTTGTATTGAAAATGTGTAAAAAAACATATTTTTGAATAAGATTAAGTAATTACAGTGCTGAGAAACCTTGATTTTTTTAAACTTAACTATTCAAAGGAAATTATTACCAGTTGTTAAACTGGTGTGCTAAAATATACCTTCCTTCGAAAAGCAAGACCTGACCTTCAAACAAGTTGAACTGTTGTATTTACACAGCAAATCACATAGTTACTATGGTCCTACAAGATATGCTCCAGCCTACTCTTTCATGACCTTTTTTTCTATTAGTGAAGTACAGTATTACATGTAGGAAGACAGTGCTACATATTTTGTCAAAAATACTGTCCACAATAATGTAAACTACAATTTTTATGGGAAATGAATTATTGCCCTGTGGATATAGTTGTTAAATACTTTAAGCAAAACTTAAATTATGAATAATATTTCAGGTAATTTGCACAATAAAAATACAAAGGGTCAGAAATATAAACTAACTCCAATGAAATGTCTCTTAAGGGGGGACGTTCATGAAATTGACCAAAAATGTCAATTTTCGATTTATTTTTTTATTTGTTAGTATAACTCATGGACAATAAGTTACCAAAGTTTCAATGTTGAAATCGCATCCAAAGTGCCTGAAAATTAATTAAAAGTGTGACGCAGCCTCCCTGGCACGTCCACGTTTTGAAGCGGCTCTTCAATACCAGCTCAGTGAACAATGATTCTGTGTATTACTTTCAACCAAAAATGCGCGGGATACATCTAGAAGGCCATGATACATAATCTTTGGTTTTATAGATCATATTTGACTCTGTTCCATATCTTATAAACAATAACCAACTAGATGCATTGTTTATGACTAAGCATAAGTTAGTGAATGGAAAACGTGAGAAACAACGACAAACCAGCAATGAGGCCATGTCCAAAGTAAGAATATCAGCTGAAAATGTGAACTCGTCTCCTAGCAGCTCCAAGCGAAAAACTGGTGAGGTGAATGGTGCATACTACAGTAATGAATCTCGGTACATTGGATTTAGATTAATTGATCTTGAATTATTGACTGCAGCAGTGAAATTTTCTTGTGTTTGTAAGACATGTGGTAGTGATAACATTCAGATTATACATGATAGTAAGGGAGTAGGCTTGGCGGCCAATCTTCATATTGTGTACAAAAAATGCGATGCTGGTAGCTCATTCAAAACTTCTAAATGTAGAAACTGGTACTATGAAGCTAATATGAGGTTTACCTATGGATTGAGGTGCACTGGAGTTGGGAGAGAAAAGGGAACTTTATTGTGTGGAATAATGAATATGCTAGTGCCACATCTGAGACTTACACAAAAAAACTGTGTACCGGAAAACATAATTTCTGACTTGTGTGAGGACAGTATGATAGCAGCTAGGAGATGGTATGCAAATTATTTTTAAGAAATCTGTCAAGGAATGTAGTGTCAGATATGTGAAATATCTTGGGGATGGTGACTCCAGTGCATTCAAGTCTGTGAATGAGAGCAAACCTTATGGAGAACTCTCAATTGAGAAATGAATTTATAGGTCACATCCAGAAGAGAATGGGCTCAAGATTGAAGAAACTTGTCAGTGACATTAAGGGCAAAAAGTTGAAGATGGAAAGGGCATTGGTGGACTCAAAAGAAGATGATAGACTCTCTTCAAGTGTATTATGGCAAAGCTATCAGATAGTGCCTATCCAGTGTAAATGACATGAAAAGTGCCGTATGGGCTACATATTTCCACATGTTGTCAACAGATGAACACCCCATTCATAATCTGTGCCACATTAGCTGGTGTAAATATCTACAAGCTCAGAGGGATAGCAACCCCTACATTCACAAGGAGAGGCTTCTAAATTATATCCTGGATATTGTCAAGCCCATTTACAGATTTCTGGCCGATCCTGCACTTCTCAAAAAGTGTGTTCATGGCAAAACCCAAAATCCAAATGAGTCTCTAAGTTCATGCATATGGAAACGATGCCATAAAAACACATTTGCATCTGCTACAGTTATCAGAATTGCAACTTATGGTGCAGTTTTTGTATTTAATGATGGGAACATGGGGAGGATGAAGGTATTAGAAAGAATGGGCTTCAAGATAGGAAATTTTACTAAAGACATTCTGATAAAAATAGATTTACAGCACATCTCTGCAGCTGAAAAGTCAGTTGAAGATCTGGTAAAGGAAAGACGACCGACAACAAGAAACCAGAAGAGAAGCCTTGAAGGGAAAGACGACGCAGAGTACAAATATGGTGCCTTCTGAAGAAGAAGTGACATAAGGAAAAGAGTTAGGTAGAACTTTAAACTGTGTTTCCTGAGAAGTTTGTTTTTTAATGTTTATGTACCTTTTCCTCAGATTCGATGAATGCTAGAATTATGAAATTTTGTGCACATATTTCTGTAAAAAAGCTGTTTCAGTTTAAGAGGGATTTTGTAAAAGAAAACCACAAATGTAAAACCCTTTGTCATACATATTTCTTCTTCAACACATTGCAGCATTTACACTTTTATACTGTGTTAAACTCTGAATAACTTGAAAAAATTATTTTCCAGCAATTACCAGCTCACATAGTTGTAGATTTTTCCACCATTTACCTGACCACACACTCGTAATAATCAATCATTGTCCAAACATGTTCATCTGGCGCTTGATAAATGCGCGATGATCAGTCTTTTTTTTTATTAACAACATCCATTACTTTATAATGATTTTGGTTTGGTGGTTGTGTGGTTAAGTGTTAGATTACAATGCAGAAGATTTAAGGTTCAATACATGGTTGGTCCTAGAATTTAGGCTTTAATAAGCCTAGAGAGCTATCACAGTCCTAGTCTTCATTAGCACACTAATTCTGTTGGCATCATTATTGTTAATTTTCTGGCTACCTCCCTTTTAACACTGTTATCATGACAAAGAATGCCGAAGCTCTGTCATTTCATAAAAATTAAATGTAGAGCCATGACGGTCAACAACCCACTTACACATCCATACAATATCTGCCAAAATATCACAATCACAGTTAGTTTGCAGATGGAAACTGAAGGGTAATATAGTCCACTAGATTAGCCATTGCCAATCTGGGCTACTTGCATTAGCCAAAAGTCGGGTAATCTGCAGTATAGTCACCTTTCTTTTTCCTGGCCTTATCCCATATCTTCACATGGTTGGCACGTTGATCTGAATTGGATAATGAAAGTTTGTGGTAGAGGGTGCTCAGATGCCCTCCATGACCACGCTCCCCTTCTCCTCCAGAATGGAACATGTAATCCCTCTGTCTGCATCTAGTGTAATGCCACTTGAAAGTATGTGAACGGTTTTGGAAGTGTTTGCGAAACATGGAACACAGGCAGAACGTGGGCATCGGCCTGGTACTCGCCTAGTCAGAAACAAACGAAAGAGCGTATCCAGGCTGCCTGGCACACCGGCCCTCACAGTTAATCTGCCTGGCGGATTCGACCTGTGGCCTCTATGTCTTCCAAATCCCGGAAGCAGCATGCTAACATATGCAGCTATCCAGCAGGGTAAAAAAAATTTAATCACAAGGCCAAAGTCATTAGAAACTGAAAATAAATTCGGATTTAGGAAGGATGGGGAAGGAAATTGGCTTTGCCCTTTCAAAGGTACCACCTCAACATTCGCCGTGAACGATTTAGAGGAAAAATCACAGAGAAAGGGATGTGAACCACCATCCTCTCGAACACTAAAAGGAAGGAAGAGATTGGGTTTAACGTCCTGTGGACAGAGAGATCATTACAGATGGAGCACAACCTCAGATTGTGTCAAGGATGGGGTAGAAAATCAGCTGTGCCCTTTCAAAGGAACCATCCCGGCAATGTCTGCTTGTGTGTGTGTGTGTGTGTGTGTGTGTGTGTGTGTGTGTGCGCGCGCGCGCGCGCGCGCGCGCGCGCGCGAGTTATACCTGTCCTTTTTTCCCCCTAAGGTAAGTCTTTCCGCTCCTGGGATTGGAATGACTTCTTACCCTCTCCCTTAAAACCCACATCATTTCGTCTTTCCCTCTCCTTCCCTCTCTCCAGATGAAGCAACCGTTGATTGCTAGAGCTTGAATTTTGTGTGTGTGTGTTTGTGTTTGTTTATGTGTCATCAACGTGCCAACGCTTTCGTTTGGTAAGTTACATCATCTTTGTTTGTAGTCATTGCATTCATAGACAACAGATCCACAGATTTCCTTTCATGTGTTTTTTCTTTCTACCAGTCAACTAACAGTGCAGAAGTGTGAAAGATACTCAAGATCGTTGTGCAATTTTAGTTTTGGGAATTGCATTATGCGTAAAGGATGGTGGAGACCTGAATTTGAGTTCAGATACACAATGTTCGTTCAGTTAAAAATTGTCCACTAGCTGCTTACAACGTGTGTTCTCATGCAAGAAGAATGGTGGTCAATGCTGCTACTAACAGCGTGATACCAGGCTCCCGCAAAAGTTACTGGGGTCTTGCGGAATCAGTCTATTAATTTATATATATAAAACGCAAATCCAACACTTGTCCCCAACACTGTGGCTGAGGGATGGCATTCAGAAGTGACCGGAATTGTTATATGATGTGCTTCAAATGGAAGTTTTGTTACAACACATTTGTATCCATATCGACTATATCTCTGATGATCACTTTGGAAGATATGTATGATGCTGGATTACACCATTTACCACTGTTGGTCATTTCATTCTCACACAATGAGAGGTGAAAGATACCTTTAAATACTTTAGACCAGTATTTGTTCTGAGGAAGAACATGATAAACTCCCATTTTACGGGGTGGTACTCTCCTCCATTTCACAAATGGTGTTCATATGCAGCTGCACGATAGTCTCCTAGGTCGATATTGAGCGAGGTAAAACACTGCACTCTCATTCGGGAGTTTGAAAGTCCAAATCGTTCTCTGACCATCCAGCTTTACATACTACTTGAGTTCCCCGTGAGAGTGAGTACAAAGTTTCACTCCCTCCTCTAGAGAGAGAGAGAGAGAGAGAGAGAGAGAGAGAGAGAGAGAGAGAGAGAGAGAGAGAGAGAGAGAGGGGGGGGGGGGACAAAACAACAAACAAACAAATCTCTTCGCCAACTGAGCTTGCATGTTGCCCCAATACTTGTATCAAATTAGTATCAGTTTGAGGAGAAACAGAACATGTACAGGACAATGACTAGTAGCAACTGTACCCGGAGCTGTGTCATGAAATCACAAACCTATTTCATTAGCAGCAGAACTAATGTGAAATTATATGCAAAGGCATCAGCATTAAAAAATCAAGTCAAATACCCCCACTAAAAGCAGAGGAGAGATGGATAATCTGAAACATTGAGGGCCACAAGGAACTGCTTGCTGAGAAGATGGAAGAAAAAATAGACGTCAACTTGGAAGATATAGGCGACCCCATATTAGTTAGATTTCAACAGTGTCTTGAAAGACTTACGATCAAACATGTCAGAAGGGCTGGATAGCATTACTTTGTAAAATCTAAAGTTATTGAAGAAATTGGCAACCAAGTGATTATTCTAGTTGATGTGTAGATCTTTGCAACTGGAGGCATATCACTGAACTTTTACAAGACTAACACCCCTACAATCCCAAAGATTTCAAAGGGAGATAAATGTGGAAACTGTTGCAAAATCAGGTTAACATCTCATGCACCCGAGTTACCAAGAAGAATAATATACAGAAGGAGAAAAGAAAACTGAGGATCTAACAATGGAAAGTCCAGGATGGAATAATACACACTAAGAAAAAAACAAACACATTACAACACATTTGAGTAGCTAGTTGGCAATAATCACTATGTGGACGATGTGGCCTATTCTACACCATATTTTAAATCTGTGACAATCCTATGCTGATTATATTTATATGTTTTGACGATGCCATTATGGCCGTATTACTTTAGGACATGGTATAAAAAAGATCTTCAGATGGTCATTACAGTCTGAAACCGGTCATCGTCTAAAGAATTCATTTGTGATCAGAGACTGGAATAATAAAGCACATTACAAAGGAGTTATAAAGCTGGTCAACAAATTGATATTCATACAGGTATCAACAGAAAATGCAAAACTGTTAACTTTGACAGCTGATGGATAAATGTGTGATACTGTAACGCAATTTCACCGCACAGCTGGTGAGGATAATCAACAGTGTACATGTTGATATAAAGACATTTTTTGCGAATTTCACTCCGTGTATTCAGCTGGATAGTAACTATGCCTCACAGACAGGCACATGAGCAATATACGCAGATGTCCACACCTGATAGAGGACATGAAGTTGGGCTCAAAGAAGGCAGTTGGAGTCATCAGCGAATCACTCGACATTTGAATAGGAGTGATGCCACAATTGGATGATGTTGGCAGGAATGGAAGCGGTCGGCCTAGAGAGACGACAGAATATGAGGGCTGAGCAAACTTGAGAGAAGCACTCAGAGTCCTGGATACATCATTATCATTGATCCAACATGCAACTGGTGCTTCTGTGACCACAAGGACCATTAATAGGTGGCTCACAGAAAGGGGGCTGAGCTCACAGCATCCCTGGTGCTGACAACCATTGACCTCTGTATACTAAAAAGCCCGTTTGCAGTTGTATTGGGTACATTTGGCCTGGAATCTCATTGACTGGAACAGAACTGTCTGCAGTGATGAGTTCTGCTTAGAACTGAGCCCCAGTGACCAGCGAAGATGTTTTTGGAGACATCCCCGATAGGGGTGGGATACCGACTTGACTGTCACTCGGCATATGGTGCGACAACCAGGAGGAATGGTCTAGGAGCCATTTCATATCATATCAGGGTTCCTTTGGTTGTTGTCTGGGGCATCCTCACAGCACAGTGGTACACTGCGAATACTCTAGGTGCCATTTTGCTGCCCTTCCTTGCCTCATCTTAAGCTTACATTTCACCATGATAATGTCCACCTGCAAACAGCGAGAGTTTCTATTGTTTGTCTTCATGCTTGCCAAACTGTACCTTAGCCACCAAGGCCGTCAGATCAACCCCAATTGAGAATGTTTGAAGCATTATGGGCAGGGCCCCCCCCAACAAGCACTGGATTCTGATGCTACAATGCACCAATTGGGCAAAATTTGGCAAGATATTCCACAGGTGGGCATAAAACAACTTGATCAATCAATGTTAAACTGAATAATTGCTTCCATAGGGGCCAGAGGTGAACCAACACGTTATTGATTTGCTCAATTTGTGAAGTTCTCTCTCTCTCTTGAAGAAAACACCCAATTATTCTGAAATTTTTATCATTTGTTTGTAAGTACATGTATGTCACATCTGCCTATTTCCATCCCACTCTCGTAATTCCTTGTGGTGCTTTGTTTATTTTTGTTTTAGAGAGTATTATGAAAAGGACAGATTGCTACTCACCACACAGAGGAAGCACAATGAAAAACCGGCTAAACATTTTCGCTTCCAGCAAAGAAGTCCTTTGAAATAGAAAACACACAAACACACACACACACACACACACACACACACACACACACACACACAATTCATACATGCATGGCTACTGTCTCCGGTTGCTGTACGCATTGGTATCGTGTGGTAATCCACTCAATTTGTAGAGGAATAATGCCACTGAGTGTGTTATGTATTGATACCAAGCCACCGACATTCTACAGTTGGTAACAGAAATGCAAGTTTCTGTTAGATGCCGACAGTGGTCATGCCGGGTCTGGCAGGCCAAATGGTGTGTGCCAGCTGGGCCACGTCTCCAGCGGCTCTTGACTATGAGCATCCTCTGCTACCACAGTATAGGATGACAAGTGGCCCTATGCAGACGCGGCCCAGTCACGATTCCGATTCCATCTTTCATGCTTACTTTACGGAGCCTCTTTGCTGTTGATATTGAAATGGATGGAATCTGTTTCTTGCTGCATTATTTGTAATGAACCTTCGTTCACTTAGAGGAATACAAGTAAAGTAAATCTTTTGTGTTAACTTGTTCGTTAATCATTTCTACTCCTGTCCGGCTTTCCTATGATGACAGTTGCCACACCACTCTTTAGCTCACCTCTCCTTATCATTGTGTACGAAGTCATACAAAACAATGAGTTTCTGCAAGTGTGCAGCAATAATGCACCATCAGAAGCCACTGTGGTCAAACCAGTTTGAGTGACCAAGAAAGAAGTGGCATATCACCACTTCTGCATGCTTTGAACATGACAAAGGTCGCTGGCCGCTGGATTAAGCGACGGACTTTCAAAACTTCCAAAGTGAGGCAAAAGTGGTAATGCTGTGGCTGTGTGGGGCCAATGGAGATGACTTCTTTAGCTGCCTGTCACAAATAATTTGCGCTGGGTTATTGCTGTGATGCCAGGACAGAGCACCAAAATAAACAGAGGAAACTCGTGGATTTTCCATCGCCAAAAAAGCTTAAGACCCAACCACTGGCGTCTGCAAAGAGGGGGCAACTGGCCCCCTTCCTGGTATCGAGATAAAGGCTTTTTATTTATTACAGTATTTTCATGATTTTCTAGCAATGACTGATTGCTATTATACTAAACTGCAGACTCCATGAACTGAGACCCTCTTTAATTTCATTGGATGCAAATCAGTGCCATCTGCAGTCAGTCTAATTCTGGAATCATGTTGGTATGACTGCACAATAATTTGACAAACTTGAGATTGAAATTAGTTAATCCGTTGCAGATCAATTCTAACGCCCAATTTGAGGGTGATTTTGAAAGATTTTCCACGTTCATCTAGTCATATAATGGCCTAGGATAAACTTTATCTGACAAATTCAAAAACTGTAGCTTTCAAAATAGATTTTATTTAACTTCCGCTACTACAGTTAACAATAAAAAATGGAAAAATAGAAGCATGGAAATAATGCGATAAAACTATAAACATGATCAAATATAAAGTTGTGTGTGCCATCAAAGTGAATAAGCCTTATATAGTATATTCCCTGTCTGTCCACTTCGAGGATTATTAACTTCCCATTTCTGTTGACTTTTTTTTTTTATATCCATGAGGCTGTGCTCAATTGTTCGTTCTTCTTCTAGAGCAGATTTTTAACTTTCTGTTTCCGCCCTGAATTATGGGAATTTTAATATAAAGTTTTTGTGAATATTCTGCAGCATCGGTTCATAACTCGTCAGATACCCTGGATTTAATCATGTGAGTATGTAATTTGAGATCCGACAAGGTGATGTGTACGTTAAAATGTGTGTGAAATCTTATGGGACTTAACTGCTACGGTCATCAGTCCCTAAGCTTACACACTACTTAACCTAAATTATCCTAAGGACAAACACACACACCCATGCCCGAGGGAGGACTTGAACCTCTGCCGGGACCAGCCGCACAGTGACAAGGTAATGCCGTGTGTTTGAGCCCGCTGTGGTGTGGTGTTAACAGATTATACTTGTGGTGTGGTGCTAACAGATTATGCTCGTTACAGGAGAAACCGACGCAGGAGAACACTACCGAAAGCCTCTGACGGGGTTACGGATGTCAAGATGAGGCATTGTGGGAAACTGTCCAAGAGGGTGTTTTTGTTCCAGAACGCTCCAGCTCATTCTGCATGGGGCAGTCATACAAGCTGCTGCTGCTTTGTGCTTTTAAATTTTCCCTTGTCCCACCCCTCCCCCAATTTCTCCCAACACGTCAACTAGCGACTTCCTCCTCTACTCAACACTGCCTGGGAAGCATTTCCAGAAAGACAGCGAGTTGGTTCTCGAGGTACAAGCTGTACTGAAGAGCCGAAATGCCGACTTCTACAACCACGGTCTCCAATACGTTCTCCACCATTCAGAAACACAATCACAGGTCGATTTTTTGGAGGTGGTAATTAAAACTGTATGA
Organism: Schistocerca americana; assembly: GCF_021461395.2. Classification (NCBI taxonomy): domain Eukaryota; kingdom Metazoa; phylum Arthropoda; class Insecta; order Orthoptera; family Acrididae; genus Schistocerca; species Schistocerca americana. The sequence goes on from NC_060123.1 coordinate 459,913,565, forward strand.
CCAGTCGTAGTAAATGTTGGACAAATCGATCGACCCCAAAGGTGAAAAGTCATGCGATACCTCCTAAGGTCGTATCAAACCTCCTTTTGCCCGGCGTAGTGCAGTATCTCGACATGGCATGTAAGTCCCCTGCAGAAACATTGAGCCACGCTGCCTCTATAGCTGTCCACAATTGCGGAAGTGTTGCCGGTGCAGGACTTTGTGCACGAACTAAACTCTGGATTGTGTCCCATAAATATTAGATGTGGTTCATGTTGGGCCACCCGGGTGGCCAAATCATTTGTTCCAACTGTCCATAATGTTCTTCAAACCAATCGTGTAAAACTGTGGCCCGGTGGCACGTTTTGGAACATGAAGTCCACGAACGGCGGCAAATGGTCTGCAAGTAGCCGAACATAAACATTTCGAGTCAATGATCTGTTCAGTTGGACCGGAGGACCCGGACCATTCCATGTAAACACAGCTCACACCGTTATAGAGACATCACCAGCAAGCACAGTGGCTTGTTGACAACTTAGGTCCATGGCTTCGTGGGATCTGCGTCACACTTCTTAAGAGCATTAGCTCTTACCAAGTGAAGCGAACTCATCTGACCACGCCACAGTTTTTCAGTCATCTAGTGTCCAATTGATAGTGTCACGAGCCCAGCAAAGGCGCTGCAGCCCATGCCGTGCTGTTAGCGAAAGGAACTCGCGTCGATCTTCTGCTACCATAGGCTATTAACGCCAAATTTCGCTGCATTGTCCTAATGGCTACGTTCGACGTATGTCCCACACTGATTTCTGCGGTCATTTAACGAAGTGTTGCTCGTCTGTTAGCACTGACGCTAACGCCGGTGCTCTCGGTCGTTAAGTGAAGGCTATTGGCCACTGCGTTGTCCATGGTGAGACCTAATGCCTGAAATTTGGTATTGTCGGCACACTGTTTACCCTGTGGACCTCAGGATACTGAATTTCCTAATGATTTCCGAAATAGAATGTCGCATGCGTTAGCTACAACTACCATTCTGTGTTCAACGTCTGTTAATTCCCGTTGGGCGGCGATAGTCACGTCGGAAATCGTTTCACAGGGATCACCTGAGTGCAAATGACAGCCCCACCGTGCACTACCGTTTTATACCTGATACCGTCATCTGTATATGTGCATGTCGCTGTCCCGTGACTTTTGTCAGCTCAGTGTAAAGCAGTTGTTTTAAACACAACGTGAGTGGGAAGGCGTGAGGTTTTGAGCCGGTTCCTCGGCCGGCCGCCGGCAGTGGGTTACGCCTGGCGGTGTCGGCGCGGGCGCGCCCGCTCGCGCTGCCTTGCTATCGATCAGCCGCGCCGCCCAGATGGCAGCCCGCGCCCAGCGCCGACGCCCTACCTGCCGCCGCTAGTCCGAGCCGTGGTCCACCACTACACATCCAGAATCTTGCACTTCAGCGGCACGTTCCCGACCGTATAAAAACTAAAGGAAGTGTTACCACCGCTCTTTAGGCTACGTGGGCGGCTTTTAGAACAAAACAAATGATCAGGAAAGTTTCAAACTGGGGTGGAGATGCACCAAACAACCAAACCGACGTGATCGCGCGAAACACGGCAGATCTTCCAATGCGCCCGCGCCTCCCCTTCGTGAAAATTTCTTCCTGCAGTTTTTTCCACGCAGATTAACAAATCAACCAAATTTCATAATTTCGTATCTAGTCTACGTTTGACAAGAAATATCGCACACAACAAATTAAATATACCATTCTCCTTCTGCTTCCTCTTCCTTGCCTTTTCCAGTTTAAGCTCTATTATTCCATCCAGGACATCACTTCTGCTCATCTGTCGAATGGCTCGGGTAACGGTGATAGCTCTTACAGAGAAAGATAAAGTCCACGTAAAGGTTTTATTCAATTTCGGGAGCAAGTCGAAGTCTGGCGAACTCATGTCCGGGCTGCACACAGGATGAGGCAACACTTCCCATCCTTATTCGCACAGTTTTTGGGCTGCAACATTACCGATATGCGGGCGAGCATTGTCGTGGAGAATGATTGGCCAACCTCGAGCAACTGAGGTCGGGTTTTGTGCATTTTTCTGTGCAGGTTTTGCCTGAAGTTACAATTATATACTGCTGTGGCAATTGTCTGTCATGATGATTCCTAGGCGATCATAAGCAAAAATCGTCATTTGCTTGAGTTTTGACTGAGGGCGGCGAAATTTTTTTCAACGTGAAGAATCTAGAGCTCTCGCTCATTGGACTGTGATTTCAACTCTGGTTCAAAGTCTCTAATTCACGTTTCCTCAATAGCGACAATCTGACACAAGAATCCTTGACCTTCGCGGTCGATTCGTCGTTTGACCAAGGTTGCAATGTTCAGGCGTTTCTACTTCTCTTCAGCAGTCAGTGTGGGACCCATCTCGCAGAAATCTCTCACTTGTGCAAGTCATTTGTCAGAATACCGAATATTGATATCGGGAGAATTCCCGTGGCTTCAGATTCCTCACAACTCGCAAAACGATCTTCAAGAGTATCTGTCACGAGTTTCAAACTTCGTTCATCTGTTGAAGTTTTTGGTCTTCCGGGTCTTGGATTATTGTCTATGCTCATACGATCACCACGAAAGCAATTAACCCAACGTGAAACTGTACGGCGTTTCACTGTAAACTCACCACATGCTTCACTTAACGCGCTGCCGATTTCCGTCGGGTTTTTGCCGCGTAAGGTTTCGATCTTGATTTACAACCTCTGGTCTTCAACAGTCACATTACCTGAGACCCCTGCATGGTCCATATCTACCTCTCGCCAATTTTATGTTAAAGTACTCGGTGCAAAAACAAAAACAAGCACTTCTTCCTCAAGCTACCAACTACATCTGACGTAATTTTCATTACTCTTGCATCAAACAATACACAGTAATACCAGCTGGCGTTTTATTTACGACACGTCCCTTTTACATGCTTTGAGGTGTGACAGCGTTACTGATACTGAACAAAAAAGTCCATCATCAATTGCAGTGCATTTTGCAGCTCTTGTAGGCAGCTGCTGTGATGCTGGTCTGAGCTCATTCGTGTGGTCATTCACTTGAACCATGCATGTAAAATACGAGCGAGAGGTTCCTCCTCTGTGTCCATTTTCCACTTGTAGACTACGCTCTTAAGCTAACCCGACAAACAGTAATCTAATGGGTAAGATCCGGTGATCTGCGTGGCCAAGAAATGACTCCACGGCGACCAATCTAATGTCCAGACGTTTCAGTGAGGTACTGTGTGGAGTGCGAATTTAAATGGTCAGTAAAGCTTCT